>NC_092341.1:51086363-51412954 GCF_046630445.1 Rutidosis leptorrhynchoides
GCCACTTCAGGAATGAATGTCCCAACAAGAGAAAGGACGGCAGGCCAGCGCGTTGAAGAGCTTTCAACGTAAACGAAAGGGATGCCCGTGAGAACCCCGACTTGGTTATAGGTATATTCACTATCAACAATCTATTAGCTTCTGTCCTATTTGATACTGGTGCCGATAGGAGTTATGTATGTAGACACTTTTGCTCTAAGATAAATTGGTCGTTAGTTCCTTTAAAGGAGAGTATGCTTGTTGAGGTAGCCAATGGAAAACTTGAGAAAGTTGACCAAATTAGCCGAGGAGGTATTATCAACATAGCTGGTGTGGATTTCGAGATTGACTTGATACCCATCAAATTGGGAAGTTTTGATGTGCTTGTCGGTATGGACTGGTTGACCAAGGTAAGGGCCGACATTATCTGTGGAGATAAAGCTATTCGTATACCGCACGGAGATGGTGAGCCACTGATTATTTATGGAGAGAGATGTAACTCGAAGCTGAACCTCATTAGTTGCATGAAATCACAAAAGATCATGAAGAAAGGACGTCTTGCTGTTTTAGCACATGTGAAAACATTAGAAACCGAGGTGAAAAGTGTGGATGATGTAAGAATTGTGAATGAATTTCCCGATGTCTTTCCAGAAGAATTTCCTGGATTATCGCCATCAAGAGCAGTGGAGTTTTAGATCGATTTAGTGCCAGGAGTTGCACCTGTAGCTCGCGCACCTTATCGACTCGCACCTTCCAAAATGCAAGAGTTGCAGAGTCAACTACAAGAACTGCTAGACCGTCGATTTATTCAACCAAGTTCATCGCCTTGGGGCGCACCTGTTTTATTTGTGAAGAAGAAGGACGGATCTTTTCGTATGTGTATCGACTACCGCGAACTCAACAAATTGACGATCAAGAATCAGTATCCCCATCCCAGAATTGACGATCTTTTCGATCAGCTGCAAGGATCAAGCATTTACTCTAAGATCGATTTGCGATCAGGTTATCACCTGCTGAGGGTGAAGGAGAGTGATGTGATGAAAACTGCATTCAGAACCCGTTATGGTCATTATGAGTTTCTTGTGATGCCATTCGGTTTAACCAATGCACCTGCCGTGTTTATGGATCTCATGAATCGTGTATGCAAGCCATACCTGGATAAGTTCATTATCGTCTTCATAGATGATATCCTCATCTACTCCAAAAGCGAAGAAGAACATGGGCAACATCTTCGACTAGTGTTGGAACTCTTGAGACAAGAGCAACTTTATGCCAAATTCTCCAAGTGTGAGTTTTGGTTGAAGGAAGTCTAATTCCTGGGTCATATTGTGAGCGATCAAGGTATCAAATTTGATCCCACAAAGATCGAAGCTATCAGCAAGTGGGAAACCCCCACTACTCCGACTCATATCCGCCAATTTTTAGGTCTCGCCGATTACTACCGAAGATTTATTGAAGGTTTCTCTCTGATTGCGCGTCCTTTGACCGCGCTGACTCACAAAGGGAAGAAGTTCGTTTGGGAACCTGAACAAGAATCAGCATTTCAAACCTTGAAGAAAAAGTTAACCACCGCGCCTATCTTATCACTTCCTGAAGGCAGTGATGATTTCGTTGTATACTGTGATACCTCGAAAAATGGTTTTGGTTGCGTATTGATGCAAAGAACGAAGGTCATTGCTTATGCTTCTCGTCAACTGAAGATTCACGAGCGAAACTACACTACTCACGATCTCGAACTTGGAGCCGTTGTTTTTGCGCTCAAATTATGGAGACACTATCTTTATGGAACTAAAAGTACTATCTTCACCGACCACAAAAGCCTTAACACATATTCGATCCGAAACAACTAAACATGAGACAGCGACGATGGATCGAGATGCTGAACGACTATGATTATGAACTTCGTTACCATCCTGGCAAGGCCAATGTTGTAGCCGACGCTTTGAGCCGAAAGGAGAGGATGGCACCTCTTCGTGTCTGAGCCTTGAACATCACCAATCATTCGAATCTCAATAGCCAAATCCGAGTAGCCCAAGATGAGGCTCTCAAAGAGGAGAATATATCTCATGAACACTTGAACATTCTCGTCTCTCGATTCGAGGTTAAGGAGACTGGACTCTGCTACTTCGCCGGAAGAATTTGGGTGCCTAGTTATGGGGATTTGCGAAGCTTCATTCTGGACAAATCCCACAAGTCAAGATATTCGATTCATCCAGAAGCCGGTAAAATGTACCACGATCTCAAGGAACAGTATTGGTGGCCTAATCTTAAGAAGAATGTTGCAACTTATGTTGGAAAGTGTTTGACTTGCTCTAAGGTTAAGGCCGAACATCAAAGGCCATCTGGGTTACTTCAGCAACCGAAAATCCCGCAATGGAAGTGGGAAAGGATAACGATGGACTTCCTCATGAAACTACCAAAGACGGTGGGCGAATACGATACCATCTGGGTTATCGTTGACCGTCTTACCAAATCTGCACACTTCTTAGCCATGAAGGAAACGGATACAATGGAAAAACTCGACCAACTATACATAAAGGAAAATGTATCTCGTCATGGTGTACCCTTATCGATTATTTCAGACCGAGATGCCCGTTTTACTTCTAGATTTTGGCGTTCTTTGCAAGAAGCCTTGGGGACTCGTCTCGACATGTAAGACCCTAATATTCATTGTACAGCAGAGTAAATAGAGTACATAAAGTGTGGGAATGATTGTGCAGTTAAAACTGAGGTCAGAGAACGAACTGGGCTGGGTGAGCTCAGCGCACACTTAGGGGTGCGCTTGGCGCACTCCTTACTGTAGCCGAGTTTTGCTTGTTTTAATTAGATATTTTGATGGGCTTTTTGGTAATTTCACTTGTAGACGAGTTGAAGGCCAGTAGGTCAGATCTTGGGGTATCATTCACTCCATTTTCAACAACCTTATCTTCTTCACTTTAATTTTGGAGAGAGAGTGTGATTTCTTGAGTGAGAAAGCTTAAATCCAAGAGGAAGAAGTTGTTCTCGGGCCAAGGTGCGGGTATTAAAGTCATTCATCTACTCGCTAGCTACGTTGTGGTTGTAGTGGTAAGCTCTAATCTTGATTTCCTTACTTTGATTTTGTGCAGGGTTAGGATTTGGGTAAATGAAGAACATAAAACCCATATTTGTTGATTTCGGGTGTTCTTGGGTAAGATAGAGTCATGAAGACTCAATGGTAACTAACCTAGAGTTTTAAAGTATTAATTGATGTTTATGAGTCCTAATTGGTTAGTTAATTACTAGCACACCTAGCTAATTGGTAAATGGGTGTTAGTTGGGTTAGTAGATGACCCGAAATGGGTGTGTTGACTTTAAATGAGTCAAAGGGGTTAATGAATGACCTAGTTGGGGATTATGGGTATGAATTACCTTAATTAGGTTATAGTTAGTGTTGTTGGACCTTAACCACTAGTTTTTAAGTGATTAATGGTGGTCTTGACCCTTAAGGGCGGTTTTGGTGAAAATGGGGCATTTAATGCATTTAAGTCATTAAATGCACTTCAGTGAATTGTTGGTGTTTAGCCCAACAAGTTTGTTTGTTGATTGAGTACTTATTGTATTAGGTACTCGGCTTTGAAGCATTCAGAAGTATAAAAATCATCACCAAATCGTTGAGGTGAGTGGAATAATTATATATGTATGTATATGATTTATTTACTTGTGGGGTATGGGTTAAAGTTCGATGTTGACGATACCATATCCTAGAGTATATTGTTGGTTCGTTTTGATGAGGGTTTAAGTTCGATGTTGACGATACCTCATGTATGGATTTAAAGTTCGGTGTTGACGAAGCCATACCGCTATTGTAGTGAAATTCAATGAGGGTTTAAGTTCGATGTTGACGATACCTCATATGTGGGTTTAAGTTTGATGTTGACGATACCACATTTATTGGGACGAATGGGTATTAAGTTCTATGTTGACGATACCATTCGTTGAGCTAGCCTTGGGATTCGAGTATTAATGGATGTTGTGAACATCACTGCTTATGTATTGTGTTGTAACATATTGTATTGTTGCGTTATATGATATTGTTATACTAGTTTATGTTATCGAGGATTTAGCGTTATACATTATAAAGGTATGCTAATTATGTTGCTAGTATGTATGCGGATTTGTTGTAAGTGTTTGCAAGTAAGTAAGTTATATATGTACATGTATAATTATTGCATTCACTAAGCTTTTGCTTACCCTCTCGTTGTTTATCTTTTTATAGGCTCGGGCGTTGACAAAGGTAAGGGCGTACGGTTGGATTAGAGATTCCCACTTGTTTGATAGGGGATGCTTTTGGATGTGATAGCTTTTGGAGTTTGACCGAGATTTAGGTAGTTTAACCCCAAACACCATGCTCTTAGTGTCGTTTGGAATTTAAACTAATTTGGTCGAAACTCGTGTTTTGTATGAAACTCGTAAAATGACCGATGTGGGCCCCGTTTTGTAAAACTCATTTTATTATTGAATCGTGTGAGTTTTAACTATTATGACATGTTGTGAAAAGCGTTTCGTCTAAATATGTCGGGAAGTGGGAGATCTTTATTTGAAAAATTGCAAAACCGGACAGAACTGAAAACTGACTTGTACGCGCCGCGCACCCTTAGGTGGTGCGCGTGGCGCACTCCACTGTTATAAAAAAAAATAAAAATTTTGTTTCGCGTATTTGGTTGGTTATTGGTTTGGGTTGTTACAAGTGGTATCAAAGCATGGTCTAAGGGATTTAGTCGACTTGAGATAGGTGCCTAGACTTAGACTTATTTGTGTACGCGCTTTATGCGGGACTTGTAGGAGACGGGTCGGACCGGGAGTTGATTAGTGCTTAGGTTTATGTGAATTAACCTTGCACTAATTGTTTTGTGTTGTTTTAGCGATCATCAAGCGAGATAGGCGTTGTACTAGCAAGTTAATGCGATGTGCTCGCGTAACAATGATTAGCTACCATTGTTATGGGTTCAAATCGTGTCAAACAAGCGATGTACGACAATTGTTGAGCAAGATGGGGTAGTGTGGTGTAGATGTATGTACATATGTGTTAAGTCCTTTCATTTTGTTGCTTAATTTACTTCGTTTTATAGAATGAAGATGAGAAATGGACACGACACCAATGACGGAAGTACGAGTGAGGACGTTGAACTCACGGCCAAGGTCGAGGCCATCTTTAAAAGGCTAAAAAGAGATTTTCTTGACGATGTTCGAAAGGTTTTCCAAGAGTCAGTTGATGGACAAGTGACCGAAATGATAAATGAACGAATGAAAGCTGCAATAGAGGAGGCTTTGGAAGCTAGAAACATTTATCCTCGAGGCGAAGGGGGTGAAGGTAATGGTGGGGGTGGAAGGCGGGACTTCCACTACAAAAATTTCAAGGATACTCAACCTCCGATGTTTAATTGGGTGAGGGATCCATTAAAAAGCACTTGTTGGATTTCCGATATCGAGGGAGCTTTCCGTACCGCGGAATGTCCTCCCGAGAAGAAGACGAGATATGGGTCTAGCATGTTGCGCGAAGAGGGCAAGTTGTGGTGGGATGATAAAATCAAATTATAAGGTGAAGAACAATGCATGAGCTTGACATGGGAGGAGTTTAAGATGGAATTTTTCCAAGAATACCAAACTTCTTCCGATATTGATAGAATCCGGGACGAGTTCCACAATTTGCAACAAGGTTTGATGGACTTGGTTACTCTCAAGTCTACCTTCTTGGCAAAGACTCGCTTTTGTCCTGAATACGTTGGTGACGATCACAAGCTAATGAAAAATTTCTACCGTACCATGAACGATGAGTATAAGGGTAAGATTAGTCGAGGAGCGGCTAAGTCTTTTGAAGAGTTATTTGAATTAGCTCGGGGTTTTGAGCCGGAGGTTCCGAGAAAAAGCGATTTCACTTTTCCTAAAAGAAAGTTTGAAGGTTCTAGTCATTCTAACTTTTCCAACAAGAAGAACAAGAAAAAGAAGGGTTCCGAAAGTGTAAATAGTGTGAAGAAGGGAGGTTTCGGGAACTTTATCCCTACTTGCTACAATTGTGGGGTACGAGGTCATTTGGCTCGGGATTGTACAAAGCCTCCTTCAACAAACAAGCTCACTTGTTTTAATTGCAACAAAGAAGGACACCGAAAGTCGGAGTGCCCCGACTTGAACACCGATCATGTTAAACGGTTAGAGAAAGCGGCGGGCACGGCTAAGGGTTGCAACTATTTGATGATGAATGAGGAGGCCAAACAATCCAACGAAGTCATTTCAGGTACTTTCATGGCTAACTCTAATCCGGCACGAATCCTATTTGATAGTGGTGCCAATTTATCGTTTATTTCTCCAAGATTCGTGCCTAAGTTAAATAAACCGCTAGTTAAGTTAAGTCGTCTGGTAGAAGTTGAAATAGCGGATGGTAAGACGGCGCTAGTGGTTGATGTGTGTAAAAATTATAATGTTGTGTTTGGTGCCGAAAATTTTAAAATCGATCTCATTCCGATTACTTTGGGTGATTTTGATATCATCGTTGGTATGGATTGGCTCGATCATAATAGAGCCGATATTGCATGCCATGATAAGTTTATTCGGGTAAAGACCCTAAGTGGGGGAGAGTTAATTATTCATGGCGATAAGCGGAGAAGACTTGTGCCGATATGCACTTTTGCAAGGGTACGTCGTTTCCTTGTTAGTGGTGGCATGGCTTTTCTAGCCCATGTTATTGATACTCAAGATGAGCCACCCTCCATTCGTGAAATTCCGGTGGTAAATGAGTTTGAAGACGTTTTTTCGGATGAGTTACCAGGTGTTCAGGCGGAAAGACAAGTTGAATTTCGCATTGAGTTGGTTCCGGGGGCTACCCCCATTGCTAAAACTCCTTATCGTTTAGCACCAACGGAAATGCAAGAGTTGTTAAATCAAACCCAAGAGTTACTTGAAAAGGGTTTCATTCGACCGAGTGCTTCGCCATGGGGCGCTCCGGTTTTATTCGTAAAGAAGAAGGATGGTAGCATGCGGATGTGCATCGATTATCGGGAGTTGAACAAAGTGACGATCAAGAATCGTTATCCTTTTCCTAGGATTGACGATTTGTTTGACCAACTCCAAGGTGCAACGTATTTCTCCAAAATCGACCTACGGTTCGGCTATCACTAAATGCGGGTCCGTAAGGAAGATATCGAGAAAATGGCTTTTCGAACGCGTTATGGGCATTTTGAGTTTGTGATAATGCCTTTTGGTCTTACGAATGCACCGGCGGCATTCATGGATCTTATGAACCGAGTGTGCTAACCTATGTTGGACAAGTCGGTAACTGTGTTCATTGACGACATACTTGTCTATTCGAAGAGTATGAAAGAACATGAACTTCATTTGCGGTGTGTGTTAAAGACGTTACGGAAGGAAAAGTTGTATGCTAAATTCTCCAAATGCGAATTTTGGCTAAGGGAAGTTCAATTCCTTGGCCATATCGTGAACGAAAATGGTATTCAAGTAGACCCGGGGAAGATTGATACGGTCAAGAGTTGGGGATGACTGACTACGCCTACGAAAATCCGAAGTTTTCTCGGATTAGCCGGTTATTATCGTCGGTTTATCCAAGACTTTTCTAAGATCGCTTCTCCATTGACGAAATTGACAAGAAAGAAAAGATTTAATTGGGAGAACGAGCAAGGAATTGCTTTTCAATTGTTAAAAGAGAAGTTATGTCAAGCTCCGGTGTTAGTATTGCCGGAAGGTGTGGAAGACATGACAGTTTATTGTGATGCTTCTTTAAATGGGCTAGGGTGTGTTCTAATGCAAAGGGGTAAAGTCATCGCTTATGCCTCTCGACAATTAAAGGAACACGAAACGAGATATCCGACACATGATCTTGAGTTGGCGGCGGTTGTTCATGCGTTGAAAATTTGGCGCCATTACTTGTATGGTGTCAAGTGTACGATTTATTCGGATCACAAGAGTTTGAAACATCTTTTTGATCAAAGAGATTTGAATTATCGTCAACGTAGATGGATGGATGTAGTGAAAGATTATGATTGTGAAATATTTTATCATCCGGGCAAGGCGAATGTGGTCGCGGATGCGTTAAGTCGAAAGAATCACCACCCGGCGTTACGATTAGGATTGTTACGTATGGTTATTACGAACGATTTTCTTGAAAAACTTGGTGTGATTCAAATTGAAGCTTACGTTCATAACAAGCATGCCGAACGGATTGTGGGGCAATCGAAATTCATTACTATGGGTTCGCGTGGTTTGTTGTCTTTTCAAGGAAGAGTGTGGGTGCCTAAAATGGGGGATTATCGACGAGTACTACTTGAGGAAGCACATAAGTCAAAGTATTCCATTCATCCGGGCGCGACGAAAATGTATCTTGATTTGAGAAAGGATTATTGGTGGCCGGGCATGAAACGTGATGTTGTTAAGTATGTTGAGCAATGTGTCACGTGTTTGCAAGTTAAATCTGAACACCAAAAGCCGTATGGTAAGTTACAACCGTTGGAAATTCCGAAATGGAAATGCGAGCACATTACCATGGATTTCATTACAAAATTACCAAACACGGCGAGAACCCAATTTGATTCGATTTGGGTGATAGTTGATCGATTGACGAAAAGAGCCTTGTTTCTTCCCATTCGGGAAGCGATATCATCGGAGACTTTGGCTAAATTGTTTATCAAAGAGGTAGTCGCTCGACATGGGGTTCCTATATCTATTATTTCGGATCAAGATACCCGTTTTACATCTCGGTTTTGGGAAAAATTTCACGAAGATATGGGTACACAATTGAAATTGAGCACGGCGTATCATCCTCAAACGGACGGTCACACCGAACGTACGAATCAAACTTTGGAGGATATGTTACGGGCGTGTATTATTGATTTCGGTGGTAGTTGGGATGAGCACTTACCTTTGGTGGAATTCTCGTACAATAATAGTTATAATACTAGTATCGGGATGCCACCTTATGAGATGCTTTATGGGCGAAGGTGTCGAACTCCGATTTGTTGGGGTGAGATTGGTCAAAAAGAAATCGGGAGTACCGATTTGGTCTTAGAAATGAATAGCAAGATTGATATGATTCGGGATCATTTGAAAAAGGCTCAAGATAGGAAAAATTCGTATGCCGACAAGCGTAGACGAATGATCGAATTTCAAGAAGGTGACATGGTGATGTTTAAGGTTTCGCCATGGAAAGGTGTTTTTCGGTTTCGAAAATGGGGAAAGTTAGCTTCTCGATTTATTGGTCCATTTAAGGTTTTAGCTCGTGTTGGTGAAGTTGCGTATCGTTTGGAATTACCCGAAGAGCTTGCGGGGATCCATAATACATTTCATGTTTCCCATCTCCGTAAGTGTCTTGCGGATGATTCATCTTGGGTACCGTTAGACGAGATTGAGTTAAACAATAAGTTAGAATATATTGAGGAGCCGATTGCCATACTCGATGAGAAGGTCATAAGGTTAAGACATAAAGAGGTTAGGACTTTTAAAGTTTAATGGCGTCATAGTAAAGGTTCCGAGTTTACTTGGGAACCCGAAGAATTCGTGTTGGTTTATATTCCCTCTTGTCATGCGGCTTGGATCGTGAGGACGCGCTCCGATTCAAGTGGGGGAGAGTTGTAAGACCCTAATCTTCATTGTACAGCAGAGTAAATAGAGTACATAAAGTGTGGGAATGATTGTGCAGTTAAAATTGAGGTCAGAGAACGAACTGGGCTGGGTACGCTCAGCGCACACTTAGGGGTGCGCCTGGTGCACTCCTCACTGTAGCCGGGTTTTGCTTGTTTTAATTAGATATTTTGATGGGCTTTTTGGTAATTTCACTTGTGGACGAGTTGGAGGCCAGTAGGTCAGATTTTGGGGTATCATTCACTCTATTTTCAACAACCTTATCTTCTTCACTTTAATTTTGGAGAGAGAGTGCGATTTCTTGAGTGAGAAAGCTTAAATCCAAGAGGAAGAAGTTGTTCTCGAGCCAAAGTGCGGGTATTAAAGTCGTTCATCTACTCGCTAGCTACGTTGTGGTTGTAATGGTAAGCTCTAATCTTGATTTCCTTACTTTGATTTTGTGTAGGGTTAGGATTTGGGTAACTGAAGAACATAAAACCCATATTTGTTGATTTCGGGTGTTCTTGGGTAAGATGGAGTCATGAAGACGCAATGGTAACTAACCTAGGGTTTCAAAGTGTTAATTGATGTTTATGAGTCCTAATTGGTTAGTTAATTACTAGCACACCTAGCTAATTGGTAAATGGGTGTTAGTTGGGTTAGTGGATGACCCGAAATGGGTGTGTTGACTTTAAATGAGTCAAAGGGGTTAATGATTGACCTAGTTGGGGATTATGGATATGAATTACCTTAATTAGGTTATAGTTAGTGTTGTTGGACCTTAACCACTAGCTTTTAAGTGATTAATGGTGGTCTTGACCCTTAAGGGCGGTTTTGGTAAAAATGGGGCATTTAATGCATTTAAGTCATTAAATGCACTTGAGTGAATTGTTGGTGTTTAGCCCAACAAGTTTGTTTGTTGATTGAGTACTTATTGTATTAGGTACTCGACTTTGAAGCATTCAGAAGTATAAAAATCATCACCAAATCGTTGAGGTGAGTGGAATAATTATATATGTATGTATATGATTTATTTACTTGTGGGGTATGGGTTAAAGTTTGATGTTGACGATACCATATCCTAGAGTATATTGTTGGTTCGTTTTGATGAGGGTTTAAGTTCGATGTTGACGATACCTCATGTATGGATTTAAAGTTCGATGTTGACGAAGCCATACCGCTATTGTAGTGAAATTCGATGAGGGTTTATGTTCGATGTTGACGATACCTCATATGTGGGTTTAAGTTCGATGTTAACGATACCACATATATTGGGACGAATGGGAATTAAGTTCGATGTTGACGATACCATTCGTTGAGCTAGCCTTGGGATTCGAATACTAATGGATGTTGTGAACATCACTGCTTATGTATTGTGTTGTAACATATTGTATTGTTGCGTTATATGATATTGTTATACTAGCTTATGTTATCGAGGATTTAGCGTTATACATTATAAAGGTATGCTAATTATGTTGCTAGTATGTATCTATATGTATAATTATTGCATTCACTAAGCTTTTGCTTACCCTCTCGTTGTTTATCTTTTTATAGGCTCGGGCGTTGACAAAGGTAAGGGCGTACGGTTGGATTAGAGATTCCCGCTAGTTTGATAGGGGACGCTTTTGGATGTGATAGCTTTTGGAGTTTGACCGAGATTTGGGTAGTTTAACCCCAAACACCATGCTCTTAGTGTCGTTTGGAATTTAAACTAATGTGGTCGAAACTCGTGTTTTGTATGAAACTCGTAAAACGGCCGATGTGGGCCCCGTTTTGTAAAACTCATTTTATTATTGAATCGTGTGAGTTTTAACTATTATGACATGTTGTGAAAAGCGTTTCATCTAAATATGTCGGGAAGTGGGAGATCTTTATTTGAAAAATTACAAAACCGGACAGAACTGAAAACTGTCCTGTGCGCGCCGCGCACCCTGAGGTGGTGCGCGTGGCGCACTCCACTGTTATAAAAAAAAAATTTTGTTTCGCGTATTTGGTTGGTTATTGGTGTGGGTTGTTACACGACATGAGTACTGCGTATCAACCACATACCGACGGACAAAGCGAACGCACGATTCAGACTTTGGAGGACATGTTGCATGCTTGTGGTATTGATTTCGGAAAGGCTTGGGAAAGGCATTTGCCGTTAGCTGAATTCTCTTACAACAACAGTTATCATTCGAGTATTAATGCCGCACCTTTCGAAGCGTTGTATGGCCGCAAATGCCGTTCTCCTATTTTTTGGACCGAAGTAGGCAAAAAGCAAATCACCGGACCCGAGTTAGTCCATGAAATAACTGAGAAGATTGTCCAAATTCAAGCGAGGCTCAAGACGGACCGTGATCGTCAAAAGAATTATGCCGACCTTAAATGTAAAGACTTTGAATTCAACGTGGGTGACCGTGTAATGTTGAAGGTCGCGCCTTGGAAAGGTGTGATCCGTTTTGGAAAGCGTGGGAAGCTCAACCCGCGATACATTGGTCCTTTCGAAATCTTGGAGCGTGTTGGACCCGTTGCTTACCGTTTGGATCTTCCTACTCAATTGAGCTCAGTTCATCCTACCTTCCACGTATCAAATTTGAAGAAGTGTCTTGCTGAACCAGAACTTGTCATTCCACTGGAAGAACTTATGATTGATGACAAACTCCACTTCGTGGAGGAACCTGTCGAAATTATCGACTGTGAGGTCAAAACTTTGAAACGCAACAAGATTCCTATCGTTCGAGTCCGATGGAATGCCAAACGAGGACCCGAGTTTACCTGGGAACGAGAGGATCAAATGATGCAGAAGTATCCTCACCTTTTCCCAACTCCTCCATCTACCTCAGCTTAAAATTTCGGGATGAAATTTTCTTTAACAGGTGGGTAATGTAACGACCCTGGATTTTCCGACTTATATTTATTAATATTTATTATTAATATTTGCGCTTTAATAAATGTATTCTTATACATTTACTTGTTACCGTACTTGACTTTCCATGTCTCGACTTGTCTTTGTGACACACGTGCTTTTCTCGAATAATATTTAGAATATTATTTACGTTCATGTTTAATTATTATTAATCATTTTTAATTAACTAGTGTAAGTAGTTAATTACTTGGGCTTTTGATTTATTTGTTGAATACTTGAACTCGGGCTTATATTTTTGGACTTGGAATCCCACCCTACACCATTTAATGGACTACTAGTAAGCCCACTTTTATGTTAATGATATATTAAGTTAAACATGGATTAATTATGTTAATGAGGAGACAAATGTTGCAAGCATGCTTACACCTCTTTCCCATACATTTAACCTTATTTCTCTTTCTAGCATTCACCATTATCCCACACTTAAAAGATGAAGTTGACTCCCCCTTTTTGAGGCCTAGAACCGTCGGCCTTGTTTGTGGAGAAGATGGATCCATTTCTTTTTTTTTTCTTTTTTTGTTACTTATTTACTAGCCTACACTTCATTTTACACATACCTCATTACACTACTTCTTACTCCAAACTTTTACTCTCACTTTTCTCTCAAACTTTGTCAGTAATAAACTTTATTTTCTTTCTTTTTTCTTCCTTGAAACCGAATTGTTCATCATCATTCTTCTTGTTACTTGCTTGTTTGTTGTTAAAGATCAAGTTATGTAGCTTGTATCTTCATGTAATCTTGCTTCTTCCATCTTTTGTTTGATGAAGAACCAAGAACAAGGATCTAAGTTTTTATAGCTTATGGTTCTATACTTGAAGTTCATCTTTTCTTTCTTTTAAATTAGTGATTTCTTTAATTTTTGGTCAAGTGTTACTAGTTAAACTTGATCTCATTTTTGTTGAAACTAAAGTTAAACTTTGTAAGTTCAAGAACATGGAAGTTTAACTTTCTAGTTATAACTTCATACACTTATGTTGGATCTAAGTTTCTATAGCTTATGGTCTTTCAATTTTGTTTTAAACAAAGCTTGTAAGCTTATATATACATTTTACAAGATAAAATCTAAGTTTCATGACTTATGGTTTTATTAAAGTAAAGATCCAAGTTCTATAACTTAGGGTTTAACTTAAGAACACTAGATCTAGACTTTTTAGTCTAGGATCTTCAAGATCTAACTAAGATTTAAGTTCTATAACTTAAGATCTTGATGTAACTTTAGTTCATCAACCTACTTGCAACCCTTAAATGTGTTGTGTTACTTATCTTAGACATACACTAGTGTTATGATGGTCAAACCTTGGTTAAGATGATGCAAACACATCAATGAGTTGTACACTTGAAGCTATAAGCAAAAAGGATGAGAACCGTGATGAGCATCAAGCACCAAGAACCCACCAGAACACTTTGCTTACTGTTTTATGGGTCTGATAATGTCATCTGGGCTACTGGAAAGTTGATTTTCAGTTATTTTGGTTCGAGTAGATGATTTTCCGTTTAGGCCTCGTCTTAATCCGAGTTACGGTTTAGGATTTATAGCCTTCCGAAAGTCACTACACCCTTTTAACGTTGTGCTAAAATTTCTGACCTACTCGCACTTAAACCATCGCCACGGTTAAATGAAGAAGAGTTTGGTTCTGAAAATAGGTCAGTGGTTAAAGGACTCATATACAGAGCCATGGCCACTGGTCTCACCTCATTTCAGTTTGTATAGAGGTCGTAGCAGCTGAACGAATTCAGCCTTTGTTTCGATCTCTATTCCGGATTGAAAACTTACTTTACTTTTACCTATGATGATGAATGATGATGATACTTAAGACCTAATTTACATACTTTTAAACCTTTGAGAACGATTTACTGACTTAGTAACTTTTGACTTAGGTTGAGGACCTTTCGGACCAACTACTTGCTTACTTATCTCGTACCGACTTTACTACTTTTCACTGTGAGTTATAGTATCCCTTTTCACTTTAACTATTTTGGGAACTGAGAATACATGCGTGTTTTACGTTTTACATAGTAGGCACGAGTACTTAAACTTTATATATGTGTGGGTTATACAACGGCATAAACTTTCCCCTTAGCTCGGTAACATTTAGTCATTGGTCTTTGAACCGGTGAACGCGAATCTTAGATATGGATCCATACGGTTTGACATCCCTACTCGGGCTAGTAGCGCTAGCATTTAACGGGTGTTTAATACTTCATAAACTTACGCACTCGCCAAGTGTACTTTTAGGGGGTGATATTACGTTAAGTTAGTTACCAAGTGCCCACGGTTGAACATATACTTTTCATACTGTTTTGAAATACTGAAATCTCGTGGCCTACCTTACATTACTGTTATACTTAAACTATAGCTCACCAACATTTGTGTTGATGTTTTTAAGCATGTTTTCTCAGGTGCTTAGAGGTTTGGTTGCTTCCGTTATAGTTGTCATGCTGTGTAGACTCCCGCTGCATTTATTAGAGATGTCTTCGCATGAAACATTTATTTTGCATTCAAACTATGTTACTTTTGAAACAATGAATTTGTAATGACCATTAGTTCACGTACTATTATTATTGCCTTCTATTCGTAGAAGCACGCTATAGTATGTTAAACATTTAATGTTGGTTATGACATCACCTTTTCTTATGAATGCAAACTTATTTTAAAACAGCATATAGAGTTTGACCTTATAATGATCCTGTTGTTGATGATCCGTACACGTTAATTTTGTACGGGGCATCACAAATTACACTGCCTATAAGTGTTGTAGCAAGGTTTAGGTATATCTATTCAATAAATAAATAAATAACTTGTGTAAACTTGCATCGTATTTAATAGTATTTCGTAGCAAAAATAATAGTATTTCGTACTACACCTCGCACACATCACACATACATTCCAATCAACTACTACTACTACTACTACTACTACTACTACTACTACAGGCAACTAATACTACTAAAAGCATGGCATCCCTAACTACGATCAACTGTATAACATAATTACTAAACATGGCAATTAATGACATTATAAACATAGTAGCGCAACTTGCTACTCTACACTACACCAAGTGATAATCCCACTCACCAATTACCTACAACAGAAGGCACTCAAAATTCTAATCTTACTGAGCCTTCTCTTCGTCCTTATCACCAAAGAATAGACATAACACAGTCAGTAATCATGTCTTAATAACAACAAGACAACAATACAACAACACCAATTCCAACAATTAATCACATTACAACTAGTCTGCCAACTGTACGAGTAACAACCTCACTCGCACGTCTGAGAACACTCAACAGTGTAGTTGACAACTCACTCGTACGTTTGGTCTATGACTGAACATCCATCAATGAATCACCTGATCTATACGGTTCGCCACACGTGTGACCAGTCACATCTCAACCATACGTATTTTCTTAACAAAAACAATAGTTCTCCTTAACCACTCACTCACACGGTTCATAACACGATTGACCACCCTAACCGTACTAGTGAAAGCTCACTCGTGCGAGTGATGAAGAACAGTAGTAGTAACAGTTAGACGGGTTTCAACCCAAAATGCACAACTTCAAACATTGATACATACTCCAAATCAATATATACTATCATGCATTCACTATAAGATAAGTCTACATCATAATTTCAATCAATAACGTCACTCAAATGCATGCAAAACAAGACATACAAGATAAAAAAAACCCTTTTCTGACCAAAATACAGATGGATGCAGCTTCTTAAAACCTTATCATGGTAAAGTAAACCTAAAGACGATTCCAACGATAGTTTATTCATCGAAAATGGAGTTACGGTTTGAAAGTTATACCCTTTTTAATTTTACCAAAATCTGACAAGTACTCAACCGAGTGGTTAAGCCCTCAAAAGTGTGCTCAACTGCGTGGTTGAGCTGTCAAAAGTGTGGGTGCTGATGAACAGCTCCAGCTCGTTGTTTTCGCGTTTTTTGACCCCAAAACATGATTTTTGCTCAAACTGATCATGAAACTTACTTACAAACATCATATAACAAGTATATAACATATATCTAACATCAATTAGCACTAACAAACACATTTCTTGAAGATTCAAGCTAAAAAGCACACTTTTTATTCAAGAACACAAAAACCCATTTAATCAAGAATTCAAGCAACAATTCAAGCAAGCTAACCTGGATTATTGATTACTAGGATGCAAGAATTTAATCTCTAAAGCTTCTTGATTCAATTCCACACTTGAATTAGATTAGGGTTAGAGGTAGGAGATGAATTTAGGTACGGTGTGTTTTTTGAGAAATTTCAAGAGAGATGGAGAAATAGGAGAAAAGGGCAGCACAATACACTTATTTAGGGTTAAAATCCCATACCCCATCACACACGAGTATTTACTAGTTATCTGATAACTTACGTACCTCATTAGTGTAGTGACTCGAACTTTTCCATGTTTATATATATTAAATGAAATTGATATTTACATGATTAAGTATTTCCAACATGTTAAGCAATCAAACTTGTTAAGACTTGATTAAATGAAATAAGTTTCATATAGACAATTGATCACCCAAGTTGACCGGCGATTCACGAACGTTACAAAATTGTGAAAACTACATGTTGTGGTATATATAGATATATATATGGTTGACATGAGATTATGATGAGTAAGTATCTCACTAAGTACATTAACAATGTGTGATATACATAAGAAATGAGATTACTAAGTTAAGAAACTCGAAATGATATATATAACGATTATCGTTATGATAACGTCTACTAAATACATATGTATCATATTAACATATTGATACACTATATTTAACATGATAAAATGATATTTAAATATATCATTAAGTGTGTTAACAATGAACTACATATGTAAAAACAAGACTACTAACTCAAGAATTACGAAACGAGACTTATATGTAACGATTATCGTTGTAATGATATTTTAATGTATGTATCATATTAAGAGATATTCATACATCATAATATCATGATAATATAATAATTTAACATCTCATTTGATATAATAAACATTGGGTTAACAACATTAATTGAGATCGTTAACTTAAAGGTTTCAAAACAACACTTACATGTAACGACTAACGAAGACTTCACGAATCCATTAGAATGTATATACATGTTGTGTTTTGATATGTATTCTTATACTTTTGAAAGACTTCAAGACACATATCAAAGAACTTCTACTTAACAAAAATGGTTACAATTACATCCTCGTTCAGTTTCATCAACAATTCTACTCGTATGCACCCGTATTCATACTCGTACAATACACAGCTTTTAGATGTATGTACTATTGGTATATACACTCTAATGATCAGCTCTTAGCAGCCCATGTGAGTCACCTAACACATGTAGGAACCATCATTTGGCAACTAGCATGAAATATCTCATAAAATTACAAAAATATTAGTAATCATTCATGACTTATTTACATGAAAGCAAAATTACATATTCTTTATATCTAATCCATATACCAATGACCAAAAACACCTAAAAACACTTTAATTCTTCAATTTTCTTCATCTAATTGATCTCTCTCAAGTTCTATCTTCAAGTTCTAAGTGTTCTTCATAAATTCTACAAGTTCTAGTTTCATAAAATCAAGAATACTTCCAAGTTTACTAGCTCACTTCCAGTCTTGTAAAGTGATCATCCAACCTCAAGAAATCCTTGTTTTTTACAGTAAGATATCATTCTAAATCAAGGTAATACTCATATACAAACTTTTATTCAATTCCTATAACTATAACTATCTTAATTCGAGTGATAATCTTACTTGAACTTGTTTTTGTGTCATGTTTCTACTTCAAGAACTTTCAAGCTATCCAAGATCCTTTGAAGCTAGATCATTTCTTGTCACTTTTAGTAGGTTTACCTACTAAACTTGAGGTAGTAATGATGTTCATAACATCATTCGATTCATACATATAAAACTATCTTATTCGAAGATTTGAACATGTAATCACTAGAACATAGTTTAGTTAATTCTAAACTTGTTCGCAAACAAAAGTTAATCCTTCTAACTTGACTTTTAAAATCAACTAAATACATGTTCTATATCTATATGATATTCTAACTTAATGATTTAAAACCGGAAAACACGAAAAACACCGTAAAACCGGATATACGCCGTCGTAGTAACACCGCGGGTGTTTTGGGTTAGTTAATTAAAAACTATGATAAAATTTGATTTAAAAGTTGTTCTTCTGGGAAAATGATTTTTCTTATGAACATGAAACTATATCCAAAAATCATGGTTAAACTCAAAGTGGAAGTATGTTTTTCTAAAATGGTCATCTAGACGACGTTCTTTCGACTGAAATGACTACCTTTACAAAAATGACTTGTAACATGTATTTCTGACTATAAACTTATACTTTTTCTGTTTATATTCATAAACTTAAGTTTAATATGAAACCATAGCAACTTGAAACACTCAAAACGGATTTAAAACGAAGAAGTTATGGGTAAAACAAGATTGAATATTTATGCTTGTTGTAGCTACGTGAAAATTGGTAACAAATTTATATTAATCATATCCTAGCTAACTTATATTATATTATACATGTATTCTAATATATTATGTAATCTTGGGATACCATATACACGTATGCAAATGTTTTGACATATCATATCGACCCATCTATATATATATTATTTGGAACAACCATAGACACTCTATATGCAGTAATGTTGGAGTTAGCTATAGAGGGTTGAGGTTGATTCCAAAAATATATATACTTTGAGTTGTGATCTAGCCTGAGACGTGTATATACTGGGTCGTGGATTAATTCAATATAATATATATCGATTTATTTATGTACATTTAATTGTGGACAACTAGTTGTAGGTTACTAACGAGGACATCTGACTTAATAAACTTAAAACATTAAAACGTATTAAAATTGTTGTAAATATATTTTGAACATACTTTGATATATATGTCCATATTTGTTATAGTTTCATGAATCGACCAGTGGCCAAGTCTTACTTCCCGACGAAGTAAAAATCTGTGAAAGTGAGTTATAGTCCCACTTTTAAAATCTAATATTTTTGGGATGAGAATACATACAGGTTTTATAAATGATTTACAAAATAGACACAAGTACGTGAAACTACATTCTATGGTTGAATTATTGAAATTGAATATGCCCTTTTTATTAAGTCTGGTAATCTAAGAATTAGGGAACAGACACCCTAATTGACGCGAATCCTAAAGATAGATCTATTGGGCCTAACAAACCCCATCCAAAGTACCGGATGCTTTAGTACTTCAAAATTTATATCATATCCGAAGGGTGTCCCGGAATGATGGGGATATTCTTATATATGCATCTTGTTAATGTTGGTTACCAGGTGTTCACCATATGAATGATTTTTATCTCTATGTATGGGATGTGTATTGAAATATGAAATCTTGTGGTCTATTGTTACGATTTGATATATATAGGTTAAACCTATAACTCACCAACATTTTTGTTGACGTTTAAAGCATGTTTATTCTCAGGTGAATACTAAGAGCTTCCGCTGTTGCATACCAAAATAAGGACAAGATTTGGAGTCCATGTTTGTATGATATTGTGTAAAAACTGCATTCAAGAAACATATGTCGATGTAATATATTTCTATTGTAAACCATTATGTAATGGTCGTGTGTAAACAGTATATTTTAGATTATCATTATTTGATAATCAAAGTAATATTTTTAAAACCTTTATTGATAAAATAAAGGTTATGGTTGTTTTAAAAATGAATGCAGTCTTTGAAAAACGTCTCATATAGAGGTCAAAACCTCGCAACGAAATCAATTAATATGGAACGTTTATAATCAATATGAATGGGACATTTCTGTTGGTATCCGAGCGTTGGTCTTAGAGAACCAGAAAATTTGCATTAGTGTGTCTTATCAAGTTTGTTAGGATGCATTAGTGAGTCTGGACTTCGACCGTGTTTTCTTTAAAAATGATTAGTTAACATTTTTGTTGGAAACTATATATTATTAACATGTAAATATTATGTGATATATTAATCTCTTAACATGTTTGATATTGTTTGATAGATGTCTAACTCTAGCACAAATCCCATTGACTCACCTAATAATAATGAAGAGTCGAATATATATTGGCAAGATTCACAAGTTCCCGAAGAACCGGAAGAAGAGGAAACGGAACCGGAAGAAGAGGAACCGGAAGAAGAGGAACCAGAAGAAGAGGAACCGGAAGAAGAAGAAGAAGAAGAAGAAGAAGAAGAGGTTCCGGAGGGGGGAATAGTAGGAACCACAGAAAACCAGTCAAATAAAAGAAAATCCTCAACCAATGGACCAAAGTTAATAATGGTCAATGGTGTTTCCGCTAAGGAAGCAAAATATTGGGAAAATTACCAATTTTCTGATGAATCGGATCCTGATGAGGATTCCGATGATGTTATAGAAATTACCCCGACCCAATTTAATGAGGCAAAAGAAAATAATAAGGGAAAAGGCATCAAAATAGAGAAACCCGATTCCAACCCCGATGAACTTTATATGTATCGACAACATCCGTATTTTCTAAAATGTAACAATGACCCGGGAACCTCTAAAACACCGGGTTTTTCTAAACCATTATGGAAAACGACGGCTCGTATTATAGGAACACCATATATTCCTAGAAAATTAGGAAAACGAACCAAGTCCGAAGAAGAAGAAACCGGTGATTCATATTAGAGGGTTGTAATCATGTTGTGTATTATATGTATTGTAGTGTGCTTGTACTTTTATGTTCTATGTAAAAATTGCTTGTATTGTTTGTTAAATATCTTTTATGAATCTAATCCTTGTCTATTTTACAGCATAAAAACAAAATGGACGTTAAGGGTAGACAACCGAATATTTTAGAAGACCTACCAGAGAATATGATTGAGGAAATCTTGTCTAGAGTCGGTCAGAATTCATCAGCACATTTAGTTATGGCGAAATTAACTTGTCAAACATTTGAAAGACTTTCCAGAAATGCTTTAGTTTATAAAAGGCTTTCCTTTGATAGGTGGGATATATCATATTAGGGAGACTTTAAGTTACGCCGTGTTTTCTTTAAAGCGTTAAATGCGGGGAACCCAAATGCAATTTTACGCTACGGGTTAAGAACCTATTTTGACACAACATATCCCAACATAGGATTTCGTGAATTAGAAAGAGCTTCTAACATGCAACATAAAGAAGCATGTTATGCTTACGGGTTAGTGATGTTCGCTTATTACCAAAGTGAGAAAAAAACATCGGATTGCAACTTTTAAATAAAACCTTCCCACAAGTGACGGATTCAGTAGTTGGGGTGAGAAACAAGGTTTTTATATTATTACAGGGCTATTGGACATTACGAAACCCTCGTCCTTTTGACGACATTACAACATGCTGCCTAGCCAATGGTCATAACGGTTATTTTCCACAAGACCAAGGATGGGAAGTCGTCTTAGTAAAACCAGAATGCATGACTTGTTTCTGGACTTATGAATTACGTGTCTTTATTTCCTTTGCTGAACAACTTGCGTATTAACTAGATTCATCTTCAAAACTGTCCTGTATCATAGTGTACTATATTTCATGTTATATGTAATATAGCGAAGTTGTAAGTTTGAAGAATATTTGTATGTGATATATTATTATAATCAGTTTTTCATATGGAATTGTAGTAGTTGAATTGTATATTAGCTACTAAGTATGAACTTAACGGGTAGGTAGTACCCGAATTTATACTTATAAAATGCTAATATGAAGAAAAAGCTTTTATAAATTAGTTCATATTATGCTACAAGATACTATTGACTACTCTTAATATTCTGTATGATTAACTTGTTTCATTTGACTATTTTGAAGGAAATGGCACTGACTACTCGACACACCTTGAATATGAGCGAAGAGGAATTTCGTGCCTTTCTTGCTTCAAATATAGCCGTAGTACAGGCCGTACTACATACCAACAATAACTCTGAATCTAGCAATACAGCTAATGGCGCAAGAAATCATGTAGGATGCTCCTACAAGGAATTCACTGCCTGCAAACCTTCAGAATTTGATGGGACCGAAGGACCAATCGGATTGAAACGGTGGACCGAGAAAGTTGAATCGGTGTTTGCCATAAGTAAGTGTGCTGAAGGAGACAAAGTGAAGTACGCTACGCATACCTTCATAGGTATTGCGTTAACATGGTGGAATACCTATCTAGAGCAAGTGGGACAAGATGCTGCTTACGCACTACCGTGGTCAGTATTCAAGCACTTGATGAACGAGAAGTACCGTCCCAGAACCGAGGTCAATAAGCTCAAGTCAAAACATAGAGGGTTACGAACACAGGGATTCGATATTACTTCGTACAAAAGACAATTCACAGAATTGTGCCTATTGTGTCCGAGAGTGTTCGAAGATGAGGAAGAGAAGATCGACGCGTTTGTGAAAGGGTTATCGGAGAGAATCCAAGAAGATATAAGTTCACATGAGCCTGCCTCCATACAAAAGACATGTATAATGGCTCACAAACTAGTGAACCAGATTGAGGGAAGAATTAAAGAACAGGCTGCCGAAGAGGCCAACGTGAAGCTAGTCAAAAGAAAGTGGGAGGAAAACGGTGATAAGAGTCACCAAAACAACAACAACTATCACAACAATCGCAACATCAATCGCAACTACAATAAACGGCACAACAACAACAACAACAACTACAACAATCATCCCAACAACAATAACAACCGCAACAACAACAACAACAATCAGAAGCAGCTATGCCAAAGGTGTGAAAAGTATCACTTGGGGTTCTGCACCAAATTTTGCAACAAGTGTAAAAGAAATGGTCATAGCGCGGCGAAGTTTGAGGTCTACGGACCAGGGGTTAACAGAACGAGAGGAACAAATGGTGTCGGAACGAGTAATGGCGGAGCAAGTAGTGTTGGAGCAAGTTATGCCAATGTAGTTTGTTATAAATGTGGAAAACCTGGCCACATTATTAGAAATTGCCCGAACCAGGAGAACACGAATGGACAAGGCCGCGGAAGAGTTTTCAATATTAATGCGGCAGAGGCACAGGAAGACCCGGAGCTTGTTACGGGTACGTTTCTTATTGACAATAAATCTGCTTACGTTTTATTTGATTCGGGTGCGGATAGAAGCTATATGAGTAGAGATTTTTGTGCTAAATTAAGTTGTCCCTTGACGCCGTTGGATAGTAAATTTTTACTCGAATTAGCAAACGGTAAATTAATTTCAGCAGATTATATATGCCGGAATCTAGAAATTAAACTGGGTAGCGAAATATTTAAGATTAATTTGATACCAGTAGAGTTAGGGAGTTTTGATGTAATAGTTGGCATGGACTGGCTGAAGGAGATGAAAGTAGAGATCGTATGTTACAAAAATGCAATTCACATTGTACGAGAAGAAGGAGAACCCTTAATGGTGTACGGAGAAAAGGGCAACACGAAGCTACATCTTATTAGTAATTTGAAGGCATAAAAACTAATAAGAAAAGGTTGCTATGTTGTTCTAGCACACGTCGAGAAAGTACAAACTGAAGAAAAGAGCATCAATGATGTTCCCGTCGCAAAAGAATTTCCTGATGTATTTCCGAAAGAATTACCGGGACTACCTCTACATCGATCTGTTGAATTTCAAATAAATCTTGTACAAGGAGCTGCACCAATAGCTCGTGCTCCTTACAGACTCGCACCCAGCGAGATGAAAGAACTGCATAGCCAACTGCAAGAACTATTAGAATGTGGTTTTATTCAAACAAGCACATCACCATGGCGAGCTCCTGTTTTGTTTGTCAAGAAGAAGGATGGTACATTTAGGTTGTGTATTGACTACAGAGAGTTGAATAAACTTACCATCAAAAACCGTTATCCACTGCCGAGAATTGACGACTTATTTGATCAACTATAAGGCTCGTCGATTTATTTGAAAATCGATTTACATTCTGGATATCATCAAATGCGAGTAAAGGAGGGTGATATTCCAAAAACTGCTTTTAGGACGCGTTATGGTCATTACGAGTTTATGATTATGCCGTTTGGATTGACTAACACACCAGCTGTGTTCATGGTCCTGATGAATCGAGTGTGTGGGCCATATCTTGACAAATTTGTCATTGTTTTCATCGATGACATACTTATTTACTCAAAGAATGATCAAGAGCACGAAGAACATTTGAGAAAAGTGCTAGAAGTATTGAGGAAAGAAAAACTGTACGCTAAGTTTTCAAAGTGTGCATTTTTGTTAGAAGAAGTTCAATTCCTCGGTCACATAGTGAACAAAAAATGTATCCAGGTGGACCCGGCAAATATCGAAACCGTTGAAAAGTGGGAAACCCCAAAAACTCCGAAGCATATACATCAATTTTTAGGATTGGCTGGTTACTACAGAAGATTCATCCAAGATTTCTCCAAAATAGCAAAACCCTTGACTGCATTAGCGTATAAAGGGAAGAAATTTGAATGAAAAGATGAACAAGAGAAAGTGTTTCAATTGTTAAAGAAAAAGTTAACTAAGGCACCTATATTGTCATTACCTGAAGGGAATGATGATTTTGTGATATATTGTGACGCCTCAAAGCAAGGTCTCGGTTGTGTATTAATGCAACGAACGAAAGTAATTGCTTATGCGTCTAGACAATTGAAGATTCACGAGCAAAATTATACGACTCACGATTTGGAATTGAGCGCTGTTGTTTTTGCATTAAAGACTTGGAGGAATTACTTATATGGGGTCAAAAGTATTATATATACCGACCACAAAAGTCTTCAACACATATTTAATCAGAAACAACTGAATATGAGGCAGCGTAGGTGGATTGAATTGTTGAATGATTACGACTTTGAGATTCGTTACCACCCGGGGAAGGCGAATGTGGTAGCCGACACTTTGAGTAGAAAGGACAGAGAACCTATACGGGTAAAAGCTATGAATATAATTATTCGTACTAACCTTACTACTCAAATAAAGGAGGCGCAACAGGGAGTTGTAAAAGAAGGAAAGTTGATGAATGAGATACCCAAAGGATCAGAGAAACATCTTAATATTCGGGAAGACGGAACCCAATATAGGGCTGATAGAATTTGGGTACCAAGGTTTGGAGATGTGAGAGAAATGGTACTTAAAGAAGCACATAAAACCAGATATTCAATACATCCCGAAGCGGGGAAGATGTATAAAGATCTCAAGAAACACTTTTGGTGGCCGGGTATGAAAGCCGATATTGCTAAATATGTAGGAGAATGTTTGATGTGTTCTAAGATCAAAGCTGAGCATCAGAAACCATCAGGTCTACTTCAGCAACCTGAAATCCCGGAATGGAAATGGAAAAACATTACCATGGATTTCATCACTAAATTGCCAAGGACTGCAAGTGGTTTTGATACTATTTGGGTAATAGTTGATCGTCTCACCAAATCAGCACACTTCCTGCCAATAAGAGAAGATGACAAGATGGAGAAGTTAGCACGTCTGTATTTGAAGGAAGTCATCTCCAGACATGGAATACTAATCTCTATTATCTCTGATAGGGATGGCAGATTTATTTCAAGATTCTGGCAGACATTACAGCAAGCATTAGGAACTCGTCTAGACATGAGTACTGCTTATCATCCACAAACTGATGGGTAGAGCAAAAGGACGATACAAACACTTGAAGACATGCTACGAGCATGTGTTATTGATTTCGGAGACAGTTGGGATCGACACTTTCCGTTAGCATAATTTTCCTACAACAACAGCTACCATTCAAGCATTGAGATGGCACCGTATGAAGCACTTTATGGTAGAAAGTGCAGGTCTCCGATTTGTTGGAGTGAAGTGGGGGATAGACAGATTACGGGTCCGGAGATAATACAAGAAACTACCGAGAAGATCATCCAAATTCAACAACGGTTGAAAACCGCCTAAAGTCGCAAAAGAGCTACGCTGACATTAAAAGAAAAGATATAGAATTTGAAATTGGAGAGATGGTCATGCTTAAAGTTGCACCTTGGAAAGGCGTTGTTCGATTTGGTAAATGAGGGAAATTAAATCCAAGGTATATTGGACCATTCAAGATTATTGATCATGTCGGACCAGTAGCTTACCGACTTGAGTTACCTCAACAACTCGCAGCTGTACTTAACACTTTCCACATCTCGAATTTGAAGAAATGTTTTGCTAAAGAAGATCTCACTATTCCGTTAGACGAAATCAAAATCAACGAAAAAATTCAATTCATCGAGGAACCCGTAGAAATAATGGATCGTGAGGTTAAAAGACTTAAGCAAAACAAGATACCAATTGTTAAGGTTCGATGGAATGCCCGTAGAGGACCCAAGTTCACCTGGGAACGAGAAGATCAGATGAAGAAGAAATACCCGCACTTATTTCCAGAAGATACGTCAACACCTCCAACTGCTTAAAATTTCAGGACGAAATTTATTTAACGGGTAGGTACTGTAGTGACCCGAACTTTTCCATGTTTATATATATTAAATGAAATTAATATTTACATGATTAAGTGTTTCCAACATGTTAAGCAATCAACTTGTTAAGACTTGATTAAATAAAATAAGTTTCATATAGACAATTGATTACCCAAGTTGACCGGCGATTCACGAACGTTACAAAATTGTGAAAACTACATGTTGTGGTATATATAGACATATATATATATATATATATATATATATATATATATATGGTTGACATGAGATTATGATGAGTAAGTATCTCACTAAGTATATTAACAATGTGTGATATACATAAGAAATGAGATTACTAAGTTAAGAAACTCGAAATGATATATATAACGATTATCGTTATGATAACGTCTACTAAATACATATGTATCATATTAAGATATTGATACACTATATTTAACATGATAAAATGATATTTAAATATATCATTAAGTGTGTTAACAATGAACTACATATGTAAAAACAAGACTACTAACTCAAGAATTACGAAACGAGACTTATATGTAACGATTATCGTTGTAACGATATTTTAATGTATGTATCATATTAAGAGATATTCATACATCATAATATCATGATAATATAGTAATTTAACATCTCATTTGATATAATAAACATTGGGTTAACAACATTAATTGAGATCGTTAACTTAAAGGTTTCAAAACAACACTTACATGTAACGACTAACGAAGACTTAACGAATCCATTAGAATGTATATACATGTTGTGTTTTGATATATATTTTTACACTTTTTAAAGACTTCAAGACACATATCAAAGTACTTCTACTTAACAAAAATGGTTACAATTACATCCTCGTTCAGTTTCATCAACAATTCTACTCGTATGCACCCGTATTCATACTCGTACAATACATAGCTTTTAGATGTGTGTACTATTGGTATATACACTCCAATGATCAGTTCTTAGCAGCCCATGTGAGTCACCTAACACATGTGGGAACCATCATTTGGCAACTAGCATGAAATATCTCATAAAATTACAAAAATATTAGTAATCATTCATGACTTATTTACATGAAAACAAAATTACATATCCTTTATATCTAATCCATATACCAACGACCAAAAACACCTACAAACACTTTCATTCTTCAATTTTCTTCATCTAATTGATCTCTCTCAAGTTCTATCTTCAAGTTCTAAGTGTTCTTCATAAATTCTACAAGTTCTAGTTTCATAAAATCAAGAATACTTCCAAGTTTACTAGCTCACTTCCAATCTTGTAAAGTGATCATCCAACCTCAAGAAATCCTTATTGTTTACAGTAAGATATCATTCTAAAACAAGGTAATACTCATATACAAACTTTTATTCAATTCCTATAACTATAACTATCTTAATTCGAGTGATAATCTTACTTGAACTTGTTTTTGTGTCATGATTCTACTTCAAGAACTTTCAAGCTATCCAAGATCCTTTGAAGCTAGATCATTTCTTGTCACTTCTAGTAGGTTTACCTACTAAACTTGAGGTAGTAATGATGTTCATAACATCATTCGATTCATACATATAAAACTATCTTATTCGAAGATTTGAACATGTAATCACTAAAACATAGTTTAGTTAATTCTAAACTTGTTCGCAAATAAAAGTTAATCCTTCTAACTTGACTTTTAAAATTAACTAAACACATGTTCTATATATATATGATATTCTAACTTAATGATTTAAAACCGGAAAACACGAAAAACACCGTAAAACCGGATATACGTCGTCGTAGTAACACCGCGGGCTGTTTTGGGTTAGTTAATTAAAAACTGTGATAAACTTTGATTTAAAAGTTGTTCTTCTGGGAAAATTATTTTTCTTATGAACATGAAACTATATCCAAAAATCATGGTTAAACTCAAAGTGGAAGTATGTTTTTCTAAAATGGTCATCTAGACGTCGTTCTTTCGACTGAAATGACTACCCTTACAAAAATGACTTGTAACCTATATTTCCGACTATAAACTTATACTTTTTCTGTTTAGATTCATAAACTTAAGTTTAATATGAAACCATAGCAACTTGAAACACTCAAAACGGATTTAAAACGAAGAAGTTATGGGTAAAACAAGATTGGATATTTTTGCTTGTTGTAGCTACGTGAAAATTGGTAACAAATTTATATTAATCATATCCTAGCTAACTTATATTGTATTATACATGTATTCTAATATATTATGTAATCTTGGGATACCATATACACGTATGCAAATGTTTTGACATATCATATCGACCCATCTATATATATTATTTGGAACAACCATAGACACTCTATATGCAGTAATGTTGGAGTTAGCTATACATGGTTGAGGTTGATTCCAAATATATATATATACTTTGACTTGTGATCTAGCCTGAGATGTGTATACACTGGGTCGTGGATTAATTCAAGATAATATATATCGATTTATTTCTGTACATCTAATTGTGGACAACTAGTTGTAGGTTACTAACGAGGACAGCTGACTTAATAAACTTAAAACATTAAAACGTATTAAAAATATTGTAAATATATTTTGAACATGCTTTGATATATATGTACATATTTGTTATAGGTTTGTGAATCGACCAGTGGCCAAGTCTTACTTCCCGACTAAGTAAAAATCTGTGAAAGTGAGTTATAGTCCCACTTTCAAAATCTAATATTTTTGGGATGAGAATACATGCAGGTTTTATAAATGATTTACAAAATAGACACAAGTACGTGAAACTACATTCTATGGTTGAATTATCGAAATCGAATATGCCCTTTTTATTAAGTCTGGTAATCTAAGAATTAGGGAACAGACACCCTAATTGACGCGAATCTTAAAGATAGATCTATTGGGCCTAACAAACCCCATCCAAAGTACCGGATGCTTTAGTACTTCGAAATTTATATCATATCCGAAGGGTGTCCCGGAATGATGGGGATATTCTTATATATGCATCTTGTTAATGTCGGTTACCAGGTGTTCACCATATGAATGATTTTTATCTCTATGTATGGGATGTGTATTGAAATATGAAATCTTGTGGTCTATTGTTACGATTTGATATATATAGGTTAAACCTATAACTCACCAACATTTTTGTTGACGTTTAAAGCATGTTTATTCTCAGGTGAATACTAAGAGCTTCCGCTGTTGCATACTAAAATAAGGACAAGATTTGGAGTCCATGTTTGTATGATATTGTGTAAAAACTGCATTCAAGAAACATATGTCGATGTAATATATTTCTATTGTAAACTATTATGTAATGGTCGTGTGTAAACAGTATATTTTAGATTATCATTATTTGATAATCTACGTAATGTTTTTAAAACCTTTATTGATAAAATAAAGGTTATGGTTGTTTTAAAAATGAATGCAGTCTTTGAAAAACGTCTCATATAGAGGTCAAAACCTCGCAACGAAATCAATTAATATGGAACGTTTATAATCAATGTGAATGGGACATTTCAATTAGGTGGCCCTAACGGAGTCTAAATTAAATAAACGAACCTGTTCTGTGACCATTGTCACAAACTGGTCTCAACTAAACAACCAAATAATTATAAACATATAATTATTAAAATCACTAATTACGCCATACCTAAACATAAAATGGTCATTTCACCTAGGCCCGATTATAGGATGTTACAAATCTACCCCCCTTAAAAGAGATTCCGTCCTCGGAATCGGGTCAACTATGGTCAACAAAACCTAAAATTGTTACTTGAACCGTCAAAACACTGGGTTAAACCTTATCAATCGTCACCCCGGTACTGCCATCATCCACCACAATTGCATAGGAAAACGAGATTTCTAAAGTCAATACACGTCCAATACAAAATCATTTGTCACAATCTTGATCGGTCAACATCAGTCAATCATCTTAAGCTCACAATTACACGATTAAGTCAATAATCAAAGTCAAAATCAGGTTTCAAGGCTACTTTGTATCATCAATTTCCCGATCCGTCCTCAATTTCAACTTTTTAACACAGTCAACTTCTCATAATTATCCCAACTTTAGGTAATAAAATTATTCATCATGTTAAAAATTTATACATATGCCCATACAATTGTCCTTAAGTCAACTGAACTTTAGAGGTTATTCGCCTCATGTCCAGTCACGTCACAATCCAATATAGCATAGGCCACCTAATTTTTCTTCCGCTTCTCAGAAATTTCATATGACTTACCACAATATACTTCTGTTGTCCAGACAAAAGTACATTACTCTAAATCATACCTCCATTCTGAGTCGCTCGAACCAGAAAATACTACTTGTCCCATTCACTAGCTTAATTCCAACGAGTCTCCTCAAACGCTTCAGCAATAACTAAGCTACTTTATAATTAACCAATCACACCATCTGTCCAATCATAGTTATTTAAACATTGTCCATCAAATGTTCAAATATAATCTACCAACATTACTACACGTCCAACAAGCATAGGAAATATCTAGTCAATAAAGTCCACTATCGACATATCACTCACATTCATGTCACTATCTAACAAATTCCTATCATCCAAATTTCCACTGCATAAAGATACCTAACACATCTCTATCCAAATCACGGTTTTTCAATCCTAAAAATTTAACCTAAGGGTCACTCTTACCCTACAAAGCACACAAGGGTCGCAACCAAATCATACAGTAACATAACCCAACACAATAAATCTTACACTACAATCAAGATCTACCAATTTAAAACACACACACATATATATACACAATCATATACATATATACAACTAAACAGTATGAGTATTTTGAAGCATACCTGTATTCACATCATATTTAGGATCTGCATCTGCAACCATCTGATAAGCTCTTGCTGTTGCCGTAGGTGGATTCTTTCTTTTCTGCCCTACTGGAGAACCAGAAGATCCACTTACTGATCTCGACTGCACTCCTGGCCCCGCCCCAGAACCTGATCCTTTTACATACAGACACTAAGCTGACCTATGCCCCACTCGATGACATTTCCAACTTACATCCTCTTGGAACGAACACATTCGAATCTCGTGCCCTACAATACCACATCTCAAACACCTTTTGGTTGAATCTGAATAAGGACCACTATGAGATGATCTACAACTATAACACCAAGAATTCTGACTTGATGCTATCCCACTCTGTTCTGACCCACTTTTCTGTTTCAGCTTAACAGAATTCTTTGACCTAGAGTCCGAATGACTCATCACCTGATCTTGTTGTGGTACCACATAACCTACCATTATATTTCTTGCTGCTTTAACGTCATCTTCTACCATCTTGGCCATAACAAATGCTTGCGATAGCGTCGTCGCCATTCTAACCATTGTTCTGTACTATGGTAAAATTATATTAACAAAGTGCTGAATTCTGGACTGCTCATCTGGAACCCACTGTTGCATAAACCTTAATTTATCCATATACTGCTCAATCACCTCATATATCGTCATCTGATGAGTCATTTTCATTTCCAGAAATTCTGTCTTAATTCGATTGAGGTCATAGGACGAACAATACTGCTCACACACTTTACTATAAAATTGTTCCCAAGTAATCATATTCACTTGCTCTTTCGGTATACTAGAAATAACTGTATCCCACCAAACCATTGCCCTATTTTTCAACATACGACTAGCATAAATAACCTGTAATTCTAGTTCGCACTGGCATGCCTCAAAAACCTTTTATATCTCTCTTAACCAGTTAAGGGTTATCGTTGGGCTAGAACTTCCTGAGTACTCTGGTGGATTACAATTCAGAAAGTGTTTGAAGGTACATTTCTTCGGTTGTTGAAACGTCGGCATCTGATAAGGACCTCACATCTGATTTGGGAACTGTTGATTAAACTGAGGTGGCATCTGATACTGTTGAGGAAACTGATACTGAGGTGGTAACCATTGATGTTGTTGGAAAGCACTTCCAGTTTGCTGATACATATTTGACTGATTCGGTACACTACCACTTGGATTCACTGTTACCTGACTTTGTTCTAATTCTCTTATTCGATCACTTGCTTCCTTTAACCGACTTTCCAAATCTAGAATTTGTTCTTGCGGATTTTCTTCTGACACATACCCGACTTCATCTGGGGCTCTGAATGTTCCAGGGGCTGACGGACCAGTTACGTTTTCTGAATTATCTTCCATATCTGCACTACCATAACATCTCACATAAACGCTTAGTGGAAACATGTTAGTACCTATCAACTAACGCATGTAATCCCTACATTAACTTAACTCGTCCCCTCAGATATGTTTGACACAACACAAGGTTTGGGAACATGTCATTCAACACAATGTACATGCGGCCAAACCTATGCTCTGATACCAAGTTGTGACACCCTGATTTTTTTTTTTAAATCACAGCGAAAGACTGAATTTACGTAAAGACCCTTATTTAATTTCAAACATATTATCACACATCATTAGTTAATTACTTCATTACAAACCACAATCATTACGTTAAAGGACTAGTTACGTATTTACAAAAGCTAAGACATCAGAGTTCGTCTTGTCAAACATATCATCAGCCTGACTCCCGTCCCTACCAGCACTAAGATCCAGAACCTGCAAGGGAGGAGGTGAGGGGTTAGCACAAGGCTAAGTGAATGGAACTATCAAAAGGTCTAGCATACAGTACCAACTTATACTCCTACAGCAACAACTATATACAGCCACATACAACATACAACAACTGGCAACTATGCTCCAACTAGAGGATCGGCGGCTTGTACGGTCACACAACCACTAGCTGATCATACTAGAGTCTACCGATAGTCTTTACTACTGAATCCCCAGTTTAGTCATCTACACGCAGGTGATACGTCGTTCAGCACTATACTCAACAAATAGTAGCCAACTAGACCCAACCACAACTAGGTTGACCTCTCTGAGCTGAACCTAACAGATCAAGGTTCCAACAACAACAACAACTACTTGTCCACTACTACTACAGGTAACTAACACTACTAAAAGCATGGCATCCCTAACTACGATCGACTGTACAACATAATTACTAAATATGGCAATTAACAACAATATAAACATAGTAGTGCAACTTTCTACTCTATACTACACCAAGCGATAATCCCACTCACCGATTACCAGCAACAGAAGGCACTCAGAATTCTAATCTTACTGAGCCTTCTCTTCGTCCTTATCACCTGAGAATAGACATAACACAGTCAGTAATCATGTCTTGATAACAACCCGACAACAATACAACAACACCAATACCAACAATTAATCACTTTACAACTGGTCTGCCAACCGTACGAGTAACAACCTCACTCGCACATTTGAGAACACTCAACCGTGTGATTGACAACTCACTCGTACGTTTGATCTAAGACTGAACATCCATCAATGAATCACCTGATCTGTACGGTTCGCCACACGTGTGACCAGTGACTAGCACGAGTCACATCTCAACCGAACATATCATCTTAACCAAAGCAATAGTTCTCCTTAACCACTCACTCACACGGTTCATAACACGGTTGACCACCCTAACCGTACGAGTGAAGGCTCACTCGTGCGAGTGATGAAGAACAGTAGCAGCAAAAGTTAGACGGGTTTCACCCCAAAATGCACAACTTCAAACATTGATACATACTCCAAATCAATACATACTATCATGCATTCACTATAAGATAAGTCTACATCATAATGTCAATCAATAACGTCACTCAAATGCATGCAAAACAAGACATACAAGCTAAAAACCCTTTTCTGACCAAAATACAGATTGATCCAGCTTCTTAAAACCTTATCATTGTAAAGTAAACCTAAAGACGATTCCAACAATAGTTTATTCATCGAAAACGGAGTTACGGTTTGAAAGTTATGCCCTTTTTAATTTTACCAAAATCTGACAAGTGCTCAACCGCGTGGTTGAGCCCTCAACCGCGTGGTTGAGCCCTCAAAAGTGTGCTCAACTACGTGGTTGAGCTGTCAAAAGTGTGGGTACTGATGAACAGCTCCAGCTCGCTGTTTTCGCATTTTTTGACCCCAAAACATGATTTTTGCTCAATCTGATCATGAAACTTACTTACAAACATCATATAACAAGTATATAACATATATCTAACATCAATTAGCACTAACAAACACATTTCTTGAAGATTCAAGCTAAAAAGCACACTTTTTATTCAAGAACACAAAAATCCATTTAATCAAGAATTCAAGCAACAATTCAAGCAAGCTAACCTGGATTATTGATTACTAGGATGCAAGAATTTAATCTTTAAAGCTTCTTGATTCAATTCCACACTTGAATTAGATTAGGGTTAGAGGTAGGAGATGAAGTTAGGTACGATGTGTTTTTTGAGAAATTTCAAGAGAGATGGAGAAATGGGAGAAAAGTGCGGCATAATACACTTATTTGGGGTTAAAATCCCATACCCCATCACACACGGGTATTTACCAGTTATCTGATAACTCACGTACTGTGACAACCCGGAAATTTCCAACCAAATTTAAACTTTAATCTTTATAAGTTTCCGACACGATAAGCAATATTTGTTAAGTTAAATTGCAAGAATTTTAAACTACGTTCATACATTCATTCAACCTCGACCATGTTCCAACGATTCACGAACCATTAAACGAATATGATTATATATGTATATGTGTATATATATTATAACTTGAAACGTAAACAAAATATTAGATTAAATACTTTATATGATTGTATCTGTTTCAAAATATTTATCAATGGAATTAGAAGATAAGATCAAATGATTGAATTATCAGATATATTGAATTATGATTACAAGTCTCTGTTGAAAGGCCCACGTTGATTTGAGAAATCTTTCCGTTTTAACAATATTCGGAAAATGGTAAAGTGATTTATAAATAAGAATAAATTGTCAATCATTGAGAACTAGACAAAGGATAGTGGAAGATTGAATCTCATAAAGACTCGATTGATCTATTTAGTTTCAAACGTACAAAAACGTTTTCAGTTTAAAAAGAACTTTATTATTAAAACGTATATAACTTTTATAAATATCTAGAACCACTTTTGACAACTCATTACTTAACTAGTATGATAAAAATAACGATATTTATATTTTATTTTATTAAATATATATAACGATTTAAATTAATATTATATATATTTATACGCGCATTATACGTACATAGTTTTATACTTTTACTATACTTAAACTTTACCTTTACTTTATTTTTACTTTACTTTAACTTTAATAATTCACTTTAATAATTCATACTTTAATAATTCACTTTAATAATTCAAAAATCTATTATAAATAGAATTCAATAGGTTTCATTATTTCATAGAAACTTGAAAATATTTTTCTCTAAACTCTCTCAATCGATTTACATATATATATTTACTCCGTATTATTTCAAGATATTATTAGTATACATAAAATATTACGACGGAGTGCTGTCCGAGTGATTTCGAAATTATTTTTCGAGTGGGATAGAATTAAGGAAATTGTTTTTCGTTGCGTCTGCGTACCTTTCCTGCAATATTGAATCTCAATATTGATACGTGAGTACTCATAATTTAACTTTTACATACTAATAGTGTATCCCTGACTAGTGCTCGAGTATTTAGGATTATGCATGCTTGTACTTTTGATATTGCCCTTAGACAGGTTAGGTTGAATGTTGAATTAGTTACACTTGTGGTTGAGATAAGGTATAAGATATGCATGTCCTTGGAAAGCTAGCGAAAAATTAAGGACTTTTCCTTTAGATATCGAATGGTTTCGATGAACGGATTAGAAGTTATAATCAATTGAATTTTCTATATTTTTATTAAAAATGATTATTATTATCGTCGTTTTTATCGTCATTCTAGTTTTATCTTATTATTATCATTATTATTATCTTTATCAATAAAATGGATTTATCATTAAAAATTATTTTTTTTTATTATTACTATCGTTATTATTGTTAAAGTTATAATTAGTATTATTATTATTATTATCCAATTATTATTATTATTATTATTATTATTATTATTATTATTATTATTATTATTATTATTATTATTATTATTATTAGTACTATTATTATTATTATTATCATTATTAATATATATATCATTATTTAAAAATGGATATTGTCATTGTTATTATTATTATTACTATATTATCATTAAGATAATTATTAGTATTATCGTTAAAAATGTTATAGTAACTATCATTATTAATATTAGTGTAATTAAAACAAATATTTGTAACACCTAATTATTTTGATTACTATTATTATCATTATTATGAACACGATATAAAAGATGATTAAAAGCTATTAAACGAAACGATTAGAAAATAATGAGTAAGAGTATCATGATGAAATTAAAATATTATAAGATATTGATTTAGATAAAATTATCGTTCTTATTATTTTTATCATTACTATTATTATTAAAAATATCGTTAGTATTAAAACTATCATTTTAACAAAAAATATCATTTTAATAGAAATGTCATTGTTACTATAAAATATCATTATTATTATTATTTTAAATAGAATTATTATTTTAAAGATAATATTAAAAATTATCCTAAATATTAAAGTTATCATAATTAGAATTATCGTTTTATCATAATGTCATCTTAGTAATTATAAATATTGATATTTTTATAATAATTATTATTATTACAAAATAATACAACTTTTACTTACTATCATTATAGATATTATTTTATCAAATAAATATGTGATACAAACATATTTTACTACGTGTAATAACTTACTTTAATAATACCTATCATATTATCTTTATGATATTAAATGAACCCTATAAATTTTATTACTTAATATATATAAAAGTATATTATATTATATAAATTTAATATAAAATTTTATTTATTAATAAATAAATTATATTATTTACTCTAATAAATCTTTTAAAAATATTTAAAAATATAAAACGATGATATTTAAACTATATATTAATCATGTATAGATTTTTGGAAATTATTTTGAGTCAAATTTACTTTTGTTGACTTTTGCATATTAGTCTCGAGCATTAGGATTGTGGTACACTATGACTTGACCTAATTTGTTAGACAAATATTGACCAACACATAAATATATATAATTAATTTAGGTTCGTGAATCCGAGGCCAACCTTGCACTTGTTCAATGACGTTATATGTATTTTTACTACGAAATACAGTATGGTGAGTTTCATTTGCCTTTTTACCCTTTATATTTTTGGGACTGAGAATACATGCACTTTTATAAATGTTTGACGAAATAGACACAAGTAACTGAAACTACATTCTATGGTTGAATTATCGAAATCGAATATGCCCCTTTTTATTAAAGTCTGGTAATCTAAGAATTAGGGAACAGACACCCTAATTGACGTGAATCCTAAAGATAGATCTATTGGGCCTAACAAACCCCATCCAAAGTACCGGATGCTTTAGTACTTCGAAATTTATATCATATCCGAAGGGTGTCCCGGAATGATGGGGATATTCTTATATATGCATCTTGTTAATGTCGGTTACCAGGTGTTCACCATATGAATGATTTTTATCTCTATGTATGGGATGTGTATTGAAATATGAACTCTTGTGGTCTATTATTATGATTTGATATATATAGGTTAAACCTATAACTCACCAACCTTTTGGTTGACACTTTAAAGCATGTTTATTCTCAGGTGTTAAAGAAATCTTCCGCTGTGCATTTGCTCATTTTAAAGATATTACTTGGAGTCTTTCATAGCATATTTTGAAGAACGTTGCATTCGAGTCATTGAGTTCATCAAAGATTATTATTAAATCAATTTATAGTTGGATAGTGGATATTATGAAATGGTATGCATGCCTGTCAATTTTCGATGTAAAGAAAGATTGTCTTTTAAAAACGAATGCAATGTTTGTAAAATGTATCATATAGAGGTCAAATACCTCGCAATGTAATCAACTATTGTGAATCGTTTATAATGTATATGAACGGGTCCTTTCAGTTGGTATCAGAGCGGTGGTCTTAGCGAACCAGGTCTGCATTAGTGTGTCTAACTGATAAGTTGATAGGATGCATTAGTGAGTCTGGACTTCGACCGTGTCTGCATGTCAAAAGTTTTGCTTATCATTTTGTGTCAGAAATTAACTACTTATCATCCTCAGGAAATTACCTGCTTATCATTTTTAGTCTAAGACACGTCTTACTGCATTGATTGCATGAATAGTGTATAGACAAAAATTCATATCTTAGCATATCTGCTAAATCATATCTTATCGTATTTGTTACTTTAAACTTTGCCTGACATATCCCGCAAAGTCCTCCGTAATCTACGAAATATTTTGATCTATATATATATATATATATATATATATATATATATATATATATATATATATATATATATATATATATATATATATATATATATATATATTCTATGTAATTAGAATACCATCCGTTAGCCAAAATCATTTAATATCAAAAAAAAAATCCTTTATCCAATCGTACGAAATGGAATTCGTCATCAGTTCAAGTCACTCAGATTCCGAAATGGAATCCCATTCAAGCTCCGAAAGCAGTGTGACCGGAATAGATCAACCAATCAGTCATCACCTATTCTGGATGAATTGGGGATGGGTTCGTAGCCTCCTAAATCATTGGAGACAAGAAGAAGGTGATCCATTCCATCCACCACATTGCCCTCTTGACGAAGAACCTGAAGCACTTACCGGCGAACCTGTCTGAAACACCATGTTCTCGCTCATTTCCAGAGTATCTCGTCACGATTATATATTACATCAAATTTTAGATTTTATTTATCCGCTCGTCCGAACCGACAATCACCCCGGTGTAATAGAAGAAGTCAACGAGCTTCGCGCTCGGGTAGTGGCTTTGGAGAATATGGTGCAGAGATTACAAACACCATCAGCAGCATCAGCAGCATAACCAGTACCACCATCATCAACGCCAACAGTACCATTACCACCCCCAACCACAACCGCGTCGTAAACCTCAACTTCACAATCTGTCCCACGAGCATCAACGTCATACGCACCATAGATACCAAGGAGTACCAACAACAATAACTGACGAAGTATTAATTCATAACTTCATTCGAGAAACATTCTGCGGCGATTATGTAATCTCTAAAGTCTTAGAGATTATCTAATCTAGCCCTAACCATAAATCAGTTAAGCGAACCAAAAATGATAGAAGGAAGAGTAGAAACCCTGACAAAAATGGTGTGTGATTAACAAGCTAAACTTTTTTTACTAACAGCATCAGCAGTACCGTCAGAGTTACCAGCATCATCAGTACAGTCAACATCCGAATCAACAACACCGATAACATCACAAACTCCGTCAGTTCAAGAATCACTGTGGACATCATTACGAATCAATAACGTGTATATTGTATCAACGAGTTATGAAGAATTAACTCATTCTCTCTCAAGAAATTATATGTATATTATATATATATATATATATTTTGAAATAAATCTTTCCTTGCAAAACTATTGTGTGTGAATCTTAACTACTCGGTTAATTCATATTACAAATATGCAATAATGTACGTCCTTCGGCCGCAACTTAACCAGCGTTAACTACAATCTCTGTCGCAATTCAACAAATTCCAATTCATAATAAATCAAGTATATATTTGATTTTACACTTTCATCATCGATGTACCCGAAACTTTTCAGATAACATCATTCGTACTTTGCGAAATTCACAAGAATTCCACGAACCGAACATCATACATCAACAAATAACGAAGTATTGATTCATAATTTCAATGGCATTAAAGAAATACTGCGTAAAAGTTATGTACTTTTTAAAGCCTTTAGGGATTATTAAATTCTAGTTTCAACCGTAAATCAAATGAGTTTAATTTAACATTAACTCATTAAATCTATGTTACATCTGAATAAAATATACATATATATATTTTCATAAAGACTGTAATAAAATTCTTTTGTACAAAATATTAATTGTGAATTTTTTTTTAACGGGTAGGTAATACCCGAGAGATATATAAATTCACAAATAATATATTACATTCTTCGAATCTGATTCAGCAAATTATCCATTATACTCCCTACTTTCACAACAATATACATTCTTTTATAGAAATCAAAACAACCATACTCATTCAAAATTTAATTACATATTCTGATTTTGAAATCTCAAAATTCAACTCGAGATATGACCAAAATCATCACTCTTAGATCCTTACATCTTTCACAAGCTATATTTTGACTTCAAAACTGTGTTAGAACATCAAATGTATGTTAACGATTACAATCTGTGTTCAAACCCTTCGAAAATTTCTGAAGACACTTCGAATGATGAGCAATCGAGATGATGATCCAACCACATGTTACCCACAGTTATGTACCCGAAAAAAAACTCTTGAAACCAAAGTAAAAGTTTAAACAACGTATCCGCGTCAGATTCTTTGGCATTTATTAGCAAAAATAACTTTGCGACTCCTATTCAAAGTAGCCAGTTTTGTCACAGCTCCAGCAAGTCAACTTCGACTTTTCAGTCAGACTAACCTTATTATAACCTTGAGATATACACCATCGTTACCAGGGAACCTTTTACATTCCACCACATTATTAGCAGATGTACCAACAACTTCATTACCCTTTGACTTTAGCCTCTCCAAAAAGTCATTATAATTATTTATTGAAACCCCATCATTTACTCATTCGCATCTTGTAATGAGAATTGCCATACGAATCATTGGGAATTAGCAATCAGTATTTTGAAATCTCGCAGCATGTCTACGCCAACAGTTATATGTGTATATATAACGTCTATCTTCTGGACTTAATTTGAATGTGAAGTTTCTGAAAAACACTCCGAACTAAGAATTGGTTCTCTGAAAATGGAAAAATGCTGATGAAGCAGCAAAAACTAAAAACGACTTTAAACGGTAAAATCTGAATGATAATGATGAAGTGTGCTGGCAAAGCGCAGAAAAAGAGAAGTTTTGGAACTGAAAAACGAATTGAGCAAAGTAGGAAGGAGGCTTTGGACAAATTACAAAGACTGAACCTGACTTCAAAGGATCCAAATGATTCAGTACCTGCTGAAGTCATTAACGAATACCTTGCTCCTGACTCTAAACCCCTGCGGACAATATTCTTCATCATCCTCTGATATTAGAAATTCTAAAATATCATCATATCTTTCATTATAAATATCCTCCATATTTCTGAAGATATTTTCTTAATTTTTCTTATTTGAAATCATTTACCTCTTCGCACTATCTGTATTACATCATAAAAGAAACTATTTTAGTTTCTAAATTCTGAAACATTCAAGTTTAAAATAGGAATATTTTGAAGTAGTATTGGGAACTGAAGCATGAATTAGTATAATATAATGACACTTGATCAACGTGATTATATTACAGTAAGTCATGCTAAGTTTCTAAATGGAACATGATGATTCATAGATCATAATATCATCATGTGCCATGTTATACGACTCTTGTATTCTATTTAACCTCTAAAATATCAAGAAAATATTTCTTGATGATTCGGCCTTTTCCAAGGTATTCTAGTAATTTGACAAGTCAAGATCGTGCCATCACAATTTCCTTCCTAGAACATTAACAATGTTCATTCTGAAATTCATATCTGTGAATTCTGGACCATTACAAGCGGTGCTTAATCGCAAGAAGAAGAAACAAAAGGACAAAACTCCGAAATAAAAATTGGGGTATAAATTGCAGCAAATAAAAGAGAGCATTAACTATTAATGATAATGATTATAGAAGACAGAAGCAGAGACTTTGAAATATAAGGGAACATATAAAGCCCAACGATAAACCAGAAATTATAAACCATATATATCGATGCATATAGCAATATAAAGACACGGGAGAACTAGAAACACTATAAACCCAAGAGTATAGTAGAAGTAAATAGATTCTTCCGGCGGTAGATGAAAAAGAAGAATGACCGATATGAAAGTTAGAAGTATATCGAGAATCAGAACTGGATCGAGCATATTGATGAATACTTTAAAATATGAGTTGAGGGGGAAAGAATAGAAGGTGATGAAACATGACTAGGAACTTAGAAATCAACAGATTTAACTCACACAATGGCGGAATAAGTGAATCAAACCCTCTAGTGAATAGGTTAATTTTTTTTTGATTAATTTAGTCAAACCACAACTAAATCAAGTGTGATTAGATCAACACCTAGAGCTATTATTCACACCTGGGTGATTTGGACTGAGAGAAAATTGGAGGAGCTCACTAGATCTGAGTGTGTGTAACAAATGAGAGGCTTAACCTAAAATGAAGAACATAAGACTTTATATACCCCTGATGTTGACTCACCCATACGATTCATTCATCACACGTACGAGTTGGCTTCATCAGCCGTACGGGTGATCACTCACTCGTGTCTTCTCATTTAGGTTGTAATTGTGACTTAGCTCAGCATCAACCGTGCGTATGAGCCTGTCAGCCGTACTAGTGAGGCTTCACTCGTACGTCTAACTAAGTCTAACATAGTCAAACATCTAAAACTCGTTCCTGCAGTTCCTGTAACCACATACAAACACGTATAGGATAATAACAAGCAATCATGGTGGCCTGTAAACTGTTGTACCTGCAATGGACGTGGGTAGATGTCTAGGGACTTGCATAAAATGCATCAACAGAAGGTGTGAGTTGTAAGGAAACGAATGAGGTGAATTTATAAGAAAATCTCCGACAGAACAATTAAAATGGACGATCGCATTTAAAGCGGATCCTAATTCCCTTGATTACCGGAGAGTCAAATCTTATTAAGAAGATTTTCTTCAAATCCCTTGAAATCTGGGAATTAATCATATCTACGTCAAATGATAAGATGAATCTACACTTACTCATTTCACTCTTCTATGTTAGCTTCATTCGTACTCTTCATATAAATGGATTGTTTATCCAAATTATTCGATGATGATAAAACTCTAATTTTCAGCCCGTATGCATCATGAAAACATACTTATTATCATTCACGACCTTTCCACTCAAATTTCGGGACGAAATTTCTTTAACGGGTAGGTACTGTGACAACCCGGAAATTTCCAACCAAATTTAAACTTTAATCTTTATATGTTTCCGACACGATAAGCAATATTTGTTAAGTTAAATTGCAAGAATTTTAAACTACGTTCATACATTCATTCAACCTCGACCATGTTCCAACGATTCACGAACCATTAAACGAATATGATTATATATGTATATGTGTATATATATTATAACTTGAAACGTAAACAAAATATTAGATTAAATACTTTATATGATTGTATCTGTTTCAAAATATTTATCAATGGAATTAGAAGATAAGATCAAATGATTGAATTATCAGATATATTGAATTATGATTACAAGTCTCTGTTGAAAGGCCCACGTTGATTTGAGAAATCTTTCCGTTTTAACAATATTCGGAAAATTGTAAAGTGATTTATAAATAAGAATAAATTGTCAATCATTGAGAACTAGACAAAGGATAGTGGAAGATTGAATCTCATAAAGACTCGATTGATCTATTTAGTTTCAAACGTATAAAAACGTTTTCAGTTTAAAAAGAACTTTATTATTAAAACGTATATAACTTTTATAAATATCTAGAACCACTTTTGACAACTCATTACTTAACTAGTATGATAAAAATAACGATATTTATATTTTATTTTATTAAATATATATAACGATTTAAATTAATATTATATATATTTATACGCATATTATACGTACATAGTTTTATACTTTTACTATACTTAAACTTTACATTTACTTTATTTTTACTTTACTTTAACTTTAATAATTCACTTTAATAATTCATACTTTAATAATTCACTTTAATAATTCAAAAATCTATTATAAATAGAATTCAATAGGTTTCATTATTTCATAGAAACTTGAAAATATTTTTCTCTAAACTCTCTCAATCGATTTACATATATATATTTACTCCGTATTATTTCAAGATATTATTAGTATACATAAAATATTAAGACGGAGTGCTGTCCGAGTGATTTCGAAATTGTTTTTCGAGTGGGATAGAATTAAGGAAATTGTTTTTCTTTGCGTCTACGTACCTTTCCTGCAATATTGAATCTCAATATTGATACGTGAGTACTCATAATTTAACTTTTACATACTAATAGTGTATCCCTGACTAGTGCTCGAGTATTTAGGATTATGCATGCTTGTACTTTTGATATTGCCCTTAGACAGGTTAGGTTGAATGTTGAATTAGTTACACTTGTGGTTGAGATAAGGTATAAGATATGCATGTCCTTGGAAAGCTAGCGAAAAATTAAGGACTTTTCCTTTAGATATCGAATGGTTTCGATGAACGGATTAGAAGTTATAATCAATTGAATTTTCTATATTTTTATTAAAAATGATTATTATTATCGTCGTTTTTATCGTCATTCTAGTTTTATCTTATTATTATCATTATTATTATCTTTATCAATAAAATGGATTTATCATTAAAAATTATTTTTTATTATTATTACTATCGTTATTATTGTTAAAGTTATAATTAGTATTATTATTATTATTATCCAATTATTATTATTATTATTATTATTATTATTATTATTATTATTATTATTATTATTATTATTAGTATTATTATTATTATTATTATCATTATTAATATATATATATCATTATTTAAAAATGGATATTGTCATTGTTATTATTATTATTACTATATTATCATTAAGATAATTATTAGTATTATCGTTAAAAATGTTATAGTAACTATCATTATTAATATTAGTGTAATTAAAACAAATATTTGTAACACCTAATTATTTTGATTACTATTATTATCATTATTATGAACACGATATAAAAGACGATTAAAAGCTATTAAATGAAACGATTAGGAAATAATGAGTAAGAGTATCATGATGAAATTAAAATATTATAAGATATTGATTTAGATAAAATTATCGTTCTTATTATTTTTATCATTACTATTATTATTAAAAATATCGTTAGTATTAAAACTATCATTTTAATAGAAATGTCATTGTTACTATAAAATATCATTATTATTATTATTTTAAATAGAATTATTATTTTAAAGATAATATTAAAAATTATCGTAAATATTAAAGTTATCATAATTAGAATTATCGTTTTATCGTAATGTCATCTTAGTAATTATAAATATTGATATTTTTATAATAATTATTATTATTACAAAATAATACAACTTTTACTTACTATCATTATAGATATTATTTTATCAAATAAATATGTGATACAAACATATTTTACTACGTGTAATAACTTACTTTAATAATACCTATCATATTATCTTTATGATATTAAATGAACCCTATAAATTTTATTACTTAATATATATAAAAGTATATTATATTATATAAATTTAATATAAAATTTTATTTATTAATAAATAAATTATATTATTTACTCTAATAAATCTTTTAAAAATATTTAAAAATATAAAACGACGATATTTAAACTATATATTAATCATGTATAGATTTTTGGAAATTATTTTGAGTCAAATTTACTTTTGTTGACTTTTGCATATTAGTCTCGAGCATTAGGATTGTGGTAAACTATGACTTGACCTAATTTGTTAGACAAATATTGACCAACACATAAATATATATAATTAATTTAGGTTCGTGAATCCGAGGCCAACCTTGCACTTGTTCAATGACGTTATATGTATTTTTACTACGAAATACAGTATGGTGAGTTTCATTTGCCTTTTTACCCTTTATATTTTTGGGACTGAGAATACATGCGCTTTTATAAATGTTTGACGAAATAGACACAAGTAACTGAAACTACATTCTATGGTTGAATTATCGAAATCGAATATGCCCCTTTTTATTAAAGTCTGGTAATCTAAGAATTAGGGAACAGACACCCTAATTGACGCGAATCCTAAAGATAGATCTATTGGGCCTAACAAACCCCATCCAAAGTACCGGATGCTTTAGTACTTCGAAATTTATATCATATCCGAAGGGTGTCCCGGAATGATGGGGATATTCTTATATATGCATCTTGTTAATGTCGGTTACCAGGTGTTCACCATATGAATGATTTTTATCTCTATGTATGGGATGTGTATTGAAATATGAACTCTTGTGGTCTATTATTATGATTTGATATATATAGGTTAAACCTATAACTCACCAACCTTTTGGTTGACACTTTAAAGCATGTTTATTCTCAGGTGTTAAAGAAATCTTCCGCTGTGCATTTGCTCATTTTAAAGATATTACTTGGAGTCTTTCATAGCATATTTTGAAGAACGTTGCATTCGAGTCATTGAGTTCATCAAAGATTATTATTAAATCAATTTATAGTTGGATAGTGGATATTATGAAATGGTATGCATGCCTGTCAATTTTCGATGTAAAGAAAGATTGTCTTTTAAAAACGAATGCAATGTTTGTAAAATGTATCATATAGAGGTCAAATACCTCGCAATGTAATCAACTATTGTGAATCGTTTATAATGTATATGAACGGGTCCTTTCACGTACCTCGTTAGGTGGCCCTAACGGAGTCTAAATTAAATAAACGAACATGTTCTGTGACCCTTGTCATAAACTGGTCTCAACTAAACAACCAAATAATTATAAACATATAATTATTAAAATCACTAGTTACGCCATACCCAAACATAAAATGGTTATTTCACCTAGGCCCGATTATAGGATGTTACATAGAAGGCCGATCATTAATTAATTAGTGACTCTACTAACTATATGATAGCTTTGTTGATCTTTGTTCACTGTGTTGGTGGTTGGTTTGTTTAGGCTTACCTTGTTTATTTGTTATCAAGTAATCACTATGTTTTAAATTAATAGTTTCAGTACAACTTTTAAAGTTTTTCTTCTTCAACTTTGACTTTAAATTATTTTGTTTGTATTGTATGTTATTTAATAAAGTTTATCTCAAGATATTAGTTTTTAAATTCGTTTTTATTAATATAACTTCTTTAAGAATTATATAACACAAACAAATAAATTTAAGGTAAAACTGAAAACAAAAACTTCAAAAGTTAAACTACGACTAGTTTCTATTTTCCATTGTAACAGTTTGTACATGTTGATTTTTAAATTTGTTTATTTATATTATCGTTTTTCGACGAGAAAAATAAATGAGTTAAATACGACTCAAATAAATGTTACTTTGAAAGCGACGATTGATCTCATAAGCTAGGGGCATGGTTGCAAAAATTACTACTACGGGAGTAATCGGTCGGGGCCTCGTAAGGAGTAATCGACAATTCAGGGATTAAACGAATTGTACTTTAATATGTTTAACTAATAAATTTCAAATTATATGTGTTAATATAGAAGAAAACCACAAAAATTAACACAAACTGTAATATAATTGTCTAAAATTGTTCATTTTATTTAAAAACTATAAAATTCTATTCTTGTAAACATGCTGACCAATTTTGACTTTTGCCGACTATAATCAATAAATCCTATCTTGACTCATTAACCGACGTTGACCGATTAATTAAATAAATATTAAAAAAATCATAACAGTGTGATCTTAAAAATAAGTAATCGAGAATCAATCGAGATAATCGGTGTGTTTTACAATAATGGTTAGGGGTAAACATAGAAGGTTGTTTTCTAATTTAAGTTACTCGGGGATAACAAATATATTTAGTCAGATTTACGTGTCATGACTGATTTTGACTTTTTTTTTATAATCATTACAAGATATATTACTAGTTATGTGTAAATTTAAATTTTAGTTAAAGTATAATATACAAATAATAAAGTACTTTTCCTAAAACAAAACAAGGAAAACGTTTGCATTTTCTGAATTACTTGTAAAACATGCTAATGGTATGATCCTATCACATGAAAGTTACACTTGCTCTTCACAATTCTGTATCCATCACGATTAATACATGTCTAAAGATACAATACCTTTTGGTTAGCTTGTCCAGAAAATGCTAACAACCTTTTACAAAATTTCTACATATGTTTTACTTTTTTTTTTTTTGGCCAAAAAAAAAAAACGAAAATCTTTGGTATAAACTGTCTACTAATCCCCTAATTAACTAGTAATGAATTATAAATATTTTAATAAGATAGAGTTGTATTCCTACAAAACTAAAAACTGTATAAAGAGATTGATGGCCTGCTTATTTTTCACATAATGCAATAAATAGATACAAAGTATGATTGAGTAGATAGTTTATGTAAATATATAATTGGGTTAGTAAAAAGTTATTTTAAAATATATAAGTTTTAAAAATATGAATTTAATATGAAAACTGTTATCTTTCATTCATTCACTGTATTATTGTTGCTCAAGTTTGGACTCGTATGACTAAATGGACAGAAAATATTTTCCTTCCTTTGAATTCCCTTGTGGGACTTCATCTCTCGATCAAGAACTCAACGTATGGTAATGCAAGTCATTGTGAACGCTTTGGAGAGTTCGAAATTATACGGTCTTTCAAGATAAAAATTTCCGAAAAAGTCACAACATTGATAGTATCTTCATGTTTTCCTTTAATTTGATTTCTAGTCATTTTAAGAAATCTGATGTAAACTACACCATGTGATTTGTAGGTGTAATTTCTACCTCGTAGTTTATATATATATATATATATATATATATATATATATATATATATATATATATATATATATATATATATATATATATATAACAAAACAAACTACGAGGTAGAAATTAATATAGTGGTAGGATTAAGAGGGAAGTAACCAATCGGGGGAAGCGGGGGAAGCAAAATCTTTTTTTTTTTTTTTTTACGTTTTTTGAAAAAACTTTGTTCACGAATATTATAGATTGGATGAAAATATGAACATTTAATAAAGACACTTTGTGATAAATGTTTTTATTTTGGCAAAAAAAAGCTCGAAGAAGTAATATATAATAATTATCGTGTTTTTCGAGCGTATGTTGAGGTTTTAGATATTAAGGTTTAGATATTAGGGTTTAGATTTTAGGGTTTATAGGGTTTAGATATTAGGGTTTACAAATTTAGGGTTTAGGGTTTAGATTTAGGATTTAGATTGAGTTTTTAACACGAACGGTTTAGAGTTTAGGGTTTAGGGTTTGGGGTTTGGGGTTTTGGGTTTATGGTTGATTACCAGGTGTTCAATCCATATGAATGATTTTTATCTCTATGTATGGGATGTTTATTTATGAGAAAAATAAATGAAAATCTTGTGGTCTATTAAAAATGATAGAAATGAATATTTATGATAAACTAATGAACTCATCAACCTTTTGATTGACACTTGAAAGCATGTTTATTATCAGGTATTAAGGAAATCTTCCGCTGTGCATTTGCTCATTTTAAAGATATTACTTGGAGTCACTCATGGCATATTTCAAAAGACGTTGCATTCGAGTCATTGAGTTCAACAAGATTATTATTAAGTCAGTTATAGATTGGATATATTATGAAATGGTATGCATGCCGTCAACTTTCGATGAAATGAAAATTTGTCTTTTAAAAACGAATGCAATGTTTGTAAAATGTATCATATAGAGGTCAAATACCTCGCAATGTAATCATATGTTATTGTATTCGTCGTTATGGATTAGGACGGGTCGTCTCACAAAACAAACTAACATACACTATTGTAAAAAACCCGATTAATCGTCAATTAATCACCGATTACTCATTTTTAAGAACAATCCGTTCCGATTTTCTAAAATTCGTTTAATTAATCAGTCAACATCGATTGATGGGTCAAAATCGAATTTGGTAATCAAAGTCATTCAAAGTCAAAATTGGTCACCATTATAACGTGAATTTAAACTAGAAATTTAGTGTTTTTGAACAAAATGAACAATTTTAGACAATTAAGTTAGAGTTTATGTTTATGTTTATAGTTTTCATGTATATTTACACATATAAATTTTGAAATTTAATAATTAAATATATAAAGTATATAATTTGATTAACCCTTGATTAATCTCCGAATTATCGATTACTATTTTAAAAGTCTCGTCCAATTAATCCTCGAATAGCGAATTTTGCAATCTTGCTAACATATATGGAGTACTAATTTTAAATTTTAAAAAGTAGAGTATTTAGTAAAGAAAAAGAAGATAGTGGCCGGTGGGGATTTTTGTTCTATATATATAAACTGAAATTGTTGTGGTACACAAATATTCTTTTTTCCTTACTATATATACCACCATCATTATCCACCATCATTCCAATTTTCCGATCACCGGAAATGGGCAATTGTCAAGCCGTCGACAACGCAAGTTTCATCTTACAAACACAAAATGGTCGATCCGAAAGATTTTATTCACCCATTTCTGCCGCCCAGATTATGAAACTTCACCCGGGTCACCATGTTGCTTTACTTCTCACCACCACCTTTTATTCTTCCCCTCCTCCCTCCACCACCACCACTACAAATTCCTCCGACCACCACCACCGCCGCCGTCAACAGCCAGAAAATAATAACAACAGTCCTACAAACACGAATCAGCCCCTTCGTGTTACTAGGATTAAGCTTTTACGGCCCACTGATAATCTTGTCCTTGGTCATGCTTATAGACTCATCACTACTCAAGGTACATTAATTAATTAATTAATTAATTAATTAATTAATTAATTAATTAAATTAACTAATTAGTTATTTTATAAAAGATGTTTCATAAATACAATACAATTTATTGGAACTCCCTATTTGTTTTTTACGTTATGATATATATTTTTTTAAATTACTTTCTTCACTACAAAAAAAATTGTCCAATTTTAACTTTTGAAATTGCATATTACTAGTGATAGTTTTTTAATTAATTAATTAATTGATTAATTAACTAACTAATAAATTAACTAATTAATTAAAACAAAAAAAATTATTTGAACTCTCTATTTGTTTATTAGTTGTAATATTTGTTTATTAAAATTACTTTCTTCATTACGAAAAAAAAAAAAAAAAGTTCAATTTTAACTTTTGAAATTGCATGTTACTAGTAATAGATTACTCGCATTTTGAGAGCGTTAATAAATTTAAATTGCTCACGTTGTAATAAATTGCCTATTTTATTGTTTTGACTTTTGAAGATATCATGAATTAAATATTCAACACTTATATTTGTTTGGTTTTGCAGAGGTAATGAAAGGAATGAAGGCAAAGAAAAACGGAAAATTAAATAAAAATAACAGTAATCTACCGTTGCCGGAGCTCGCCGGAAAAAGTGATGAAAATTCAGATAATAAAGTTTCAACCACAAGATCGAATCAATCAGCAAAGCCCCATCATCAGGTGTGTGTTATCTTTATTTTTTTCCCGTTTTTTGTAACAAGTTATTTCATTTATTTTTATTTAAAAATAATAATAATAATTAATAATTATTTGTATAAAACATATGTTTATTTGCAGATGAAAAAAGTAGAAAAACAACGGCCGTTGAACTCAAAATACAGCGGAAACAAATCAGGAGGATGGCATCCGTCACTAAACAGTATATCGGAGGCAACAAGCTAGAAAGCTTTAATTTGTTTATATTGATTTTTAGTTTTTTTTTTAGATTTTTTTTGAGAAAATGGAAATTGCATTGGAGAAAGGGCATGATGAATGATGCAATTTCTTAGAAAATAAGATAATTGTTTTTTAAGTTATTATAATGATTTTGTTGCGCTTCAAGAAATGCTTTCTTTCTTTTTTAATTGATCGACTACATGCAATTTTCATTTTCATCACCTTCGAATTTTAATAATGATCATTACTTATTTTTTTAGTAGTTTATCAATAACAATCTTATTGTGCATTTGATTATATATATTTTTATAATTTATTTATTTCAATTTCAATTTAATATGAGAATGAGAAATAGTAGTTACTTAAATTTTTTATGTGTAATACGAGTACTTAGTTAAAGAAAATGATGAAATATGATTAGAATTATTGAATCATTTAAAATCATGTACAAAGAATTTTTGACAAAATTATTGTGCTATACGGTTTAGCAAAAGAGATTTATCGATTTCCATTTACTTTTTCATTCAATGCAAAACTTTTTTAATGTGCACAATTGTGCATAAATGTATTTTTGTACACAATATAAATTTTTTTTAATGTGTACAAGTATACATCTGTGCATATTAGTTAGTTTTTTTTAGCTTTTTGATAATATACTCAACCTCTCTCTTGATTATATATATATATATATATATATATATATATATATATATATATATATCAAGAGGCAAGCACTTTTTTGGGGGAACGTCGGGGGAAGTAATTTTTTTTCATTTTTTTCGAATTTTTTTTTTCAGGCATCAAGATCACATGAAAATATGAACATTTAAAAAAGACACTTTGTGATGAATGTTATTATTTTAGCGGTAAAACGCTCGAAGAAAAAAATAAAAATATTAAATGCATTGAATGTTTTAATTCTGAGTTTTTTTTTAAGAGTTAGAAATTAGGGTTCATAAATTAGGGAGGTTAAAAATCAGGGTTTAGCTATTATGGTTTAGAAATTGGGATTTCGAGTTTAGAAATTAGGGTTTAGATTGAATATTTTAACACGAACGGTTTAGAGTTTAGGGTTTAGGGTTTTAGATTTAGGGACTAAACCCAAAACACTAAACCCTAAACTCTAAATCGGGCTAAATTTTGAAGAAAAAAAACACTTCACACAAGATAAAAACAAAACGATACAAAAAAAAAACTCAAAATCAAAACATTCAATGCATTGAATGTTTTCATTTTTTTCTTCGAGCGTATTACCGTCAAAATAATAATATTCGTCACAAAGTATCTTTTTTAAATGTTCATATTTTTACCTAATTTTGATGTCTGGAAAAAAAAAAAGTTTTGAAAAAAACCAAAATTTAAAAAAGAAATTTACTTCCCCTCAAAAAAGTGTTTCCCTCTTGATTATATATATATATATATATATATATATATATATATATATATATATATATATATATATATATATATATATATATAGTGGTAGGATCAAGAGGGAAGTAACCAATCCTGGGGAAACGGGAGGAAACAAAAACTTTTTTTTTCGTTTTTTGAAAAAACTTTGTTCACGAACATTATAGATGAGATAAAAATATGAACATTTAGTAGAGACACTTTGTGATAAATGTTTTTATTTTGGCGGAAAAACGCTCGAAGAAGTAATATATATCAATTATCGTGTTTTGTATGGTGAGGTTTTAGCTATTGGGGTTTAGATATTAGGGTTTAGATATTAGGGTTTATAGGGTTTAGATATTAGGGTTTAGAAATTTAGGGTTTAGGGTTTAGATTTAGGGTTTAGATTTAGAATTTAGATTGAGTTTTTAACACGAACGGTTTAGGGTTTAGGGTTTGGTGTTTTGGGTTTATGAAATAAACCCAAAACACCAAACCCTAAACTCTAAATCGGTCCATAAACCCAAAACGATTTAGGGTTTAGGGTTTGGTGTTTTGGGTTTATTTCATAAACCCAAAACACCAAACCCTAAACCCTAAACCCTAAACCCTAAATTCTAAATCGGGCTAAATTTTACTTCACAAAACATGAAGAAAAAAAAAACGTTCATATTTTTCGCGAACAATATTATCTTAAATGTTATTTTTATCGATCGTTTTCCCGCCTAAATAATAACATTCATCACGAAGTGTCTCTTCTAAATTTTCATATTTTCGTGTGATCTTGATGCCGGGAAAAAAAATTCCAAACAAAACGAAAAAAAAAAAAAAATTTGCTTCCCCCGCTTCTCCCCGATTGATTACTTCCCCATTGATCATGCCCCTATATATATATATATATATATATATATATATATATATATATATATATATATATATATATATATATATATATATATATATATATATATATATATGGGCGGATCTTAAGGTAACCCAAAGGCGGTATCCGCCCCACCTGAATTTAACGGGAAAAAAAAAATTTACACTAAAAAAAAAAATTTACTAAAAAATAAGAATGTTATTAGTGTTTACCCCTGCTGCAAATAAATTTTTTTAAAATTTTCGCATCCGCCCCATTAGCCTTTAAGTTCAAGTTCCGCCACTTAATATATATATATATATAAGAGCTGGTACAAACGAGAACCACAAAAATGCAAGAACTGCGAGAATTTTTTAATTACATGGTTTATATGCATTTATATTCAACAACTTGCATATAAATGTTATCTAATGTTCATATCTTTAGCAAAGAAATGTTCACAACCACAAATTACATGTTCGATTGTGAATTATATGAAATGTTTTTATATTACACAAACAAATTTGCACATGTGAATGAAAAATTATATATTTGATAATATAAGTAAATGTTAGGTTTTTCAAACATTTATTTGTAATATTTATATGTGATTCAACCTACTCACATGTGTAAAATCTTTGCCATTTAAAGGTTCTCGCAATTCTCGCAATTTTTTGGTTCTCGTTTAAACTTTTCACTATATATATATATATATATATATATATATATATTATCATTTATTTTTTCGAGCATTATTCCGCCAAAATAATAACATTTATTTCAAAATGTCTTTTTTAAATGTTCATATTTTCGAGCGTTATTCCGCCAAAATAATAAATTTATTACAAAGTTTCTTTTTTAAATGTTCATATTTTCATGTGATCTTAATGTTGAAAAAAAATGAAGAAAAATAAAAAAGATTACTTCCCTCCACTTTTCCACTAAAAAAATGCTTCCCTCTTGATTAAAACAATATATATATATATATATATATATATATATATATATATATATATATATATATATATATATATATATATATATATATATATATATATATATATAAAATTCGTTCCAAAATAACTGTTATAGTTTGACTTTTGAAATTTCAATTTTAACTTTTACTTTTAACATTTTTATTAATGCTAAATAATATTTGATGAAAAGTAAACATATGAAAACGTGTTTGAAAGCTAATCTATTATATAAAATTCATCAAATATTATATTAAACAAACAAATTTAAAGTCAAATAATGAAAAAAGACTTCTAAAAGTCAAATAAAATATTTATTTTGAAATGGGGGTAGTGATTAACTTTAATACTTCTATACTTGATATTACTCGTTATTGACATATATATCAACTTAAAATTGAATATTAAGTTTAAACTTACATTCATAAAATTTTAAGGGTTCACTTTATTGTTGTATGTTTTAAACAATTGGTCATTTCGTTAGAAATATGGGTATAGTGGGTTGAGAATCTGTAACCGAATTGATACTGGAATCGTGGTGTCACTTTCTTAATCAAGTATTTTTATCCACTTAGTTACGGGTATCACAAAATCACGATTAAGATAAGACTAGTATGAACAATTGTATTGACCAAAATATAATTGTTCTTTGCAATTATAGAAAGTATAATCTAGAAATTTGAGTGTTGAAAACGTGCTTAAATATGTCAAATTTTTGCAACCTTTCTTCAATGAATGAAAGTTTGCATTTATAATTGGTTAAAAGGTGCAATGAAGTGTTACAACCTTTCAAATTTAGTTATGATCAAAAGTCACAACCCTTGACAATTGACATGTTTGAATAGGTGCTTTAGAACACTAATACACCACTTAAACATGTCCCAAAACGTCCAAGTACAATAACTAACTCTTTGTGAAACGTTGGAAAACGTTTGGGCTAAATTTGCACCTTTTCTGCCCAGATAGCAGGTGCGCCGCACCACTCGTCATGTCAATCACATGGTGCAGCTCACCTAGTAATGATTGCGGAGCACCTTAACACACCAAAACTTACTGACTTCGAGCGATCCTCTTCATGTTATATGGTGTGGCGCACCACCAAGATGGTGCGGCGGAACCATAAGCCTGGACAACCAATTCATAGTTTGATTCAACTCAAGCTATCTCTTTTAGCTCTTTGACATACGTTTACTCCACACTCTTCAAATGATTCATTGGATCACAGTAAAATCAACAACACATTTTTAATATAAATTGTTTCAAAGAATAAATAATAATCATTTAATTCTTACTAACTTTCCAAAAGCTTACTTTAAATATATATCCAAACTGAGAATTCACCAATCTTATATCTTTAAATCTGTTTAAACAATTTTGTTTGGAACAATTATTATCGACTAATTAGTATCAAATGCCATTCTAACATGGTATACGAAAGTGACACAGTATTACTATTTTCGTTTCACTATAAGTGTTCATTATTGACTATTAGAAAAAAAAATTAATAACGATCCGTCCGAACCCATCCGGACGAATACAATACATTTGGTTACATCTCGAGGTACTTGACCTCTATATGATACATTTTACAAACATTGCATTCGTTTTTAAAAGACAAACTTTCATTACATCGAAAGTTGACGGCATGCATACAATTTCCTAATATATCCAACTATAATTGACTTAGTAATAATCTTGATGAACTCAACGACTCGAATGCAACGTCTTTTGAAATATGTCATGAATGACTCCAAGTAATATCTCTAGAATGAGCAAATGCACAGCGGAAGATTTCTTTAATACCTGAGAATAAACATGATTTCAAGTGTCAACCAAAAGGTTGGTGAGTTCATAGGTTTATCATAATCATTCATTTCCATAATTTTAATAGACCACAAGATTTCTATTTTCATTTTTCATAAACATCATCTCATATCAGGCATTTCGTACAAACTGCATAGAGATAAAAATCATTCATATGGTGAACACCTGGTAATCGACATTAACAAAACGCGTCTAGAATATCCCCATCATTCCGGGACTCTCATCGGACATGATAAAATCGAAGTACTAAAGCATCCGTAACCCGGATGGGGTTTGTTAGGCCCAATAGATCTATCTTTAGGATTCGCGTCAATTAGGGTTTCTGTTCCCTAATTCTTAGATTACCAGACTAAAAAGGGTGATATTCGATTAGATAATCCAACCATAGAATGTAGTTTCGATTACTTGTGTCTATTTCGTAAAACATTTATAAAAGCAGCGCATGTATTCTCAGTCCCAAAAATATATAATGCAAAAGCATTTAAAAAGGGAGCAAATGAAACTCACTATACGATATTTTGTAGTAAAAATATGCATACGACGATACTGAACAATGCAAGGTTGGCCTCAGATTCACGAACCTATATCAAGTATATATATATTAACACAAAATAGTAATCGAACAAATTTACATATATTATTATTAATTGTTATTTTAGTAATTTGTATGTTTCATTAATAATTTAATTAACTATATTTATTTTATATACTTTAGATAAATAATTAGTATTTATTGTAAAAATATTAATACAGTTATGTTATATGTAATAATTATATTTTATATAAATAATATTTGTTGTAATAATAATATTAATATTAATGGTAATATTAGTAATACAAATAAGGATAATAATAATAATGTTAATAATAATTTTAATGTTAAAAAATAATAATGATGATAATAATAATAATAATAATATAATAATAATAATATTCATAAAACTGATAATAATGATAATAATAATAAAATTAATGATAATTCTAATAATAATAATAATGATAGTTTTAATGATAATAAAATGATAATTTTAATAATACTAATAATAAATAATAATAATAATATTAATTTTTAATAAAAATGAAACTTTTAATAATAATGATAAAAATAATTATTAGTAATGAACATATTAATAATGCTAGTTTTTTTTAATAATAATAATAATAATAATAATAATAATAATAATAATAATAATGATAATTTTAATAATAAATGTCAATTTTTAATAATATTAATAGTAATAATAATAATTAAATAATAATAATAATTATATGTTTATCATAATCATAACTATATAATATATATAAATCACAATTACCATTATCAAAATAAAAAGATTGAACTATAGTTTATACCCTTCGAGAGAATGAGAGATCGAACTATCGAGTGTGATCGTGGTGCAATCGAACAGAAAACAAAGAGGGTTATTATCACACCCCCAGTTAGGGCCTGAGCGAAATGTGACTTAATATCAAATAAACCAACATATTATAATATACGAGAACAATACTAAATGATAAAATAAACTTTATTGAGAGTACGCAGCGGAAAATGAAATGTCGTTACAATGATGAAAGTAACAATAATGTAAATGTTCAAATGCAAAAGTAAATAATGCGATATCTCTTGATCCTATGTCCAAGTAGCATCACATAAGTAGTAAGTAAGAAAGCTTGAATCAGTCAGCACCTGAGACAAAATATGCTAAAGTGTCAACCAAAAAGGTTGAGTGAAGTTCATAGGTTTAACAAATAAGTTTGACCAAATTTTTTTAAACCACAAGATTTAGTTTGTAAAGTTGATCTCCCGCAGGATCAGAAAGTTATGCCAATGCGTGATATTTAGACTAAATGTTCAAGTTTGCCCCAAAGACAAGTTGTAGTTTATACTTGTCGGTTTAATTTCATTATTAAGTAATACAATGACTTAGTCAAATATATAGGGGACGTTACTCCCGATAGGCCTACCCCCAATAATTAAGCATGCATTCAACGAGCAATTAAAAATATCACTGTAGGGACTTAGTCGGACATAGTCGGGTATAGCATAGTTTAGTAGTTTGGTACTTGTGTCTAAGTTGTAAAATGTAAAAACAACATGTGTCTCACCCCAATAAAAGTAAGTTTGCTAGCAATAAAGAGTGAGACTATGAATTCACCTTAGTAAGTAGAGAGAGAGAGTTATTCCTCGGAATAGAAAGTTGGATGAGTGAGCAGAAAAGTCAACCTATTGACATTTAAGAATAGTAAGTGTTTTTGCCCAAGTTTAAGTAGATGTTTAAGTATGATAGTGTTGTAAGTATAGTTCGTTTTACTAAGTTTCCTTTCCTAGTAAGTTTCTATTTTTAGAAAGTTTCCACTTTTAGTAGATTTCTTATCTTAGTAAGTTTCTATAACTAGAAAGTTTCTACTTTAAGAGTGTTTTTCATTTTAGGATACCCGTCGTATTAGATAAGCTTCCAATCACCCCTTTCCCTTCGAATGGCCATTTCAGGTCTAGGGGCTTGAGTTATAGGATCCTTTAAATCGGAAATCCAAACCCTTCCGCCTAGAGTTTCGTAGAAACCATTCGTCAAGAAAGTTCGAAGATCTATACATCTCTAATACATATCCCAAAATATTTTTATGTGTTATAATATAAGTAGTAGGTTATAGGTGTTAGTAATAGTAATAGTGTATACATGTTAATTAATAGTATAAGTAGTATTAGGATTTCATTAATTAGGGTTAGTTAATTAAAGTAGTATTTTAATGATTAGGGTTTAGGGTTTTGAGGATCTAAATAAGATGAATGTTAAGATCATGCACAAATATGATTATGAATATAAACATGAATTGAAAGAAAGATTTAAAAGTTTTAAGATTTTGGATCATACCTCGTTAATGATGATGAAGATTAACAAGAAACAAGAAGAAAACTTGGTGATGAAGATCAAATAACCTAAATAATGAAGAACACGCTTGAAAATCTTGATGAACACGAAGAACAAGCTTGAAGATCCGAATACTACAAGAGAGGGAGAGGGAGAGATTGTTTTTGAGAGAGGATTTTGGTGTGATTTGTGAATGAGAAACTAGGAGTCTAGGGGTGTTTATATAGTGAAAGTATTAGAGTGTTAGTCAACATAAAGATGTTCTAATTAATGATTTTATTTTATTTTATAAATTTTAGTCAACAATAGGTGGTACTAGTTTATATATATATATATATATATATATATATATAGTCAACATAAGGATGTAATTGTTTAAGATTCTTTAGTCTCATTGTTATTATTATTATTATTATTATTATTATTATTATTATTATTATTATTATTATTATTATTATTATTATTATTATTATTATTATTATTATTATTATTATTATTATTACATTTACTACATGAAAAGTATTATTTTCTTTTTACTAATTCATGACTTGTATATATATTTTTTATTTAGTTCCCAATTGTTTTATTATTTATATAAATGTCACTTTTTATTTATTACTTATAGGTTATTAGTTATAATATTACATAAATGCATAAATTTTAATTAGCAGTGAGTGTCGACTAACAGTTTATTATTTTCATCTTTTATTAACTTGTCAATTATTGCACAAAGTTAATTAATATGTTTTATAACTCTTAACACTTAACAATTGTTGATTAAAGTTTAATCATTAAGTTTTAATCATATTGTTTGGGCATTTAATATTAGAAAAATATAGAATGGAAAAATGAGGGTCGTTATAGTACCTATTAGAAACTTCGTCCCGAAGTTTTAAGTAGATTTCTCGTTTGCATCAGCAGTTGAGAAGAGATGGGGATATTTCCGTATCATTTGGTCTTTGCGTTCCCAGGTATATTCGGGGCCTCTACGCGAATTCCAACGGACTTTAATGATAGGTATGTTGCTTTTACGCGTTTGTTTGACCTCTCCTTCCATGATTTCTATAGGTTCTTCAACGAAGTGCATTTGTTCATCAATGCGGATATCATCCAAAGGAATAACAAGTGTGTCATCAGCAAGACACCTTTTAAGATTCGAGACATGAAACACATCATGTACTTGGCTAAGTTCAGTTGGTAGTTCTAATCGGTACGCCACAGGACCGACTCTTTGAGTGATCGTGAAAGGTCCAACATATCATGGACTGAGTTTGCTTCGTTTACCGAAACGGATAACACCTTTCCAAGGGGATACTTTCAACATGACTTTATCTCCAACTTGGTATTCTATATCCTTTCGTTTCTTATCGGCATAGCTCTTTTGTTGGCTACGGGAAATTTCTAATCGTTGCTTAATCTGAGCGATCTTTTCGGTAGTTTCATGAATGATTTTGGGACCAGTTAAATGTCTGTCCTCGAGTTCGTCCCAACACAAAGGGGATCTACATTTCCGTCCATATAAAGCTTCAAAAGGTGCAGCTTTAATGCTGGAGTCATAACTGTTGTTGTAAGAAAATTCGACCAAAGGTAGATGTCTATCCCAACCTTTGCCGAAATCGATTGCACAAGCACGCAACATATCCTTCATGGTTTGGATAGTTCGTTCACTCTGACCATCAGTTTGTGGATGATAGGCTGTACTCATGTCGAGTTGAGTTTCAAGAGCAGATTGTAAAGTTTTCCAGAATCTTGAAACGAATCGACTGTCGCGATCAGAAATAATCGAGATAGGAACTCCATGACGTGAGACAATTTCTTTAATATAAAGCTGTGATAATTTCTCCATCTTGTCAGTTTCCTTGATCGGTATGAAATGTGCAGATTTAGTAAGACGATCAACTACGACCCAAATAGTATCGTTACCATTCGAAGTCTTAGGTAACTTAGTAACGAAGTCCATAGTGATGCACTCCCACTTCCACTGCGGAATACCAGGTTGTGTCAATAGACCAGAAGGCTTTTGATGTTCGGCCTTGACTTTCAAACAAGTGAGACACTTGCTAACATAAGTAGCAATGCCGACTTTCATATTAGGATGCCAGTAGAATTGCTTCACATCGTGATACATCTTACTGGAACCGGGATGAATAGAGTACCTAGTCTTATGTGCTTCATCCAAGACTAGTTCGCGGAGATTTCCGAAGCGAGGAACCCAAATTCTGTTACCAAAGTACCGTGTACCATTAGCTTTCACTTGAAGTTGCTTCTTAAAACCTATAGGTCCTTCACCTTCGATAAGTGTCGGTTTAATAGCTTCCAATTGAGCTTCACAGATTCGTGATATAAGATTCGATTTGATTTTCAGATTTAGAGCACGAACACGTTTAACATCATCTTTTCAACTAAGAGCATCGGCAACTACATTTGCCTTGCCGGGATGATATTTTAGCTCACAGTGATAATCATTCAGTAACTCGAGCCATCGGCTTTGCCTCATATTCAGCTGTTTTTGATCAAAGATGTGTTAAAGACTTTTATGGTCAGTGTACACCGTAAAGTGAGTACCATATAGATAATGTATCCATATCTTCAATGCAAATACCACGACACCTAACTCAAGGTCATGTGTGGTATAGTTCTCTTCATGTTTCTTCAACTGTCTAGATGTGTAGGCAATAACCTTTTCACGTTGCATTAAAACACAACCAAAGCCTTGTTTTGAGGCATCGCAGTAAATGGAACATCCAACGGTTTTATAGAAAGTTGGATGAGTGAGCAGAAAAGTTAACTTATTGACATTTAAGAGTAGTAAGTGTTTTTACCCAAGTTTAAGTAGATGTTTAAGTATGATAGTGTTGTAAGTATAGTTCATTTTACTAAGTTTCCTTTTCTAGTAAGTTTCTATTTTTAGAAAGTTTCCACTTTTAGTAGATTTCTCATCTTAGTAAGTTTCTATAACTAGAAAGTTTCTACTTTAAGAGTGTTTTTCATTTTAGGATACTTGCCGTATTAGATAAGCTTCCAATCACCCATTTCCCTTCGAATGGCCATTTCAGGTCAAGGGGCTTGAGCTATAGGATCCTGTAAGACCCGTTTATTTGTTGTGTACTTAAGAGTAATTAAGATACTTGAAGTGGGGTTTGGTTGTACATCTTAAAAAGGGGAAAGAATCTGATCTGGGGGAGTGGCGCACTGCGCAGGCCTTTGGCGCGGCGCGCCATTGGTCTGTGACAGATTCCTTTTCTTTTTAATTAGATATTTTGAGGGCAATTTGGTAAATTCACTAAAGTTCCGACTTTAAGGCTCTAGATTCAGTTTGGTGAGCCTCATAACACCATTTTCACCTACTTCACCTCTTCCAAATTAATTTAGTGAGAGAAAGGGTTTTCTAGAGTGAGAGAACTCAAATCAAGGAAGAAGAAGCAGATTTCGGGTCTAAGTGCAAGCATTAAAGTTGTTCATCTATCCTCTAGCTATGTTTTGATCATAGTGGTATGCTCTAATCTTGATTTCCTAATTTAATTTTGGGAAAGGGTTCGTGTTAGGTTTAATGGTGAACTTAAAACCCACTTTGTTGGTAAATTGGGTGTTTTGGGTGAATTTGGGTCATGTAGACCCAAAGATGACCAACTAGGGTTTTCAAAGTATTAAAGTATGTTTATGAGCTTAAATTGATTAGTTAATTTACTAGCACACTTATATAAATGTAAATGGATGTATTGACCTTTAAATGGTCAAATGGGTCATAATGGACATAAGTGGGTTAGTGTATGTGTTTTGATGCTTGGACTTTGTATTGAAAAGTGTCTTAGGACCTAACTTGGCTAACGATTAGGGTTTAGGGGATGTTAACCCAAATATAAGGGTTAAGTGTGCAAATGGGTCAAAATTGCACCATGGGTCGAGATAACCCTAGAATGGAGTTTTAGTGGGTTGACCAACTTGAGTTTGTGATTGATATTATATAATGTAATAGGTGCATTACATTGAAGATTTCCGAGCTTGATTATCTTTCACAAGAGATTTTGAGGTGAGTGGAGTAATTATACGTATATGTATATGACGTGTTTATTTGTGGGTGTTATGGTATGAACCATCAAGCCGGTAGTGCCATAACATGTGTGTGAATAGATGTGAACCACAAGCCGGTAGCATCGAGTGTGAACCACGAGCTGGTAGCACTATAAAAATAGATGTGAACCACGAGCCGGTAGCATCGAGTGTGAACGACGAGCCGGTAGCACTATAAAAATAGATGTGAACCACGAGCCGGTAGCATCGAGTGTGAACCACGAGCCAGTAGCACTATAAAAATAGATGTGAACCACGAACCGGTAGCATCGAGTGTGAACCACGAGCCGATAGCACTATAAAAGAGTATGACTCAATTGCGTATGGTGTGAACCACGAGCCGGTAGCACCATAGCGTTTATGGTTAACCATATTGAGATTGTCGACTATTTAGCATATTGTTTATATATATATATATATATATATATATATATATATATATATATATATATATATACATTGTGTTGAGTATATGCTAATGCGGTTTTGTGTTAATGTACGAATTGATAAGTGTTTTGGGTACGATGTCATGCTCATTGAGTTACAGGTTCGTATGAGGTATTTGGTGAATGTGATTGCAAATAGATGAGTTATATATATGTATGTGTAATTATTGCATTCACTAAGCTTTACTTACCCTCTCGTTGTTTACCCTTTTATAGGTTCGATTGTGGACAAGGGTAAGGGCATCATCTTGGATTAAAGATCCCGTCGTTGTTAGAGAATGCTTTTGGGATATTAGCTTTTGGAGTTTGACCGAGACTTGGGTAGTTTAATCCCAAACACCATGCTCGTAGTGTAGTTTGGTACTTAAACTTTTTGATGGTCGAAACTCATATTTAGTATTAAACTCGTAAAATGGCCGATGTGGGCCCCGCTTTGTAAAACTTATTTTATGGTTGAGTAGTGTTAGTTTTACATATTTGAATATGTTGTTAAAAGCATTTTGTCTAATTATGTCGGGAAATGGCCGATCTTTTATGCGTTTCATGACTTTTTGGACAGACCAGTTTGGCGCGCCGCGCGGCCATATGGCGCGCCGCGCCATGTGGTGTTCCAGCAAAAAAAAATTTATTTTGATATTTACACGCGGGTTGTTCGTGGTTTGGGTTGTTACAAATGGTATCAGAGCATGGTCTAAGGGATTTAGGTGACTTGAGATAGGCGCCTAGACTTAGACTTTTGTGTGCGCGTTATGCGAGACTTGTAGGACTTTGGGTCAAATCGGGGCTGTCAAAATCCCCCGATTCAATTAGAAACCCTAGTTGAAACCCTAGTTTGAACCTTCCAGATACACAAAAAGAACATGTCAAATATTTCCGTGTTTTTGGTTGTATATGCTATGTGCTTAACGATTTTGACAGCCCCTGAAAGTTTGATCCTCATAGCGATCATGCCATATTTCTTGGTTATTCCTCGAACAAAGTTGCTTATCGTGTTTATCATAAGCGGACAAAGATGATTAAAGAGAGCATTAACGTCAAGTTCGATGAATTTTCGGGAATGGCTTTTGAACAACTCAGTTCAAAACCCGATCCTAACCTGGCTACTACTTCTTCCGCGCAAAACTCAATTTTCTCGAAGAAGGGTGTTCCTACGGTTACATCAGAGGAACTGGATATCTTGTTTGATAGTCTTTATACTCCTCAACGGGATTCAAATGTTCAAACCGTACCGGTTACACCATCACAGTCAACTACTGTGGAGACTCTTCAAAGTCTTTATAATGAAGATTCAACACCAACTGATTCACCTGTTGCTTCTTCATCCTCCCTCCAACCTCCTGTTATTGATAATCTTGAACAAGATCAAGATTCATCATTTGATACAACTCCAGCTGTTTCTCCAGATACTCTATTGAATCCATTAGATACTGTTACATCAGATTAAGCAGATCAAGGCTCAACGTCAACAATGGTTGATGTTCCGATGGATACAATTGATGTACAATCTCTTCCACACACCCGATGGACTAAAAGTCATCCAATAGATCTTATTATTGGTGACGCATCTGCTCCAGTTTCAACTCGAAGGGCTACTCAGAATATGTGTCTATTCACAGCCTTTCTTAGTAAGATTGAACCAACAACGGTTGCTCAAGCTTTACTAGATCCATACTGGGTAGTTGCAATGCAAGACGAGATCAATCAATTTGAACGATTGAAAGTATGGCGATTAGTTCCAAGACCAACGGGTCAACGACCAATAGGGGTTAAGTGGATTTTCAAGAACAAGAAGGATTCTGATGGAATTGTGGTTCGAAATAAGGCACGTCTTGTGGCCAAATGATATCGACAACAAGAGGGCATTGATTATGACGAAACATTTGTCCGGTTGCTAGGATTGAGGCAATTCATCTTTTCCTTGCATTTGCTTCTCATATGAAGTTCACGGTGTTTCAAATGGATGTCAAAACTGCTTTTCTGAATGGTTATCTTCAAGAGGAAGTTTATGTTAATCAACCAGAAGGCTTTGTCGATCCCATTCATCCAAACCACGTTTACTACTTGGAGAAAGCTTTATACGGTCTGAAGCAAGCACCGCGTGCATGGTACGAGACCTTAACAAAGTATTTGCTGGACAATAGCTTCTCTTGTGGAACGATTGATACAACGCTATTCATCCGTAAAAACCACGGTCACATTCTCTTGGTTCAAATTTACGTTGATGATATTATTTTTGGTTCCACGTCCCCGGCCTTATGCAAAGAATTTGGTGACCTTATGGCCAGCAAATTCGAAATGAGCATGCTTGACCAGTTAACTTTCTTCTTGGGGTTACAAGTAAAACAATTACCAAATGGGATTTTTATCAGTCAAACAAAGTATATCAATGATATGCTAAAACGTTTTAAAATGACTGCTTTAAAACTAATGACAACCCCAATGAGGACTTTACTGGATGCTGATACTAATGGGGAACCCTTTGATATTAAGCTTTATCGAAGCATGGTTGGTTCTTTAATGTATCTGACTGCGAGTCGACCAGACATTACACTAGCAGTAACTGTCTGTGCCCGCTTTCAGTCCAACCCTAAGAAATCTTACTCCAAAGTGGTTGTTAGGATTTTTCAATACCTTAAAGGTACACCTAACCTTGGGATCTGGTATCCTCATGGATCCGATTTCAATCTCACTGCTTATACTGATGCGGATCATGGTGGTGGCCATGTTGATAGAAAGAGTACATCTGGATCAATTCAGATGTTGGGGAATAGACTAGTTGGTTGGTCATCCAAAAAGCAGAATTGTGTGTCTTTATCAACAGCTGAGTCTAAGTACATTGCTGCTGCTCACTGTTGTTCACAAGTTTTGTGGATGCAAACTAAACTCTTGGACTATGGCTTTAAGATTTCTAAGACCCCGATCTATTGTGATTCACAAAGTGCTATTACAATAACAAGCAACCCGGTTTAGCATTCTAAAACTAAACACATAGATATTCGTTATCATTTCATTAAGGACCATGTAGAGAAAGGGGATATAGATTTATACTTTGTGCCTACTAAAGTGCAATTAGCTGACATGTTCACTAAACCTTTAGATGAACTTAGGCTAAATTTCTTGATCAAAGAGATTGGCATGGTAGAGTATAGTGCTTGATATTCCTTAGATCTGTTGGAACTTATTTTTGGGATCTTGTGTTTAGGGGGTGCAGATACTTTCTAGGGGGAGCAACTAAGTTTCAGTGCTTTAGATAATTTTTCTTTAAGGGACTGCCTTTAGATTAATAATAACTTCCTAGATATATTTGTTCATTGGTTACGCAAGAGGGAGGTAACTCATTGATATCCTATTTCAAGGGGGAGTTAATTCATTTTCTTGGGAATATAATCAAAATGCTGATTTACTTTATTGTATATCACATTTTGAGGGGGAGAAAAAGGGAGAAAATGAGAAAATAATTCAAAAATATTGTTTTTCAAAAGTGAATTCAAAATTTCTTTGTTTTTATCTGAAATAATTCACTATGGCTTGTATACATCTCAGTATGCAACCCGTGTCAACAATTGGTATCACTGAAGATTTGTACTTTGTATAAAATTCTAAGTTCTTTTAAGTACAAATCTTATTTTGAAAAATTCATAAAAATTGGAAAAGATAAAATCCAAAAATATTTAAATTTTACTGAATAAATGCTATTTTTAGCATTTTACCGAGTCTGACAACCAACAGTACAGATTTGGTAAGTTCAAAGTTTTCAGAAATTGTCTCAGAATTGTTTTTCATGAAAAGATTGAAATGGATTTCAAGAGGAAAAATCAATTTGTCAAAATTTGGAGTTAAATTGTTACAGTGTTGAAAAATTGGACTGTATTCGGTATATTAGGCCCATTCTGTAAAGCTCATTCGGTATTTTACTTTCGGTATCTATAAAAGGAGAGTCAAAGTCAAACATTACTCTCTTACTGTTATTAATTACCTACCGAGTCTGTTGATTATACCGAATCTGCCTAATTCTACCGAGTCCATCATTCTGTTTCTTCAAATTCTTGGTAATTGTTCATTTTAATCAATGTTTAAGATATATAATTGTAGATATGAGATAATTAAGTTTTTATCAACCAGAAAAGATCAAAATAACTGGATTATGACCTTTAAATTTTGAAATCTTGTTGATTATACCGAGTCTGCGTCGATTTCAATTAATCTTTGATTAAACTCAATTGATTTAGAAAATCAACATGAAATCTTGTCTAATCTGAGTTAAATTGACTGATCTATCATTTGACCGAGTCTGATTACATGTTTAATTGCTTATTTGATGAATTCTGTATCTACCGAATGTGTTCTTATCCTGATACCGAGTTTGTTCATACAATTAACATGTTAATATACTTGTAATTGAATGGTTAATTGATCATGGTTGTGATATCACTTGATATGTGATAGAATATGCATGTTTGAGTGACTTTCTGTTAATTGTTGAAGATACCGAATCTGATTTTCTTTCTTGATACCGAGTCTGAAATTTGGTACCTTGAAATTTTCTGATTTTTATCTTCAAACACTTAACATGTTTATTCTATATCTTTCTGATATGAAAACTCAAGCTTATTTGGTTACAGAATCTAAAGTTTTCATAACTACCGAATCTTCTTGAAATGTGTTTAAAAATTGACTAAGTGTTGTTCCGAGTCCTTGTGTTATATAATTGACTTTGCATGATGATTTTGTACTAAGATGAATATCATATGAATGTCATGGTTGTCAATTATTTGTTCATATTTGAGAATAAAAGACTTTTATATTTTTGAAAAACCATAAAAATCTTAAAATTTAAAAATATAAAAAGGATTTCAAAGGCAAATAAGAATAGAGATATATGCTTTTTGTTAAATATCTTGTGGTCTTCTATTTCTTATTTATACAGCTAAATGGCGAACAATCACTTCATCAACTCTGAAACCAGTATACCCTGCAACTACTGGACAGCAATTCAAGAGAGGCACACACTGTGGCCTGCTCTCAATACTACTGCCAGTGTAGCTGTAACAGATCTGGAGTTACTTAACAAAACAATTAGGTTTGTGGAAGCTACACAACCTACTACTGAAAATCCAGAGGGAACACAAGCTCGTTTTGAATTTCAACTAAGAGGAGTTCAAGGGAGGAGGAGTTTCACTAAAGCTGATTTCAGAAGGGTCTTCAGACTTCCTCTTGTACAGAATGCTCCTGCTTTTCCTGCTACTCGGCAAATGATGACTTCTGTCTTTGATCTTGGTTATGTTGGAGCTACCAACGTTCCACCAGCTAAGTTTCAGAAGAAATATTTGCACTCAAGGTGGTATGTGATCTTCTCAATCATCAACAGATGCTTGCTGATGACAAGGAGTGGATCTGATAGCTTGACTGTGCCAATGCTGAAAGTATTCTACTCTTTCATAAGAGTAGAGGCTCCTGACTATGCTGAGCTTTTATGGGATCTGGTTCAAGCTCAAGTTGATAAGCCAAGGGGTTCATACATCCCTTGTGAAAGGTTTTTCTGTATATTTATTCATGATGCTATAAATGCTTGCAGAAATGCAAATATATTTGTACCAGGTACACATGGATTACAGATGAAAAGGTTTGGAGAGCTGAAGATGAACACCCCTATGGTGTCTGATAATCAATTCACTGTGCCAATTCCAAATTGGCTAGTAAGGCTAGCTGAACCCTAAGACGCTCGTATGCATTCTTATTTTCAGGCTGTAGGAATACCTCTTCCGAACCCGGTACAACAAGAACAAGTTGAACCTGCCGTGGTTCTAGCCCCAGAGGTTGTAGAGGAACCTGTAGTTCAACCACCCGGGCCAGCTAATCCTCTACTTAGGGTGAACCTCAAACGATCTAGGGTAGCACACCAAGCTCAACCCGTGAGGATCAGGGAACCTAGTCCAATTAGGATTGAACCAACCCTTTCCACAACACCCGAAGTAAGCAGTGACACTTCAGCAACAGCATCTGAATCATCTCCTGAACATTCTCCTATGAGAACTCGATACATGCCTGATGAGATGATTCAGACTCCGCCAACCCAACGAGTAACTAGATCTAGGACTTCGACACCCATCGTCGGCCAAACAGTTACTCCGACCATTGGTGATACTGACCAAGATCAAGAGCCAATTAGGTCACCCTCACCTATCTCCGTATCACATCCAAGAATAACAGTAAGCCCTACGCTAAATGAAGCGCAAGCTTCGGTAGGCAAGAGATCTAAACGCACGGATGGTAAAAAGACCACTAAGCCCATCCAATCTAAACAGGACTTAATAATAAATCCTGCAAAGCAAGGTGCTTTGGTATCTAAGGAAGTAAAGTCTTCCTCTGCAGTAAAGTCTGCATTGACTCAATCGATTTAGGAAACTCAATCATTGAAGTCCAGAACGGCCGAAGGGGAGACGAAAAATCTTGAAAAGGCACCCTGCGTATCGGCTGGAAATCCTCCTGTACCTCAACGTACAACAGGGTCTCGAGGTCCGGCTTATCTTGATGAGGAAGATCTGCCGCGTCCCATGGAAACGAGTCAACATGACAATCCTTCGGGATATTTATCAGACTTCCAACATACTGTTCCCTTGGTTCATAAAAGTGATCCATTGGTTCAAACCACTTCTCTTCCGGATTCTGAATCTCAGGGTCTGGAGGAGGAGTCTTTAACTGAAAGAGATGTGCCACCTCATGGTATATCAATGATTTCAGGAGTCGGGGATAGCAATATCTCTGCGAGAACTAAACTGACGGGTAGTCCTGCTACTTTGTCAGAGTCCCATGAGACCAAAGTCATGGAGGCGGATGCTTCAAAAGAAACTTCGCCGGTGATAACTCCGGTTGTTACCCAACCTCCATCAGAAGGGGATATCACGATTCTGACTAGTAGTATGTATAGCCCTACATATAAGAATAATACCGCACAATCATCCTTACCTGCCCTCACGGCAACTCAAACACTTCCACCAACATCGCCTTCAACAGTTGCTGCTGCTGGTGTTCCTATTGTTACTTTTCCACCATCACCTTCTCTTTTACCACATTTCTATGATGCTTTGGAGCAAGAATATTTCAGTCATATGTTTTCTAGGGTCAATCTAGATGTTCTTCGACGCACTTCGCTTCAAGCATTGTTTCGTGCTCGTGTTCGATATCCACTTAATTCCTGCTCTTCTCCGTTGAGTCCTCATCGTGATGATGAACATGACGATTCTGATCCTCAGAATAGCCATGAGGGGGAGATAGGAGTAGATGGAGAATATCTAACGGTAAAAATTTCAACTAAGGGTGGTGGTGTAAGGTCTTCATCAGCTTCACAAGCTCAACAAGTTCAGATGGAATCAGAAATGGTTACTACACATGATGAAATTGTTGATAAGGAGCCTGAGCAAGTTATAATTCCAATTGTTCATAATGAGGCTGATAGTGGACTGGTAGATGAGGATTTGAACTTGAGTGATTTCTATCTTGAAGAGACGGATGACGATGGATTTGTCATTCTAAGCAAGTTATCATCAGTATCTTCAATTCCGGAAGATGTAGAGATTGTAGATGAAGAGAATCCTGAACCAGTAATAGAAAGTGATGATGAAATGGATTCTTCTGATGACGATGAAGACAATCTTTATGTTAATCCAAATGAAGATGAGATCTTTGATCATATTGAAGATGATGATGTTCTAAATAATGATGCAACAAATCCTACTGGTCATTCATCAAATTCTACACCCTCATCGAGTTCAAATCCAACAAATGCTAATGAAAGTTCAACTTCTGGTACATCTACATCAAGTGAAACAGTGAATTCCAGATTCAAATACAATCATGGAATATTCTTTAAGAATCAGGAGCAAAGATTATTGTTGGGGGTAGAACATGATTTTATAACGTTACGAAACACATTCATCGAAGAAAATGCTTACAAGATCTTCCGCATCAATGAGTTACCAAGGAGTAAAAGGTTTACTTATATAGGTTCACGATTGCTTCCAGCAAGTGAAAGGAATTGGTATGAGTTTATGTGGAGGAAACATATCAACAAAGATGAAGATGATTTTTGGCTTCAAAGAAAATATCGTATTTCAGAAGTGTTGAATATTACTCGAGTCGGAGTAGAGATAAGCGAAAAGAAAGACGTCATCAGTCAGTTCCACGTTATCAGAGAAGATGAGAAAGAGTACAAGTTCACTGAAACAGATTTTCATAATCTAGATATGCTTGACATCATTCACATCTACAACTACCTCAGTATCATCACCATACGACCTTTTGCTAAGGCTCAAGCTTTGGAAGCTGTGAAAAGATACATGATGGAGACAATTGAACTGATGAGATGTGAAGATTTTCAAATAGGTCTCGAAGCAAAAAGGAAAAAGATTCGAATTACGTGTCCGAATCAATTTACAGAGGGACTGAAGGATATGAGGATGTTTCAAATGCAATTCGAACCCGAAGGGTTTGTTTTTGTAAATTCTCAAAAAGAAAAGGTGTTCATTCGTATTGAAGAGCTAAACAAATATTCAGATGGAACACTTAAGGCTGCACTGAAGTATCTTAAGATTCATCAAAGCAAGTTCCATGACATTGACATGATAATGGGTCTTGGAGAATTCATAAAGCATATAAGAGATCGTCTGAAACTCCGAGTTCGTACAAGACAGTTTGAGATACTTTGTGGACAGAGAAAGAGAAGATATTTCAAGGAAATGGATGAATATCCATTATATGAGGGAGATCCAAGAAAAGCGTGGGGTGTATGGAAACCTTCTAAGCAAATTTCAGAAAATCAAGTAGAAGTTTCAAAACCAGATGGCACACGATGGAAACTAACGTTTGGACCTCTCAAGATTACAAAATAGGATTATGTTATAAAGTTCACATTTAACACTAAGGGGGAGATTGTTAGGACCCCGAAGTTGTATAGTGTTAATGTGAAATAAGCTTAATTGAAGGTTCCTTAGAAGAGGGCTATATAAGGAACCTAAGTAGTCCTAATTAGATAGCCATTGCATTGTAACTGAGTTCTAGAAGCTGTGGAATGTAATTGTACCGATTCTCTCTAATACCGAGTCTCATGCTTACATACCGAATCTTCTTTATCTTATCATTTCTCTCAATCTCAACATGATCTGACCTATCATCGGGTTTTGGTTAGTGCATAGGTTTATGTGAACTAATCATGCGCTATTGTTTTGTGTGGTATTTGAAATCGTCAAGCGAGATAGACGTGGTACTAGTGAGTTAATGCGATGTGCTCGCGTAACAATGATTAGCTACCATTGTTACGGGTTCAAATCGTGTCAAACAAGCGATGTAAGACGATTGTTGAGCAAGATGGGGTAGTGTGGTGTATATGTATATACATATGTGTTAAGTCCTTTCGTTTTGTTGCTTAATTTACTTCGTTTTATAGAATGAAGATGAGAAATAGACACGACACCAATGACGGAAGTACGAGTGAGGACGTTGAACTCACAGCCAAGGTTGAGGCCATCTTTAAAAGGCTAAAGAAGGATTTTCTTGACGATGTCCGAAAGGTCTTCCAAGAGTCGGTCGATGGACAAGTGATCGAAATGATCAATGATCGAATGAAAGCCGCAATAGAGGAGGCTTTAGAGGCTAGAAACATTTATCCTCGAGGCGAAGGGGGTGAAGGTAATGGTTGGGGTGGAAGGCGGGACTTCCACTACAAAAATTTCAAGGACACCCAACCTCCGATGTTTAATGGGGTGAGGGATCCATTGAAAAGCACTTGTTGGATTTCCGATATCGAGGGAGCGTTCCGTACCGCGGAGTGTCCTCCCGAGAAGAAGACGAGGTATCGGTCTAGCATATTGCGCGAAGAGGCCAAGTTGTGGTGGGACGATAAAATCAAATTATATGGTGAAGAGCAATGCATGTGCTTAACATGGGAGGAATTTAAGAAAGAATTCTTCCAAGAATACCGAACTTCTTCCGATCTTGATAAAATCCGGGACGAGTTGCACCATTTGCGACAAGGTTCAATGGACTTGGTTATTCTCAAGTCTACCTTCTTGGCAAAGACTCGTTTTTGTCCGGAGTACGTTGGTGATGATCACAAGTTGATGCTAGATTTATACCGTACTTTAAGTGATGAGTTGAAGGGTAAGATTAGCTGGGGAATGGCTAAGTCATTTGAAGATTTACACGAATTGGCTAGGGGTTTTGAGCAGGAGGTTCCAAGGAAAAGCGATTTCACTTTTTCGAAGAGAAAGTTTGATGGTTCGAGCTATTCGAACTTTTCAAATAAAAAGAACAAGAAAGGCTCCGAAAGCGTCAATAGTGTGAAGAAGGGTGCTTCCGGAGGTTTCGGACCCATGTGTTATAATTGTAATCAAAGAGGGCACATCGCCCGTGATTGTACCAAGGCGACGACCAAGCTTACTTGTTTTAATTGTAGTAAAGAGGGACACAAGAGGCCGGAATGTCCCGATTTGAATAATGACCATGTGAAGAAGTTGGAGAGAGCGGGGGGTACGGCTAGGGGTCGCAATTACTTGATGACCAATGATGAGGCCAAGCAATCCAACGAAGTTGTTTCAGGTACTTTTATGGTTAACTCTAATCCGGCAAGGATCCTATTTGATAGCGGTGCAAATTTGTCGTTTGTATCTCCAAAATTTGTGCCTAGACTTAATAGACCGTTAGCTAAGTTAAGTCGTCGGGTAGAAGTCGAAATAGCGGATGGCAAGACGGTGCTAGTGGTTGATGTGTGTAAAAATTGTGATGTCGTTTTTGGTGCCGAAAACTTTAAGATTGATCTTATCCCGATGACTTTGGGCGATTTCGATATCGTTGTTGGTATGGATTGGCTCGATCATAATAGAGCCGATATTGCATGCCACGAAAAATTTATTCGTGTAAAGGCCCCAAGTGGGGGAGAGTTAATTATTAACGGTGATAAGCGTAGAAGACTTGTACTGAGATGCACTTTTGCACGGGCACGTCGTCTCCTCGATAGTGGTGGCATGGCTTTTCTTACCCATGTTGTTGATACTCGTGATGAGCCACCACCCATTCGTGAAATTTCGGTGGTTAGTGAATTCGAAGACGTTTTTCCGGACGAGTTACCGGGTGTTCCGGCGAAAAGACAAGTTGAATTTCGCATTGAGTTGGTTCCGGGGGCTACCCCCATTGCTAAAACTCCTTATCGTTTAGCGCCGACGGAAATGCAAGAGTTGTTAAATCAAACCCAAGAGTTGCTCGAGAAGGGTTTTATTCGACCGGGTGCTTCTCCATGGGGTGCTCCGGTTTTATTCGTAAAGAAGAAGGATGGTAGTATGCCGATGTGCATCGATTATCGGGAGTTAAATAAAGTGACGATCAAGAATCGTTATCCATTACCTCGGATTGACGATTTGTTTGACCAACTCCAAGGTGCAACGTATTTCTCTAAAATCGACCTACGATCTGGCTATCACCAAATGCGGGTCCGTGAGGAAGATATCGTGAAAACGGCTTTTCGAACGCGTTATGGGCATTTTGAGTTTGTGGTAATGCCTTTTGGTCTCACGAATGCACCGGCGACATTCATGGATCTTATGAACCGAGTGTGCCAACCTATGTTGGACAAGTCGGTGATTGTGTTCATTGACGACATACTAGTCTACTCGAAAAGTATGAACGAACATGAACGTCATTTGCGCGAAGTATTGAGGACATTACGAAAGGAGAAGTTGTATGCTAAGTTCTCCAAATGTGAATTTTGGCTAAGGGAGGTTCAATTCCTTGGTCATATTGTGAACAAAGACGGTATTCAAGTAGATCCGGGGAAGATACAGTCGGTGAAGAGTTGGGAACGACCGACTACGCCTACGGAAATCCGAAGTTTTCTCGGATTGGCTGGTTATTATCGTCGGTTTATCCAAGACTTTTCTAAGATCGCTTCTTCATTGACGAAATTGACGAGGAAGAACGCGAGATTTACTTGGGAGAACGAGCAAGAAATTGCTTTTCAATTGCTAAAAGAGAAATTGTGTCAAGCTCCGGTGTTAGTGTTGCCGGAAGAAGTGGAAGACATGACGGTTTATTGTGATGCTTCGTTAAATGGGCTCGGGTGTGTTCTAATGCAAAGAGGTAAAGTCATCGCTTATGCCTCTCGACAACTAAAGGAACACGAAACGAGATATCCGACTCATGATCTTGAGTTGGCGGCGATTGTGCATGCGTTGAAAATTTGGCGCCATTACTTGTATGGTGTCAAGAGTACGATTTATTCGGATCATAAGAGTTTGAAACACCTCTTCAATCAACGAGATTTAAATTATCGCCAACGTAGGTGGATGGATGTGGTGAAAGATTATGATTGTGAAATACTTTATCATCCGGGCAAGGCGAATGTGGTCACGGATGCGTTAAGTCGAAAGAGTCATCACCCGGTGTTACGATTAGGGTTGTTACGTATGATTATTACTAACGATTTTCTTGAAAAACTTGGTGTGATTCAAATAGAGGCTTACGTTCACAACAAGCATGCGGAACGAATCATGGGGCAATTGGAGTTTATTACTATGGGCTCGCATGGTTTTTTGTCTTTCCAAGGAAGAGTGTAGGTGCCTAAGATGGGTGATTATCGACAAGTGATACTTGATGAAGCACATAAGTCAAAGTATTCCATTCATCCGGGCGCGACGGAAATGTATCTAGATTTAAGAAAAGATTATTGGTGACCGGGCATGAAACGTGATGTTGCGAGGTATGTTGAACAATGCGTCACGTGTTTGCAAGTTAAGGCCGAGCACCAAAAGTCGTATGGTAAGTTACAACCGTTGGAAATCCCGAAATGGAAATGGGAGCACATTACCATGGATTTCATCACAAAGTTACCTAAAACGGCGAGAACCCAATTTGATTCGATTTGGGTTATAGTTGATCGATTGACGAAAAGTGCTTTGTTTCTTCCCATTCGAGAAGCGATATCGTCGGAGACCTTAGCTAAGTTGTTTATCAAGGAAGTCATCTCTCGACACGGAGTTCCTATATCGATTATTTCGGATCGAGATACTCGTTTTACATCTCGGTTTTGGGAAAAGTTTCATGAAGATATGGGTACACAATTGAAATTGAGCACGACGTATCATCCTCAAACGGACGGTCAAACCGAACGTACGAATCAAACTTTGGAGGATATGTTACGGGCGTGTATTATTGATTTTGGTGGTAGTTGGGACGAGCACTTACCTTTGGTGGAATTCTCGTACAATAATAGTTATCATACTAGTATCGGGATGCCACCTTACGAGATGCTTTATGGGCGGAGGTGCCGAACTCCGATTTGTTGGGGTGAAATTGGTCAAAGAGAGATCGGGAGTACTGATTTGGTATTGGAGACGAATAACAAGATTGATATTATTCGGGATCATTTCAAAAAGGCTCAAGATAGACAAAAGTCGTATGCCGACAAACGTAGGCGAATGATCGAATTTCAAGAAGGTGACATGGTGATGCTTAAGGTTTCGCCATGGAAGGGTATTATTCGGTTTAGAAAACGGGAAAAGTTAGCTCCTCGGTTTATTGGGCCATTTAAGGTTTTAGCTCGTGTTGGCGAAGTCGCGTATCGTTTGGAATTACCCGAAGAGCTTGCGGGGATCCATAATACATTCCATGTTTCCCATCTCCGCAAGTGTCTTGCGGATGATTCATCTTGGATACCATTAGACGAGATTGAGCTAAACAATAAGTTAGAGTATATTGAGGAGCCGATTGCCATACTCGATGAGAAGGTCAAAAGGTTGAGACATAAAGAGGTTAGGACTTTTAAAGTCCAATGGCGTCGTAGTAAAGGTTCTGAGTTTACTTGGGAGCCCGAAGAGTTCGTGTTGGTTTATCTTCCTTCTTGTCATGCGGCTTGGATCGCGAGGACGCGCTCCGATTCAAGTGGGGGAGAGTTGTAAGTCCCGTTTATTTGTTGTGTACTTAAGAGTACTTAAGATACTTGAAGTGGGGTTTGGTTGTACATCTTAAAAAGGGGAAAGAATCTGATCTAGGGGAGTGGCGCGCCGCGCAGGTCTTTGGCGCGCCGCGCCATTGGTCTGTGACAGATTCCTTTTCTTTTTAATTAGATATTTTGAGGGCAATTTGGTAAATTCACTAAAGGGCCGACTTTAAGGCCCTAGATTCAGTTTGGTGAGCCTCATAACACCATTTTCACCTACTTCACCTCTTCCAAATTAATTTAGTGAGAGAAAGGGTTTTCTAGAGTGAGAGAACTCAAATCAAGGAAGAAGAAGCCGATTTCGGGTCTAAGTGCAAGCATTAAAGTTGTTCAACTATCCTCTAGCTACGTTTTGATCATAGTGGTATGCTCTAATCTTGATTTCCTAATTTAATTTTGGGAAAGGGTTAGTGTTAGGGTTAATGGTGAACTTAAAACCCACTTTGTTGGTAAATTGGGTGTTTTGGGTGAATTTGGGTCATGTAGACCCAAAGATGACCAACTAGGGTTTTCAAAGTATTAAAGTATGTTTATGAGCTTAAATTGGTTAGTTAATTTACTAGCACACTTATATAAATGTAAATGGGTGTATTGACCTTTAAATGGTCAAATGGGTCATAATGGACATAAGTGGGTTAGTGTATGTGTTTTGATGCTTGGACTTTGTATTGAAAAGTGTCTTAGGACCTAACTTGGCTAACGATTAGGGTTTAGGGGATGTTAAACCAAATATTAGGGTTAAGTGTGCAAATGGGTCAAAATTGCACCATGGGTCGAGATAACCCTAGAATGGAGTTTTAGTGGGTTGACCAACTTGAATTTGTGATTGATATTATGTATAATGTAATAGGTACATTACATTGAAGATTTTTGAGCTTGATTATCTTTCACAAGAGATTTTGAGGTGAGTGGAGTAATTATACGTATATGTATATGACGTGTTTATTTGTGGGTGTTATGGTATGAACCATCGAGCCGGTAGTGCCATAACATGTGTGTGAATAGATGTGAACCACGAGCCAGTAGCATCGAGTGTGAACCACGAGCCGGTAGCACTATAAAAATAGATGTGAACCACGAGCCGGTAGCATCGAGTGTGAACGACGAGCCAGTAGCACTATAAAAATAGATGTGAACCACGAGTCGGTAGCATCGAGTGTGAACCACGAGCCGGTAGCACTATAAAAATAGATGTGAACCACGAGCCGGTAGCATCGAGTGTGAACCACGAGCCAGTAGCACTATAAAATAGTATGACTCAATTGCGTATGGTGTGAACCACGAGCCGGTAGCACCATAGCATTTATGGTTAACCATATTGAGATTGTCGACTATTTAGCATATTGTTTATATATATATATATATATATATATATATATATATATATATATATATATATATATATATATACACACACACACACACACATTGTGTTGAGTATATGCTAATGCGGTTTTGTGTTAATTTACAAATTGATAAGTGTTTTGGGTACGATGTCATGCTAATTGAGTTACAAGTTCGTATGAGGTATTTGGTGAATGTGATTGAAAAGAGATGACTTATATATATGTATGTGTAATTATTGCATTCACTAAGCTTTGCTTACCCTCTCGTTGTTTACCCTTTTATAGGTTCGGTTGTAGACAAGGGTAAGGGCATCATCTTGGATTAAAGATCCCGTCGTTGTTAGAGAACGCTTTTGGGATATTAGCTTTTGGAGTTTGACCGAGACTTGGGTAGTTTAATCCCAAACACCATGCTCGTAGTGTAGTTTGGTACTTAAACTTTTTGATGGTCGAAACTCATATTTAGTATTAAACTCGTAAAATGGCCGATGTGGGCCCCGCTTTGTAAAACTTATTTTATGGTTGAGTAGTGTTAGTTTTACATATTTGAATATGTTGTTAAAAGCGTTTTGTCTAATTATGTCGGAAAGTGGCCGATCTTTTTCGCGTTTCATGACTTTTTGGACAGACCAGTTTGGCGCGCCGCGCGGCCATATGGCGCGCCGCGCCATGTTCTGTTCCAGCAAAAAAAAATTATTTTGATATTTACACGCGGGTTGTTCGTGGTTTGGTTTGGGTTGTTACAGATCCTTTAAATCGGAAATCCAAACCTTTCCGCCTAGAGTTTCGTAGAAACCATTCGTCAAGAAAGTTCGAAGATCTATACATCTCTAATACATATCCCAAAATGTTTTTATGTGTTATAATATAAGTAGTAGGTTATAAGTGTTAGTAATAGTAATAGTGTATACATGTTAATTAATAGTATAAGTAGTATTAGGGTTTCATTAATTAGGGTTAGTCAATTAAAGTAGTATTTTAATGATTAGGGTTTAGGGTTTTGAGGATCTAAATAATATGAATGTTAAGATCATGCACGAATATGATTATGAATATAAATATGAATTGAAAGAAAGATTTAAAAGTTTTAAGATTTTGGATCATACCTTGTTAATGATGATGAAGATTAACAAGAAACAAGAAGAAAACTTGGTGATGAAGATCAAATAACCCAAATAATGAAGAACACGCTTGAAAATCTTGATGAACACGAAGAACAAGCTTGAAGATCTGAATACCACAAGAGAGGGAGAGGGAGAGATTGTTTTTGAGAGAGGATTTTGGTGTGATTTGTGAATGAGAAACTAGGAGTCTAGGGGTGTTTATATAGTGCAAGTATTAGAGTGTTAGTCAACATAAGGATGTTCTAATTAATGATTTTATTTTATTTTATAATTTTTAGTCAACAATAGGTGGTACTAGTTTATATATATATATATATATATATATATATATATATATATATATATATATATATATATATTATTTTATTTTTTTAGTCAACATAAGGATGTAATTGTTTAAGATTCTTTAGTATCATTATTATTATTATTATTATTATTATTATTATTATTATTATTATTATTATTATTATTATTATTATTATTATTATTATTTTTACATTTACTACATGATAAGTATTATTTTCTTTTTACTAATTCATGACTTGTATATATTTTTTTTATTTAGTTCCTAATTATTTTATTATTTATATAAATGTCACTTTTTATTTATTACTTATAGGTTATTAGTTATAATATTACATAAATGCATAAATTTTAATTAGCAGTGAGTGTCGACTAACAGTTTATTATTTTCATCTTTTATTAACTTGTCAATTATTGCACAAAGTTAATTAATATGTTTTATAACTCTTAACACTTAACAATTGTTGATTAAAGTTTAAGCATTAAGTTTTAATTATATTGTTTGGGCATTTAATATTGGAAAAATATAGAATGGAAAAATGAGGGTTGTTATAGTTATCATCATGATCATAATCATGATCATAATCCTAACTTCGCCATTATCATTATTCATATATCATCATCATCATTACCTAAACTATATCAACCCGTAATCGTCATCAAAATATCATCATCATCATCCTAATTAAAGATCTAAAAACAGTTTAGACTAACCCAATTCATAGACTAGTGGCCTGCGGCCCAAATAAATCAGTCCACTGTTTACCTATAGCCCATTAACTAATTAAAAGAAATCCAAATTAAATTCTAGCCCAACATGTCAAGCCCAAGAGTCCCTTAACCAAATCCACTATTAAACTCGGTTGGTCCAGTTTGATCAAACATTTCATCTCTGACGTTCACACAAACAATTAGGCGATTCACAATTTCGTCGATTCACGATTCCACCGATTGATTTCACCGACCAATTGACTAGTATTCATCGATTCATAATTTCAAGAATTCACAATATCACCTATTGATTTGGCCGATGGAGCTCATAGTCTCACCGTCACGGTTTTACTCTTGTTGGTGACAGATCCTCGATGTGGTAGATGCTACAATAGCGCCTTCACCTGATTGATATCAACATTCATTTGCTTCGCAGGTGAGTTAGGGTTTCATGAGTTCGTTATATAATCAATTATTTAGGTTTTCAATAATTAATTGTTTCATAAATGAGATGTGATATCACTTGCAGCTAAATAGGTAATGTTTCTGTGATAATGATAATGATAGTGGACTGATGAAGTTCACAGAGAAAAATTAAGAGAGAGAGAGAGAGAGATGGTGGTGGTTTAAGGTGGTTGTAGGGTGATGATTGATGATGATTGTCGATAGTTTAGGTGATGGATTGAGGTGTTTGCAGGACTCGAATCGATAAACAGATCGACACATTTGTTGTGGGTTCACAAAGAAAAATAGGAGACGGAGAGGAGAGAGTGATGTGGTGGTTGTCTTTGATGAGGTAAAGAAACAGAAATATGAAATAGTTAAAAGGGTGTTCAAAGATGTTGGTTTCTCAATGGTTTGGGACAGAAAAATAGGAGACAAGACAGTAGCAGGTGGGTTCTTGGTCTGTCTGAATAGTTTCAAAACATCAATAGAAGTTGCCTAATGGTTGCAGCCTATAACTATTGTAGTTGAAGAGAAGAAGCAGCAACTGTAGCTGGTTGTTTCAGATATATGTGAGTGATGGTTGAATGAAGTGTTCTCTGGTTATTTAAGATGGTGTAGAGACTGCAAGTAGTAGAGCTTAATTGAAACAGATTCATAGCAGAGATGGTTCGGTTTTTGTTTTGTTAATAGTTGTCGGGTTACAATACAGGTGATGGTGGTAGTAAGGTTTCAAGTGGTAATGAGGGTGCAAAGATGGTGATTATTATTATCAAGTTTTATATCTATATGTATGAGTATATGCATATACATATAGTATAGAGAGATTAGATAAATGAAAGAAACAAAAGAATAGTAATAAGATTAGATAGTGATTAGAACAGAAAGGAATCGAGAATTGGTTTCTAGTGATAATTAGGTTGACATGAGTGGAAGGAATAGCAGATAAAGGGAAAAAAATTAAATCTTGATATTGATATCTAACTGATTTTGTTTATATGTGTCAAGATTTCAACCTGGTTATCAATCATTTGGACATAATTTGAAGTAGGAAAGTGACTGTAAACAAATTCGTACCTTTAATTGCTTTATAAATTTATTATTCTAATATCATTATAATTATATATTATATATTAATAGTAATAATAATTATTATTATTATAATAATAATAATAATAATAATAATAATAATAATAATAATAATAATAATAATAATAATAATAATAATAATATTTAAATATACCCTATATCACATGTTGAATAACATGAAAGTGAAATGAAACAGACTCAATCAGTGAGCAAACTTTAATATCTACCGACACTTTAGCACGGACTGGGTTTCGTATCCTGTTGATAATCAGTGGCGAATAAAAGTCTTCGAGAAAATCTCATATTTGTAAATTAACTATATTTATTTATTTTGGTCATTATGGTATAAAATTCGATCCTTAACTATTTAAAATTATTAAACAAAAATTAACTCATTGTCCACGCCCGATCCTTAGTAAAATATAAAGGGTGTTAAAATTTTAATAATTATTTCCTAAATATATTTCTAATAAGCCTATAATTTATATCACTCATTTTTGGATCACCGTTTATTTTTAAAATCATATAAGTTTGAATTTAACTTACTTAATATCAATCGAATGACAATTGAGTGTTACTGTCGTTTACTAAATAGATTCGAAATCACAAAATATAATTTAATATACTTTATTTATATAGATGTGTTTTAAATAATAATTATCATAATATCATATTTTTATTTTATTTTACATAATTAATTTTAATAACAACAACATATAATATTTCAAAATATTTTCAATTATATATATATATATATATATATATATATATATACACACACACACACACACACATATCTAGTTACAATTAATTGTTCATGAATCCTCGGAAATGGTCAAAGTCAAATGAATGTACGAAAATAGTTCAAAAATTTTGAGACGCAACATAACGGACTTTACTTATCATATCAGAATTATGAAATCGTATCGTGAGTTTGGTTCAAAACTAGTCGAAATTTTCCGGGTCGTCACATTTTTTTTGTCAACTTTGACTATAAATATTTTTATTTGTATTATATAATATTTGATGAAAATTATATGAATGAAAACACATTTAAAACTCAATCATTCATATAATTTTCATAAAATATTATATAAATACAAATTATAATATTTACAATCAAAGTTGATAAAGAAAGACTTTGAAAGTCAATACTAACACTTATAGTGATACGGGGGATTACTACTTATGTTCATTTGGTAACTTTCATTTCTCTAGCTTATTTAATCATTATCATTATCATTATATTATCATTGTCATTACATTATTTAAGAGATAATTTTGAAGGAAAAAAAAAGTAATATAATAATTAAAATGGTGTTTATTGGAGTAGTAAGCGCATGAGTATGAGTATGGTGGGTTCAAAAGAATATTTGATGATGAGTCCGAGACAATAATCCTCACTCCAACGTTGTAATCAATAATATTCTTCGTTCAACTCTTAATCATTCATGCCCCACAAATATCATCCTTTTTTTGGCAATTCTAGATTTTAATGTATTTTATAATAATAAAATGCATAAATAAGTTATCTTACAAAATCCTTCCATTTGAACTCTAATCTTAATATTATCAATATAATCTTTTTTCTTTAATGCATAAGACAAATAATATGAGCTAAAATAAATCACCTGCAACTTTATCATCTCTTATGATCTACTTTTATTTGATTTATCTATCCAATTTAGCAACAACAACAAAAAAAAAAAAAAAAAAAAAAATATTGAGCTAAATAATATATATATCGAATGTCAACTAGTTCAAGAATTCAAATTACATCCTCAAAAATCTAAATAGTGGAGTAATTATTTTGCTTTGGGGAAGAAACTAATCAAGTGTTGTCGTTATAGATGAGGCTAATTATGAACATTGAGACACACACATACCATGCTTGTAGGCATGCTGTTATAAAAAACTATCAAAAATGTTTAGAGACCAACAAATAAAGAGTTTTATATTTTTGACAAACTCAAGCGTTTCAAAATTTTATTTCGCAAAAGATTGTGTTAATAAATCTCTCTTTTTTCGCGCTTGAGGACTTGATTACCCGATATTTTACCTTCTATGAGGAGCCAATGTGCTCGTCATAGGAGGGTTTTCTCGTTTACCTAAATAATTTTTTATCTTTTTTTAGTAGCTTGCATGATTAAGGAATCCCACAAAAGCAAAATGGATTCTTTTTAAAACACTAGTCCTTGAAATAGTCTGTTTCAAACATTTTTCAAACACTTTGAACGCACAATTTAGTTTAGAAAATATAGTGTTCAAGAGTATTTATTCCATTATTCTTTTTTCTTTCTTTTTGGACAGCAGTTTCGCACTAATCTTATACAGGGCATGGACCGTAAAACCCCCTCTCCTTTACCCCAACGCGACGTGCGAAGATGTCATGGGTGGTATTTCATGACAATGATAAAATTGTAGGTTAATACGTAGCCAACGAGAATCGAACTCTTGATTTCCCCTAAACGAAGCAGGTCACCAATCGTACCACATCACAACTTCTATTTATTCAATTATTCTTGAATGCTAAAAAGAGAGTTTATGGTGGATTAACTGTTAACTCTCACATACATGTAGTAACTTGACTAAGAATTAGGCTCAATTGAAGGTGTTAAGATCGGCCGCTTTTTTTCTTTTTTTGAAAAGCAAGGTAAATTTATATAAATATCAAAAAGTTACAATCAAAATGCTACGACCGTACAAGGAGTAGTGGAGCCAAAATGTTCACGAATTACAACTTAGGGTGCAAAGGTTGCATCCCACACGAAATTACATATCTAAATACAACGATAAATTAGAGAGCCAATTAATCCAATCGATACTTTTTCCCTTGAGCCTACCCGAGATCCATTCCTACGACTTCACTTGTATTTCGTTTATTAACACCGGAGCACTCAAAGATTTATTTTGAAAAACCATCATATTTCGATTCTTCCATGAATAATATGCACAAACTTACTCGACGGCTTGCCAAATTTCTAAGCCAAGAAAGGACATGACATGAGGAGACTTTCCATGTTGAGTGGATATTAAAAAGTTGTACGATGTGCTAGTAAGATTTGAGAGATTGTGAACCTTTTTAACGTTAACATTGGGATTATATTTATACTAAAATCCTAACTTCTAGAATGTTCTAGAGGCACAGTTAATGATGTAGACAAACAAAATATTACCGTTTAGACATGTCGAGAGCATGACCTTCATATGGAATTTTACCGGTTCTACTATATTACCCAATCGATATTCAATTGTACTTGCAACATCACGCTAAGAATGATAAGTTTTGAGTACATCTTATCCAACTCACTCATGACGCCAAAGTTGTTACCAAGATACGTTATGAACTCGAAGTGGTGAGACGAAAGTGTTGTCTCACTAGGCAGAAGTGGGATCCAAGCTCGTAAATGTGTCGGGACAGCAATCAAGATGAGTTAATAGCTCAGAATGCCGAGACAAATATGTCATCTCATAATAACCTCCCAATGATCGAAGCTATCACTTAGCAAAAGTGGGATCCGAGCTCGTCATGGTGCTAAGACAGCAATCAAGATGGGTTACGAGCTAAGAATGACGAGACGGATATGTCATCTCGGAATACTTATGTACTCATTTTATGATTACTCCATGTATAGTCATGCTATGTAACTCTAAGGTTTGGTGTGTGCAAGATGTGATCAAGAAAGTGAATGTGAACTTGTGTGGATCGACAACCAGGGGCCATATGCAATTGTCGACAAATAGTGACCGGTTGAGGAGAATTTTGGAGTTTCGGAATAAGTTCTAATCAGTAGATTCGTAGCAAAATATGTGGATGATAATTCGGATGTAGATCAACTAGTGTTGTTGCAAAGTTAAGACTATCAGCTGAAAATTAGCAATGGATTAAAGAGTACATAAAAATGGAGTATGATGGTAGTGATCAAGTGATGATTTGTACTTGCTTGACTTGCAACAACGGTGGTCACTGATTTTAAAGATGCTTAAGTTTTTTGGAGTTGGGTTTGATTCTCGATTAACAAATGGTATGGTAGGATGAAACTTGTAAGCCTGAAAATTGCTCAAATATTTGAACTTTGAAGTTTGAAGATGCATACATTTCTATCGCAAATTATAGCTCTTTAAGGGTGAATAGCGTTGGTTTGTAGTAACTAGTTGCCATTAACCAAACTAGTCTAGGTGATATTGTCTCTTGAGACATTTCATCAAACACCTTACGAGCACAAACTATTTATCTGACGGGGCAGAAAGGATCTTATATTGTAAAGGACAAACATACATCTAAAGTTAACCCATTAATCTTTGCTGGACTTAACGAGTGACAACGATGATTCTAAGGGATACTTGTATCGAGTATCGAACCCATACAAATTAGGGTGGTAAAGATGGAAACTTGTTGCTTAGCATGTTTCTTGCATTTAAAACTAAGACATACTTGCATCTACTAAGGTATTTATAGATGATCTAGCACTTGACATTCTTAATTCGACTCGGATACATATACGTGAGTTTTGAGCAGAGGCAGAAAAACCATAATTAGCAGGATCGTGGTTTGGTTAAGTACGTGTTCTCGAATGCGTAGGGCAGGTGCAATCAACTTCTCATTCAGAAAGTACAAAACAATGGATGAAATGAACATAAAATGTGTACTGCAGGTGCAACCACACATTGTTTCATTATAACTGTATTTGCTTTCTTTCTTAGGGTGACATTTATTACTTAGCTAATATCAACATTTTCATGAAATCAACATTTGCAAACTAATAATGTTATTTTACATAGATATGATGTTATCTGTTTATTACTGCAAAATAGCCCACTGAAAATAAGAAGGAAAAAGCCAACAAGCACAAGCTTTCAGTATTCAGGCTGATGCTTGAGTTTATAAATCAATGACACCGTCTCAAACGCACTCATTTTATTTTATTATGCATATAAAAAGATAATTAATCTTCTTGACTGCTTATTCATAGATTATTGACATTCTTTTTTCAAGCATAAAGAATAATTACCATCAACGACTGCTTAAAGACAGCTAATTTGACTTGAGCGCTTTACGAGCTTCTTCTCGTGTGACGGCCCTAACATATATCTCATAGCAACATCCTGCAACCAAATAACTCCATTTTTATAGACTATATTTGGCATTATAACACATTCATTTTGCCTTATACGGTATGATGCGAAATGAGGATCTGATATGGGTCCCATCTACTATGAGAAGATGAAGATGCCATAATATATAAGAGGATAAGTAGTTAAACTAAGTCACTTACAGACCTTCACATTTCTACTTAGAAAGAGTTTCAAGCTAAGTAAATGAACGTAAAAAATAATTCATTTGCCTAAAATTAATGTCAAATACACTGCTACTCACTCAGTATACCAGATGGAATTTAGTGCTGATTGTATAGTGTATAGTGTACGAGTAAAGTTGTTAGATGGCTCACTAGCCCCAAAACTACACTTGGGTTATATTAGGTGTGTGTTGTGTGTGTAGATGTTATAGCAGCACAAGATAGAGTCTTGCATAGTAGTGAATATTATTAGATAATTGACATACCAGCTACGACAACAATAGTAAGGTAATCTCCAATTCTTCTGATGCTTGAGGCACTTTTCCTGTATGATTTGAAGCGCTCTAGTGCTGGGTCCTTAGCCAATAGCTGCAACGTAAAGATGTTTCAATAAGAACAAAATTCAGTACATAGTAGTTAATAGAAGCATATAATGGTTGATGATACACCATCCTAAATAAAGTGCATTTGACTTTTGAATGTCAAATGGGTACCTTTTCTACTTCATTAGCAAGAATGGTTACAGTTGTAACTTGTGAATTCAAAGCATGTTACCACATTAGATATACCAAGGTGTTACTACATAAAAAAAAAAACTTCAAAGCCGAAAGGACCAAAATGTCGAAGCCATCTTTGATGATGAAAAACGGAAAAAGTACAAGGTTTGATGCAAATGGAAAATGTAAGGGGCACCAAGCATGGAAGGTTTACTACATACTAATCTCCTAAAAAAACTATATTATTAAGGTGTTGTTTATTTTTCAGTCTGCAGACCTTATTATGTCTTATGTCTGTGCCTAAAGCCTTGTATGACCAAATGTGCTTTAAACTTGTCAACCGATCCATCAACTTTCATCTTTCTTTTGAAGATCCACTTGTTGCCCAAAGGTTTACAACCGGGAGGCAAATCAACTAGAACCCATGTATTATTTTCCATGATAGAGTCTATCTCGTCACGAATTGCCTCTTTCCAAAAGGCAACGTCACGAGACCTCATAGCCTCATCATATGTCCTCGGATCTTCTTCAATATTATAACAATAATGATGTTGAGATATGACACTATCTCTAGTTCCTTCAACTAAGAATAGTTGAAAATCCTCACCATATGATTTAGGAGTTCTTTTCCTACTCCCTCTTCGTGGCTCATGAGTCTCATTTGGAATTTCTTCCAATTGAGCACCTTGGGAGGTACTTGCAATAGGTGCCATATCCTTTGGTTTAGGTATTGATGAGAACCTAGATTCATCAAATATCGCATCTCTAGATTCAATCACGGTATTAACCGAAATAGCGTCATTTGGCTCAATGACAAAGAATCTATATGCCTTGGAATGCTCGACATATCCAATAAAAATGCAATCAATACCCTTTTCACCCAACGTTTTCCTTTTGGGTTCCGGAAGTCTCACGACCGCCCTACATCCCCAAACTCGCAAGTAATGCAAGTTAGGACGTTTGTTAAACCAAAGTTCTTATGGAGTTTTCTTCCCATTCTTATTGGGAACCCTATTCAAGATGTAACAAGCCGTTAACATGGCTTTCCCCCAAAATCCCTCACTCAAACCGGAATAAGACAACATGGAGTTTACCATCTCTTTAAGTGTCCTATTCTTCCTTTCGGCTATACCATTTTGTTGTGGCGTATAGGGAGCCGTGGTTTGGTGAATAACTCCTATCGATTGAAAATATTCCGGGTCATAATACTCGCCACCTCGATCGGTACGCAATGTTTTAATTGAACAATCAAGTTGCAATTCTACTTCAGTTTTATAGATTTTAAATTTGTCTAAAGCTTCATCTTTAGAATGCAAAAGATACACATAGCAATACCTAGACGAATCATCTATAAAAGTAATCATGTACTTCTTGTTACCCATTGAAGGAGTAGCATGAAGATCACATAGATCACTATGAATTAGTTCTAATAATGATGACTTCCGGTTTATTTCTCTAAAAGGTTGTCTAGTGATCTTTGTTAGCATACCAGTTTTACATTTATCTAAATGTTTATCAAAACTTGGTATTAAGTCATCCTTAGACATTTCATACATTCGTTTGTAATGTACATGACCTAAACGAGCATGCCATAAACCGAAATCACAAGTACTAGAACTGATCATGTAAGTAGAATTAATGGCCCTAGGAACATTTTTGAGATTAAGCATGAACATTCCATTGTTATAATACCCAAAACCAACAAACACACCACATTTAGACAATATATATTTATCACTTTCAAATACTTGTTTATACCCACATTTATTCAACATGGGACTAGATATAAGATTCTTACGCAAGTTGGGTACATACAATAAATTATAAAGAGTAATAGATTTTCCGGAGCTAAACTCCAATACAAGATTTCCATAACCAACAACACTAGCAATAGATTCGTTGCCCATGTGCTAAACATCCTTATCCGGTACAAAAGTTTTGAACCATTCACGATCCTTGCAAGCATGGAAAGTTGCACCCGAATCTACCCACCATCCAATTGTATCATCCTGTACATAGAATGCATCAGAAATATGTGAAACATAGTTCTTAATTGGAATAGTCACAAAGTCAGAAATTTGACCTTGATTAGGAGTAGGATCCTTTGATCCTTGGCCCGCACCCGATGTGCTTCCTCCTTCTACCATCTTGACTTTGCAATCCCGCTTATAGTGACCGGGTTTGCCACATCTCCAACAAGACTTCTTGTCCTTCTTATTGGACGCATTCTTGTTGTTTTCAGACTTTCGTTTCTTGTTGTTTGATTTCTTGTTGTATTTATTCCCATGAGATTTATCTTCAATCATGTTGATTGAAGAAGATCCCACTTCTTTACCCTTCCCCTTGCCACTATCTGGTATCCGAATTGATTCCTCAATTCTCAAGTGACTACCCAACTCATTCAAATTCATATCTTCCTTGTTGTGTTTGAGTGTGTGTTTGAAATCTTGCCATGAAGATGGCAATTTGTCAATGATGGATGAAACCGTGAAAGTTTCATCCACACTTATGTTGTGTTGGGTAAATTGCCCCAAGATCCTAAGGATCTCATGGAATTGTTCCATGATGGGCCTAGTATCAACAATCTTGTAATTGTTGAAATTGCTAACAAGAAATTTCTTGCTAGATGCATCCTCGGCCATATACTTGGCCTCCAATTTATCCCAAAGTTCCTTAGTCGATTCAACCGAATTGTAAACATCAAATAAAACATCGGACATACCATTTAGAATGTGGCCACGACACAGCAAGTCGTCATTGTCCCATTTGCTCCTTAACCGGGCATGTTCCATGGTCTCTTCATCCGATTCAGCGGGCCTTGGAGTAGACAACACATACACCAATTTCAATGAAGTCAAAAGAAAAAATTTCATCTTCTTTTGCCATCTCCTGAAATCTGCCCCTTCAAACCTTTCCAATTTTGCAAACCTTGAAGTCATTTCCTTCACCGTTTCACCGGACATGGTGATCAAATATTCGATTAGAATGTTATGAACTTGGATTGTAAGAAATCTTCGTGCCTGAAACGGAACAGACTCCGGATTGATCTTTGAATCGTGTGAACACTTTCCTAATCGAATATTTCGACCCAATTAGCCACGGGTTACACGAAGTTTCGATTGGGATAAGACAAAGACTAGATTGTTGTCTTGGCTAAAAGAAAACAATCAAAACAATTGCAGATATTTATCTTCTAATTGTTTAAGTTGAAAATGTGTGTAAAAGGTTAAAATCTGGAACCTTTTTCAAATACACAAAGGGTGTATTTATAATGGGTCAAAAAGGTTTCTTGAAAAGTCACAACCTTTGATTCATACCCATTAGTGACTTGGAAGTTTACATTCATGTATTTAGACTTGAAATGGTCTAAAAACATGAAAAAACAGAGTTAAAATGCCCTGGAACAACCCCAAAACGTTTGGGGTTCGAATGTGCCTTTTGGGTTGAAAAGGCACCTTTTCAGCGTGCCCAGTGTTAAGCCGCACCGCTGGTTAACAAAGCACAATACTTGAAAATTTCCAAAAGTCTCGACCTGAAAATTGTGCTTTAAGCCGCGCCGCGGGCTAAGCTTGTCCAGCACTTCAATTTTCGATCTCAAGGTTTTTCACACGTATGGCCTTTTCAAGTCTCGTTTCGCATTCCTTAAGTTCCAAATATCATTTCCAAGTCCAAAAGAAACCTCAAACCACCTCAAGTTTTACGAACGTGTACTCCACACTCTCTGAATTCGTGTCACGCATCAATGGTTCGAAAACACTTTCAAACATAGCAATCCAATCCGTAAAATGTATGTTGGATCAACACGAAATATCATCTACAGAATAGACATCAACGAGAATCACAATTTAAAGCTCTATTGACCCATATTTAGTTAAACAGTCCAAATATTACATATAGCATCGATTTCTTGTTAATCAACTAATAGATACAAACGGAGCACTAAAATTAAATCAGATAATTACTCACAGCTTTTTCGCGAGCACCAGGTGCTGCATGAATTTGACGTGTAGATTGCAAGGGTAAACATTTCGCAGGCTAAATAAAAATAAAAAAAATATGAACCGATTGTCAATTGAAAATTCAACCGCATCGAACAAATGATCAATTTGATATGAGAAAAAATCAATTATGAAAAAAAATTAAAATACGTAATTAGAGAAAGAGATCGAAACCTGGGAATGACGATGAGAAGGAAAGATTGAAAAGGAATTGCGTTTTAGCAAAGACGCCATTGCTGTTGCTGGTAGCTCAATTCAGGGGTTGGTAGGGAAAGTATCTGACGATGGAGTAAATCAACTTTGGGGCCTCCATTAAAATAATGGGCCAGTCTTCAGCCCAAGTACGTAAACTTATAAGCAAGTAATGGGCCTTGGCTGTTGTTTTTACAAGAAGAGTAAAAACTGTCGGTTACGTTTACGTGGGTATGATTTAAGACTAGCAAATTAGAAAAGAATCGAATGAAGGATATGACGCCACGTAGGCATGTATCGTTCAACAACCATTTTTTTAACTTTTCATATATTCGTTTAAACATTTCTTTTCCGATTGAAAATAAATAAATAAGTGTGATGTGATGGCATTAAGGGTAGTTGCAGGTTCAATAACAAAGCGCCAATTGATACCTGCTGATTTATATGTTCGTCAATTTGCTGTTTCTGCTTCAAATCATCGTTATCGGTTCATCGCTAATCCAACTACTTCTCGAACCGGTAATCAATTTCCGTTATGTTTCGTTTATATCTACCTCTTTTTATTTGTTTAGACTTATTTGCATTTATCTATTCATAAAAATAAGTATTTTGCTTATTTTTGAGGTATTATTTCTTATGAAATAGACGAACACTTTCTTTAAGCGTATTTGAATTTAGTTATATGCTGTAGAAAATGAGCAATAAACATATAAACACGTAATTAAGCAACCCTAATTGCCCTTTAAGTACATATACCTTAATAAATTACTACAATAACATAAATCAGCTTAAATACCCTTGTAATCTGTTGGACTTGTATTGTTTATGCTCGGTTTATTTATCTGGATTATTAATGTAAATGAGAGGCATTATTAATCAATCTCAGCTTTTTCAATATTTGGAGGTTTATTTGTTTATATACATTCATTATTCTACAATTGTTACTTATTTAGGATTTCAGTTTTCGGTTCGAGCTATACAAGAGGCAACAACTGACCCAATAACTCTAACGAAAGGGAGTAATGAAGGGCGATCACAATCTCCCCCTAATTGGAAGGTTAAAATGCTTTATGATGGTGATTGTCCTCTTTGCATGCACGAGGTGTGTAAAAAAACCATCATTTGTATGCTCTTGTGAAAGTTCGATAGCTATAAGCATGATTTTATTTATTTTTGTTAGGTTAACATGCTAAAGAAAAGGGATAAGAAATACAATGCAATCAACTTCGTTGATATAAGTTCGGACGATTATTCACCAGAGGAGAATCTAGGCATCGACTACAAAACTGTACATTACTAAGCGTACTTAAGTTTTTATTTATTTAATCTGTTGGTGCTTATTCTACCAGTAATACACACTTTGGATCTAACATGAACAAATTCTTACATTTTTAGGCGATGGGAAAAATTCATGCGATCACTTCTGATGGTACTATAGTCACTAATGTTGAGGTATACACTTATGAGTTGTTATCACGTCGTCTTGATTTTTTTTATTTTTTTTATTATTATTATTTTTTTTTTTTGCGAACGTATTTATGGCTAAGAAATGACTTTGAAAACTTGTGTAGGCGTTTCGTAAGTTATATGAAGCAGTTGATCTAGGATGGGTATATGCAATTACAAGATATGAGCCTGTAAGTCGTCTCACGAAATATGATTTTGTTGCTGACTCACCTTATTATTTGGTGAGATTTGATCCTTAAAGTAAACTATGGTGGGGCTAAAACTTGCTTGTTATTGATAGGTTGCAACGATAGCTGATGCTGTTTATGGTGTTTGGGCTAAATATCGACTCCAGGTTACAGGTTTGTGGATTAGGGTCGTATGTACGTTACCGGTTTTTAGTTTACGTAGTGTTGGCACTGATAAATTTAATGGTTTTCAGGTCGACCGCCTTTAGAAGAAGTTTTGGAGGCTAGAAGGAAAAAGGTCCGATTAATGCTTTATTTATTATTATTTTGTTTTTATGTATTAATGTCTAGTTATAGATTTACTGAGAGATACTGGTTTATCAAAATTGGCAGGATGAAATTTGCAATGACAGCAAAAGTTGTAAGATGTAATCCTCAGGGCTCATCATTTATGTGTCTAGTTTATGTTCAGGCGAGATCTAATTTCGATACATAAGATGTTGTACAGTAACAATTACTTGATTTACATCAAGTAAAGAGTCGTATACGAACTTGATTTAGCAAATGCAGAAAATGCATATCTGTATGGCACTTCAAAACCTTGTTTGTACATAGTAGAATATCAATAATGTCGAAACTACATACTGATACTGTGATACATGGTACATGGTAAAAAAAGAAGAAATTTATGATCTATTCTTGTAATAGTACAACGAGCAGCAACAAAAGAAATTTATAATCTGTTCTTGCTGAATATCTTTATACATGCACAACTACAATCTGGGACTTCAAACCTTGTTTACAAAAATGCAACACTAGCATTAATTTTCAAACTACATATTTACATAATGTTACATACTACATGGAAAAAAAATAAGACTTATGGTTTCTTCTTTTGATAGTACAACAAGCAGCAATAAAAGAACTAAGTAAAAAACTATGAACCCATACTATATTAAGAGCACTTCTGCCTTTTAAGTGGTTGAACCCCTTGTAGAACACTACTCCTTTCCCTAATCGAGTTCCGTTTTAGCCACTTTTAGGAATATGTACACAGTTGTCCATCTTGTTTGTGCAGTACAGACTGAAACAGTTTGAGAAGCTCCCATGATGGCATCAATATCAGAATTTGTTGGGCTACATTGCCATTCCATGTTAGGGGTTTGAGTGCTGTAATCTAAGGTTAGAAGGTGCTCTAATTCATCTGAGGTCTCCGGATAATTTTTAAACCCACTTGAATACATTAGAGGCCCAGCAGTTTCAGAGGACGTACCCGGATCGGTAGCAGTCCCGAAATTAAGCACATTTGTATTGTCTATATTGTGCTGATGAAATGAAATATGTTCCTGATAGTAAGTTGTCGTATAAATCATTTCATTATCGAAAGAGACCGCCTCTTTTCCCCGTTCAGATTGAGAGGTTACTGTTGGTAAGGGGTTCGAGTTATGTAAATCGTTTAGAGATTCAGCGAGACCAGATAATGAATGAGTAACCTGTGAAGATGGTATTGAATTATTCAATTCTTTTAGAGATTCGAGCAGATGTTCTTTAACCAAAGCGTCGTTTTTAAACGCTTCAAGCATTTCTACATGATCACATGCAACCTTCACCAAATTTTGAATGTCAACCTGTAAAACAGAATTAATTAGATTAATGGGAAGGAAGTGTATGTCAAGATAGCCCAATGGTTGGGGCACTGATATCTTTGCAAGAGGTTTCATGTTCGAATCTTGTGGTGGCGAGGTAAGGGTTGGAAACAGTCAAGAAGTAATCCGAAAACGGCAAACCTTATTAAAAATATGTGTGTGCATGTGCGTGTGTGTGTGTGTGTGGGGGGGGGGGGGGGGGGGGGGGGGGGGTAATGGGGTGTTATAGCAAGGTTGCAGAACTTATAATTACTCGCCGAATACCCTGTGAATACTCGGATTTTGGTGAGCTCTGAGTAATCAAACTTTATCAAACATGGTCAAAATGGATCAAAACTCGGGATTAGATCCTAAAATAGATCAAAACTCGGGATTACTCAAAAAATAGGTCAAAAATTAATCAAAGTCAACATCTGAGTACTCCCGAGTTGCCGATTACTCCCTAAAAAGTCCCGATCGAGTACTCTTCGAGTAGCGAGATTTGCAACCTTGTGTTACAGAGACAGGGAGTTTCTTGCCTTTTGTTTTTCAGATAGGTGGTTAACCGGTACGTATTGTTGAGGTTCTACTATTACTGCTTTCAGTTGTAGTTTGACATCAAGAACCACGCCGGTTTTCAGTCCGTTACTTGGATCGAGGTACAAAAACACACCATTGGACGCCTGAGCATTCTTTATGATGCTTTTCCACACACTAGAGGTAGGTTTTAGATTAAGAATCTGCAATTGTTACAAGAAAAAGGATTCTACTAGCTTAGACCCAGTAGCAAGAAGATCAAATAAATAGATAAAAAGCTGTTAGAAACTACTTTTTCGAGCCGTTTCTGGTCTGTGTATAGGAGTATCAGAAAATCCTTCACAGTGATCACTCCTGCATCTTCCAAGCTTTTACAGCGGTTACTGCCGATATGTTCTAGATGACGCACTTTATCCAATATAGATGGCTGGGAGTGTTTTTCAGAATCTGCAGAGTGAAAAAATATATCAAATGGCCATACATGTAAGCAAATTACCAAAGGGCTTTCTGGCCTAGCGGTATCAAGGAAACTCATCAACTTTGAGAGTTGAGTTTGAGTCCCGTTGTGGACATCCCTAATTTATTGTTCACCATTCATTTTTGGGATGTTTCAAATTAATTTTCCACTTCCATAAATAAATAAAAATAATGAGGAAAGTTATTTTATACCCGTAAGACAAAAACAATGTTGGATATATCACTATTATGTATATGTATGCATGTAAGACAAAATGATATGTAAAATGTAACACGTAAATCTGTAAAGCTGACAAAAATTACAATGTAATAATGATGTTCTTAAAATCCGTGTTTTATGTCTGGAGACAATAAATTTGAGACGGAAGGAATATTATTTTCATACCTAATATGCAATGTATGTAAAAGACTGCAACTACAACATAAAAACTTGCTAATATAAAAAAAAAAACTTACATAGTGCGCGCCTATCCTTCATAAGAAAGGCTTCTGTTGTAGCTACATCCACTTGATTCGTTAGATCAGCATCCACAACCCCCGCCCCCAGTTTATACCAACCGTTCCTGATGTTTTCTGAATTATGAGTAAAAGAAATCGTATCGACAAAACAACAGACACCGTCTTTTAGCTGCAAGCACGTTTTTCCTTGGAGGGTACGTTTCCCTTTCTTTTCACTCAGAATCCTTTTATGAAAGTTTTCAAATGTCCAACTATCATCATCGCTTTCATTTTCAGTATCACCAACTCGAAAACCAACTATTTCAACTTTTGCCACAGATTCTGGCCCTGTTTTCACTATTTCCCCAGTGATAGCATCAACCAAAGCTATTTCAATGTTTGTTCCGTTCTCTCCTAAAAGAGGTTTTCCAGTGTAAACTGGCAGGGAAACCTTGTTTCTGAACTGTAGCTTCAACTTTTTTGGAACAACTGAAGTGATTTCCCTGTTTTTTGGGATCCTGATTTAGTAAAAACAAGGTGTATGAGCTACACGTTCATCATTTATTAGAGATGCCACTTCATTTGGATTATAATTATAAAATTTATAATACTCCAGTTATTTTATTAGGATTATAATAAGTAGTAATCTATAAGGATTACATGTATTCTTTCAAAGTAGCCAAAATTTCCTGCTTTACTGATTCAAGCTGTTCCTTCACCTGAAATTTTGTCAACCACCACAACTGTTATACGTAGAACTTTAAAGCACGAAACTGGACAGTACTGGTTAGTGCAGCAGGTTCACAGTTTGGTTCAGTCCTGTCCAAAATTGCGTTAGGTTTGTTACTCTAAAATTGCAACTAAAGCCTAATATGCTCACTTTAGGGTCCACGTTTGGATCGAAGAGGTTCTAAAATAGTAGTAACATGTGTGTAAATATATATAGATGAAAACGACTCATTATAAATTATACCAATTTATGAGATAACCGAGTGTGATATCAACAACATCGAGACTCGAAAGAATTAAAGAACAGTTTAGTAGTAATAAAGAACAGAGTTAACTCACAGCTTGACCAACCAATGGCGCAATAATCAGCCCAACGTAACGCTGTAACGTTTGTAATATCATCATCATCTCCATTGTTTTCCTACAATACAAATCAACACACAGTAATTAATCAAAAGTCAAAACCTAATTTATAGAGTTACATCAATCAAAACCTAATTTCAAATTTATTACACCCTTTCACCCAACTGTTTGAATCCCTACCATTATACACATATACATATGTATCTATCTGTTGTAGCTATTTCATATCTTGCACATGATGACGATCAAGATCAAGCAATTTAACCTGTAGATTTATAGTTAACAATTAACGGATGGTAGTAACTGTAACTGTTTGATTATTTTTTTATTATTTTTTAAAATTTTGTGTGTGTGTGTGTGTGTAAGCTACCTTGCTAAAGAGGAGACACCTGGCAGCTCATCAGTTGAAATTGAACTTGATACGTCTGGTTGTGGTTCGTTGTCGTCAGTTCTTCCTTCTTCGGGTCGTCGCTGATTGAATGTCATTATCGGATTTGTGGCGGAGAGCGGCGGAGCTGGTGGAGATATCGGCGGTTGTTTGAAAAGTCGTTGTTGTGGTCGTTAGTATATACGAGTATAAAATAGGGGATATGGAATCTGTTTAAATAGCTGGAACTAGTGGGCCAGTGTGAGTGCCGAACCAAAGGTCACCTACACTTTTGGGTGTGGACGAATCCATTTAATCATATTATTTTTCTAGATTTATCAAGGTTTTTTACTTCTTAAAAACATTAATTTATTAAATTAAAGAAAATAGAAAATCTTAAATGTTGTAAATGAACAATGTCGAGATCAATTAGAATCTATTTTACACCACTAATCGATCCAGACCATATTTTTATATCTAGTAATCATGAATAATTTATGTACCACTTTTATAAATATACTACCATACTACCATTTAATGTTACAATGTTACGTTGTACCAAAATCCTTTGATAACATTCACTATAAATCTATAATTAGAATATCATAATATCAACTTTGAATGGTGAATTTATCAATAAGTTTGATGAAAATCACAACTCTTCATAAAACATTTAGTTCATTGCCCTCTAGATTGATTTTTTTTATAAATTAAGATATTACACAAATATTTGTTTGCCTCTAAATTTAAAATGTATCTAATTCAAATAATATATTTGATTTATATATTAATAAATAAATATAATTAAGAATATTAAATAAGAATAAAAATGAAGAGTTTAACCAAATTTAATTGTTTGGTTAAACCAATAGGCAATTTTTTGAAATAATCAAAAATATTAATAACAATGTACAATAACAATTTTATAATTATCCAATTTGGGCGGAATATAGGTGAAATGTGGACAATTTTTTTTAACAGTTTAATTATATTGATAACTCACTCCCCCTTAGTAAAGGCACTAGAGGAGGAGGCTCAACGATTACAACGGCTTAACAAGCCAAATATTTCAATTAGACTATTTTTACTTCTACTACACACCCAATTAAAATGCGGACAATTCATATTCAAAGGTAGAGAAACCTTCGACAAAATGTACAATAACAATTTGACAACTTTTAGACAGTGTTATACGGGTACTGTTAAGTGTCAAAAGTTAGATCACAAGGCAAAGAATTTGATGTTGGAGAAGTTCGCGAATTGCGAGGTACCTATTGTTGACCGCGAGAATTCGATCATAGATGGAGAACACTTATGTTTCTGGTCAGAAGTTGCTCGTGGACCGCAAGTTTACCTTCACAGATCGCGCAGTGAGGTTGGCTGCAACTTTTATGTTTGATTATGTTTCCTATTTTATATTCTTTTACAAATTGAAAAACTAACTACTAGTAACTTGCACCTATGATATTTTAATAGAATTCCCTCTAGTCGGTGGTGGATTAAATGAATCCAATTGATTGGATATAACCAAGTTATATTCTCTCGTTTACGTTTTTGCATTTATTTTTGCTATGTCTTGTTGGGACTCGCTAAATTTCCAACGAATACTTAAATTTGTTATTGGCAGGTTACAACAACAGCCGATTTGTTTAAGGTTTTTGCGCTAATATTGTCTTCAAGTCGTCCCATGTTTATGGATTAGAGTCGGATGTATCTCATGCGCTTATATTCTTCATTATTATGATATTACTGATTAACAATTGACATTGTTGTTTTTACCTTTTGAAGAACTTTTGGAAGCCACAATGAAACGGTAAGATTTGCATCATTGTATGCTTTATTCTTGTTAAATTTATTGATGTTCAGTCCTGTGGAGTTATTGAAATCAATTAAGTGGTTCAGTAGAATCAGCGGGACAAAATATAAAATGACAACAGGAATTGTACGATGGCATCGGGTCGTGTTTGGGTCGGGTTTAGTTAATCCCGGACCCAAACCCGATTAAGAAACTCCACCCGAAACCCGGCCCGAAACCCGTCGGGTCCCCATATACTTACATACTATCGGGTTTCGGGTTTCCCCACGGGTAAACGGGTATACCCGATTAGTCATTTTGTATCTATTTTCCAATAAGTTACCAAATCAATATATCGAAAAATAATTTAACTACTTCATGTTTAAAGTATTATAAAATATCACATACAAAAAGTTGATTGAAAAGTTTATAAAATACTCAAATACACAAAGTATATAAAATATCACATCTCGAAAACTTGTTGTATATGATTATATTGAATAAAATTATACTCGTTTCCAAAACAAATAAGAAAAATCTTTCATACATTAACAATATAATACTAATAATAAAATTTTACATAAAAATTATTATTAAAATTCCTCGAACCGGGTATACGGGTATGCGGGTCGGGTATACGGGTTGGTTAACGGGTTTGTATCTAAAACCATATCCGAACCCGAACCCGGAATTTTTTTTGTAACCATCCCCATACCCGGCCCATGACCCGACCTGTGACGATCCGAAAATTTCAGATCAAATTTAAACTTTATTCTTATATTAATTCGACACGATAAGCAAAGTTTGTAAAGTTGAGTCTCAAAAGGTTTGAACTATTTTCATATATTCATGTAACCTTCGACTGTTTCCGATGATTCACGAACCATTACTTGTAAATATGTGTATATGTAAATATATGTATAATGTATAATATATATAATAACATGAACATTAATAAACTATTATATACATTTATTGTTATAAATAAATATGTAAAATAAAATACATTGTAATAAAAACTACTATTTTATATATAATAAATGTATATTACTTGTATATATATTATTTAATATATATTTATTTGCGTAGTAAATTTTGTTATTTAAAACTGTTTATATATATACATAGTGTATATTAAATATGATTACTTTTGAGCTTAAATGGTAAATGTCTGTAACTTTTGGTTGAAATTTTAATTAATTTTAAAATAGGTCTATTATATATATATATATATATATATATATATATATATATATATATATATATATATATATATATATATATATATATATATATATATATATATATATATATATATATATATATGAAGTTTTAAATTAAAAGTTGGTCCAAAATTTGATTAAAAAGATAATAGTTTTGATAAATATTTTTTTTACCTTTTCAATCTAAGTTTTTGTACTCTGTACATATAAATTGGAACAGAAAATAAATAATTATCGAACCTTTTTGATCAGATTTCAAACAGTTAATGAGTGAAATAATTAAATACATTTAAACTAAAAATTTGGGATTTTTAGGAAAACTTTTATACGTTAACTGTTTAGCTCTGGACACGCCCCGTAAAACTGTCGATAGGATAAGTTTAAAAGATTTGCTGTTTTGCTTTGCTGTACCCTCACTTACTTTTACTTTATAATATAATATTCATATATTATATTATATATATTATTTATTTTTCGTTAACTGCAAGTATACATATGTTATATGTAGTTTAACCATTTAATGAGATCCATCACCAACATTCTCTTATTTTCTTCATCAAACCCACAAACCAAGTTAGAACACTATCACCACCTTCTATACTTGATCACCATTTTAAATCACCATCACAACCGCTTTCTTGTTGCCACTGCCGATGACAACAAACACCACATCACGCCACTATCTTCCACCACCAAAGACTACCTCCGGCCACCATCACCATGTCACCCGTCACACCTTAAAACCATCACTCACCTCACCAACGGTTACCAAGAACCACGAGCATTTTTTTTGTTGTTGTTTTCGTTACCTTGTTTTCGATCACCATTTTCTGCTCGACTCTAACCCGAACACCATCTTCACCGCCACACTCTCTCTCTCTCCCTCTTCTCTCTCTCTTCTTCTTCCTTGTGAAACCCATCACCACCCACACCACAATAAACCGTCGCATAGATATTGTTATTTTATGATACCAAAACTGCCATCGTTGATTCCTCATGCCACTATGTTCGATCTTATTTCTATTATATATCATCACCACCGAAGGTCACTATGATTACCATAACAATCATCACCTTTATATTGCTACTACTACCGTTTGATACGACCACCACCAAAATCCTATCATCGATCACCATCACTAACTAAAAACTGCTGTGTTGTTTACATTTTACTGCTGGTTCAGCTTCAAACCCTTAAATTCTGTTATAGACTATATCGAATCTATTATTCTTGTTCAAAATCGAATACCCATTTATGAAACGCTGAATGATGAAACGTGAACTTACGATGATGGTGATCCTGTAATAATAAAAGAACGATGATGATAATACGCTAATGATGATCATGATGATGAAGCTTACGGTGATGTTTATGGAGGACAAAGAAAGCATGATGATGAAATGATGATGGATGTTTTGATGACCGAAAAACGATTTGATGATGAGTGCAGTCTACGAATTTGTTTTTCTGTGTAGGATCGGATAATAAAGGAAAAGAGAGATTTAAACCAAACACCGTTACCCTACATGTATCCCACTTCCGTTCCTATTTTTTTTCTTTTTCTTTTCATCTGTCGAGAAAAAAAAAACCAAACAATTTAATTCAGGATTGGGCTTGATTATATAAATGAGTTTAGTTAAATGGGCTACTGTGTGACAGCCCATTAATAGGCCTGCTATTGATCGTGATACAGCAACTGACGATGGGTTAAAGCAAAGTAAGGTCGATCTAAAAACAGAAAAGCAATGATGGATGGATGGTAGAAGGCGTGGGTGTTTAAGCGAGAGGTCGCGGGTTCGAATCCCGTCCTGGGCAGCTTATTTTTTTATATACTCCTAAGGTATTATTTAATATTATTAAGATTATTATTAAGTATTGTTATTATTATTATTATTATCTTTATTATTATTATTAACATTATTATTATTAATTCTATTGTTATTATGGTTAAGATTAATTATATAAGATAATATATATGTATGATTATTATTGTTACTATTAAAACCGTAGTAATTATTATTATTATTATTTTTTTATCATTTTTTTTTCAATTATTAAAAATTATCATTTTATTAATTATCATTTTTTTTAATAAAAACTATCATCATTGTTATCATTACTAATATTAACACTATTTTTTTTATTTACTATTATTGTTAAGATCATTATTAAGTATTATCATTATTACCATAAGTATTATTATTATCATTATCATTATAAAATATGACTCTTTTATTATTATGAACTCTATTATTATACATACAACTTATATATACATATATATATATATATATATATATATATATATATATATATATATATATATATATATATATATACATATATATATATATATATACATATATATATATATATATATATATGAAATGTATTACGAATATAAATATTTTATAAAGAAGTATATATATATATATATATATATATATATATATATATATATATATATATATATATATATATATATATATATATGAAAAATATTATTATAAATATATTATAAAGATATAAATCTTATTACATTATAAAATATATATACTGTTCGTTATTATTATTTGATATATATATACAAATGATATAGGTTCGTGAATCCGAGGCCAACCCTACACTTGTTTAATGTCGCCATATGTATTTTTACTACAAAATACAGTATGTGAGTTCATTTGCTCCCTTTTACTCTTTACATTTTTGGGACTGAGAATACATGCGCTGTTTTTACAACTGCTTTATTAAATGCTTTCGAAATATATTTTGAACTGAGAATACTTGAAATGCTTTTATAAATGTTTGACGAGATAGACACAAGCAAAACATTCCTCGAATAAATTATTATGCAGACAGAAGTTCTGTGGATTATTATTGAATTAGTTGGACGTTATAATTGCCACTAATTGTTGTGAATATTTTCTCCTGATTATTATTGCTTGGTAACCTAAGAATTAGAATCGGGTATGGCCCTAATTCACGCGAATCCTAAAGGTAGCTACCTGGTTTAACACCCCCACCCAGAATGTTCACTAGACGGAAGGGCTAGTGGGCGTGGTGTTTAGTACTTCGAAGTTTATATGATTATTATACAGACGAGATGTTCTGTTTTGGAGATATTATTATGCGCATTATATGTTAAGGTCGGTTACCAAGCCAAGCTATGAAAGCAATGAAAAGTGAATGTTATGTATCGAGAGAATGATTTTATACACAGGTTATGTGTATGTTATTTTTGTGCACAAGATATGTGTACAGTTACTAAGATTTATGAAAGATGATTTCGTACACGAGAAAGGTGTACTGTATTTAAAAGATATCGCATGTACATTACAGGTGGGTATAGGATTCGGGCCCATTTGTACCATGCAGAATTTAAATCTTGTGGTCTATCAAAATGATGAATTTTATTGTTTTATGATAAACTTATGAACTCACCAACCTTTTGGTTGACACTTTAAAGCATGTTTATTCTCAGGTAAGAAAGAAATCTTCCGCTGCGCATTTGCTCATTTTAAAGACATTATTCGGAGTCGATCGTCGCAATGGAACCAGATGTTGGTGACTTCGTCCAGATGGATTTGGACGGGGTATGACATGTGGTATCAGAGCGCTGGTCTTAGTGAACCAGGTCTTGCATTAGTGTGTCTAACTAGTAGTCGTTAGGATGCATTAGTGAGTCTGGACTTCGACCGTGTCTGCATGTCAAAAGTTTTGCTTATCATTTCTAGTCGAAAATCATCTGCTTATCATCCTTAGGAAATCACCTTCTTATCATTCTTAGTCTAGACACATCTTACTGCAATAATTTCTTGAATAGTGTATAGACAAAATTCATATCTTAGAGTATCTGCTAATTCATACCTTAGCATATCTATTACTGTAGATTTTGCCTGACAACTTCCGTAGATTTCTCCGTAACTTATGGGGATTTTAGTATTATATATGCATATGTAAATTATGTATTGCAGGGTACTAATCTACATCCTATAATCTATTTCTTATCGAAAAGTCCTTCATCTGATCGTACGAGATGAATCCCTCAACCAGTTTGAGTCCCTCAGATTCCGATAGCTATTCCGATAGTTATTCCGACAGCTATTCCGACATGAATGTTCACCTAAGCTCCGGAAGCAGTGTCACCAGAACGAATCAACCAATCGGCCATCTCCAATTCATCTGATGGGTTTGTAGTCGACTTAACCAATGGAGACGAGAAGAAGGAGATCCTTTCCACCCACCAACCTGCACTCTTGACGATGAACCTGAAGCACTTACCGACGAACCCATTCGAAACACCATTTTTACCCTCATTTCCAGAATACCTCACCACGATTATATTCTATCTAAAATTCTAAACCTTATTCATCCGCTCGTGCCGACCGATAATTATCCCGGAATAATAGAAGAAGTCAACAAACTTTGCGCTCGAGTAATCAATTTGGAGAATATGGTGCAAAATTTACCAACTTCAGCAACATCACCGGCACTAACAGTACCATCAATAACAGCACCAGTACCATTAACAATCCATGCCTCAATATCACCATCTGTACTTCGAGTATGATCTTCGTTCTACATATCGTTCTACCTCATTTATCTTCGTTCGACATGGCGAATATGTAATCTCTAAGGTTTTAGAGATTATTTATTCTAGTTCCAACCAAAAACTAAATGAGTTTAATATTATGGTAACTCATTAAATCCATGATTACATCTGAAGAAAATATATATGTATATATGTTTTCATAAAGATTGTAAATAAAAATTCTTTTGTACAAACTGTTAATGCTAAAAATATTTTAACGGGTAGGTAATACCCGAGGAATATTTAGATTTCACATTAATAAGTTACATTGTACGTTCTTCGAATCTGATTCAACAGTCATTTACTATCCTACTTACATCCACAGATATACGTATCTGCTCACCGCAGAATAACCATTTTCATTCAATTTCATATTTGAATTTGACCTATCAGAATCCAACAAGTGGCATAATGAAGAAAACATTTGACAAAATAAAAATTGTTAGAAACAGACAAATTAACTATGAGGAATTTTGTTAAGAATTCACGCTAACAAAATCCTAGCTAACTGTTAATTCCGTATTACATTTATTTATCGCAATTTATTTATCGCAAATTATTTATCGCAATTTAATTATCGCAATTTTAATTCTCGCAATTTTATTTATCGTCATTTAATTTCTGCTATTTATTTTATGCACTTTAAATATCGGGACACGTATACAAGGTTTTGACATATCATATCGACACATCTATATATATTATTTGGAATCACCATAGACACTCTATATGCAGTAATGATCGAGTTCTCTATACAGGGTTGAGGTTGATTCTCAAATAATATATATAGTTTGAGTTGTGATCGAGTCTGAGACATGTACACGGGTCACGATACGTATTAATTAATTCGAATATTATACATTAAACTATATATGAATTATTGGACTGTCAACTGTGGACTATCGACTGTGGACTAAAAACATTGGACAATTAAAATGAATTAAAATATTGATTATAACATATGAAACTAAACATTTCTTCAAGTTTGCCACTTGATTTCATCTTAAACCTCATTTGTATCTTGACGATTACAATCTGCGTTCAAACTTTTCATGGTTCTTGAAAACACCTCAATCGAAAGGATGAACCAACCGCACTTCATCTACGGAAGAAAAGATTGATGCATATAGTTATGCACCTGAAAACTCTCGAAACCCGAGTAAATGATTAACACGTATCTGTGCTAGCTCCTTTGGCATTATTATTATCGAAAATAACCATACCATTTTTTTTTTCAAAATAGAAAATTTTTTCATAGCTCCATCAAGTCAACTTCGACTTTTCATTCGAAACAACCTTATTATAACCTTGATATATATGAGTGATCTTTTATTTTTACCGAGGAACCTTTTATATTCCACCATATTACCAGTAGATGTACCAGCAACCTCGTCGCTCCTTGGTTTAAATCTCTCTGACAAATCACTATATTTATCTATTGAAGTCTCATCAAGTACTCATTCGCATCTTGTAACAAGATTTGCCATACCAATTACCGGGAATCAGTAAATCTGCATTGTGAGCCTCGCAACATTTCCACATTAACAGTTATATGTATCCATATAACATTTATCTCTTAGAACTATGATTTTCCATTCTGAAATTCTGAAAAAGCACCCAGTCCGCGAATTAATACTCTGAATTTTGAAAAGTTAAATGAAGCAACAAAAACTGTAAACGTCCTCAACAACCAAAAGTTGATGATAAAGAATTGTATGGTGGCAAAGCTCAGAAAAAGTTTGAAACTGAAAAACTGATTGAGCAAACTAAGAAGGAGTCTCTGAACAAATCACAAGGACTAAACTTGTACATTAAGAATCCTGATGATTCTGTTTCTGATGGAATCTTTAACGAATACCTTGCTTCTGACTCCAAACTCTCGCGAATAAATTTTCTTCACCATCCTTAGTTATTAGAAATTCCAAGATATCATCGTATCTTTCATTATAAATATCCTCCATATTTCTGAAGATATTTTTATAACTATTCTTATCTGAAATCATTAATCTCTTCGTGATATCAGTGTTACATCATAAAGAAACTATTAGTTTCTATATTCTGTAAACTTTCGAGCTTAAAATATGAATGTTATTGAAGAAATATTGGAAATTAATGCATGAGTTAGTATAATATAATGACACTTGATCAACGTGATTATATTAAAGTAAGTCATGCTGAGTTTCTAAATGGAACATGATGATTCACAGATGATGTGGTAGCGTGGGGGTACGTGATAGTACTATATTTTACTACAAAATACGTTACAAATTACGCAAGTTTTAATTATTTATTTACAAATGGGATATACCTAAACCTTGCTACAACACTTATAGGCAGTGTACCTAATCGTACAGTAGTGTAGTTTTTAGTAAGTTCGGTTCGTTCCACAGGGAAAATCTTTTAATCAAAGCTTAACGCTATATTAGTTTAATTTATAAAAATACAAATATATATATAAGTAATATTGTTATTATAAAGGGGGATTTTTACCGTTTAATGACCGGTTTGTCGATTTTAAAACTTTAGTCGCAGTTAAAACCAAATGTAAAATATTAAATAAATAAAAGACTTAATTTAAAGCGTAAAGTAAATAACGATAATGAAATTGCGAATAAATAAAAGTGCGATAAAATAAATTTGCGATAATTAAAAAGTACGATAATTAAAAGTGCAATTAAATACAATAACAATAAATAAAAGTGCGATAATTAGAAGTGCAATTAAATATAAAATAAAGAAAATTAAATATGAAATAAAAGAATTATGCTTATTTAAACTTCCGTAATCATGATGTTTGACGTGTTGATTTTAGTTTTATGCCCATGGGTTAATTGTCCTTTGTCCTGGATTATTTAATATGTCCGTCTGGTTTTTGTCCATAACAGTCCATCAGTCATAAATATAAAGTGCGAGTGTCCTCGTCAAATTATCCTTATACCCGAAGTCAAATATTCCAACTAATTGGGGACTTAAACTGTAACAAGATTTTAATACTTTGTTTAATAATTACACCAGGATGTTGACTGAGTGTAACCCAAGGTTTTAATACTTTGTTAACAATTATGCCAAGTGTCCTTGTACATAATTTCACCCCTGTTTTAATAATTCTAGTGGCTATTAATCCATTCCCGTGTCTGGTTAAATGAACGATTATTCGTACATATAAATACCCCGCCCATCGTGTCCGATCGAGTGTATATGGTTATTTATAGGGATGTCCAATTGTAAATCTTTTATATTAACATTAACAAACTATCATTTAGTTAAACAAATATAAAACCCATTAATAGCCCATAGTCTAATTTCCACAAGTGTCGTTCTTTTGTCCAAACCCCAATTATGGTACAAAGCCCAATTACCCAATTTTAATATTTTTAGCCCAACATCATGATTACTTCGGATTAAATAAGCATAATAATAACTTAGCTACGAGACATTAAATTAAAAAGGTTGAACATAACTTACAATGATTAAAAATAGCGTAGCGTTACACGGACAGAATTTCGACTTACACCCTTACAACATTCGCTAACATACCCTTATTATTAGAATTAAAATTAAAATTAAAATTAAAATTAAAATATAAATATAAATATTTACGTATAGATATAGAGAGATTGATATATTGATGATGAAAATGATCAGAATTCGTTTGCTTTTATAGGGATTTGAGTCCAGGGAAGCTCCGCGACTCGCGGCATTTTTTGCCTTCAAACTCCGCGAGTCGCGGAGTTTGAAATTCCAGCTCACCATGTAGTGACCCGAACTTTTTCATGTTTATATATATTAATTGAGATTGATATTTACATGATTAAATGTTTCCAACATGTTAAGCAATCAAACTTGTTAAGACTTGATTAATTGAAATATGTTTCATATAGACAATTGACCACCCAAGTTGACCGGTGATTCACGAATGTTAAAACTTGTAAAAACTATATGATGACATATATATGGATATATATATATATAGTTAACATGATACTATGATAAGTAAACATATCATTAAGTATATTAACAATGAACTACATATGTAAAAACAAGACTACTAACTTAATGATTTTTAAACGAGACATATATGTAACGATTATCGTTGTAAAGACATTTAATGTATATATATCATATTAAGAGATATTCATACATGATAATATCATGATAATATAATAATTTAAAATCTCATTTGATATTATAAACATTGGGTTAACAACATTTAACAAGATCGTTAACCTAAAGGTTTAAAAACAACACTTACATGTAACGACTAACGATGACTTAACGACTCAGTTAAAATGTATATACATGTAGTGTTTTAATATGTATTTATACACTTTCGAAAGACTTCAATACACTTATCAAAATACTTCTACTTAACAAAAATGCTTACAATTACATCCTCGTTCAGTTTCATCAACAATTCTACTCGTATGCACCCGTATTCGTACTCGTACAATACACAGCTTTTAGATGTATGTACTATTGGTATATACACTCCAATGATCAGCTATTAGCAGCCCATGTGAGTCACCTAACACATGTGGGAACCATCATTTGGAAACTAGCATGAAATATCTCATAAAATTACAAAAATATGAGTAATCATTCATGACTTATTTACATGAAAACAAAATTACATATCCTTTATATCTAATCCATACACCAACGACCAAAAACACCTACAAACACTTTAATTCTTCTATTTTCTTCATCTAATTGATCTCTCTCAAGTTCTATCTTCAAGTTCTAAGTGTTCTTCATATATTCTACAAGGTCTAGTTACATAAAATCAAGAATACTTTCAAGTTTGCTAGCTCACTTCCAATCTTGTAAGGTGATCATCCAACCTCAAGAAATCTTTGTTTCTTACAGTAGGTTATCATTCTAATACAAGGTAATAATCATATTCAAACTTTGGTTCAATTTCTATAACTATAACAATCTTATTTCAAGTGATGATCTTACTTGAACTTGTTTTCGTGTCATGATTCTGCTTCAAGAACTTCGAGCCATCCAAGGATCCGTTGAAGCTAGATCCATTTTTCTATTTTCCAGTAGGTTTATCCAAGGAAATTAAGGTAGTAATGATGTTCATAACATCATTCGATTCATACGTATAAAGCTATCTTATTCGAAGGTTTAAACTTGTAATCACTAGAACATAGTTTAGTTAATTCTAAACTTGTTCGCAAACAAAAGTTAATCCTTCTAACTTGACTTTTAAAATCAACTAAACACATGTTCTATATCTATATGATATGCTAACTTAATGATTTAAAACCTGAAAACACGAAAAACACCGTAAAACCGGATTTACGCCGTCGTAGTAACACCGCGGGCTGTTTTGGGTTAGTTAATTAAAAACTATGATAAACTTTGATTTAAAAGTTGTTATTCTTAGAAAATGATTTTTATTATGAACATGAAACTATATCCAAAAATTATGGTTAAACTCAAAGTGGAAGTATGTTTTCTAAAATGGTCATCTAGACGTCGTTCTTTCGACTGAAATGACTACCTTTACAAAAATGACTTGTAACTTATTTTTCCGACTATAAACCTATATTTTTTCTGTTTAGATTCATAAAATAGGGTTCAATATGAAACCATAGCAATTTGATTCACTCAAAACGGATTTAAAATGAAGAAGTTATGGGTAAAACAAGATTGGATAATTTTTCTCATTTTAGCTACGTGAAAATTGGTAACAAATCTATTCCAACCATAACTTAATCAACTTGTATTGTATATTATGTAATCTTGAGATACCATAGACACGTATACAATGTTTCGACCTATCATGTCGACACATCTATATATATTTCGGAACAACCATAGACACTCTATATGTGAATGTTGGAGTTAGCTATACAGGGTTGAGGTTGATTCCAAAATATATATAGTTTGAGTTGTGATCAATACTGAGATACGTATACACTGGGTCGTGGATTGATTCAAGATAATATTTATCGATTTATTTCTGTACATCTAACTGTCGACAACTAGTTGTAGGTTACTAACGAGGACAGCTGACTTAATAAACTTAAAACATCAAAATATATTAAAAGTGTTGTAAATATATTTTGAACATACTTTGATATATATGTATATATTGTTATAGGTTCGTGAATCAACCAGTGGCCAAGTCTTACTTCCCGACGAAGTAAAAATCTGTGAAAGTGAGTTATAGTCCCACCTTTAAAATCTAATATTTTTGGGATGAGAATACATGCAGGTTTTATAAATGATTTACAAAATAGACACAAGTACGTGAAACTACATTCTATGGTTGAATTATCGAAATCGAATATGCCCCTTTTTATTAAGTCTGGTAATCTAAGAATTAGGGAACAGACACCCTAATTGACGCGAATCCTAAAGATAGATCTATCGGGCCCAACAAGCCCCATCCAAAGTACCGGATGCTTTAGTACTTTGAAATTTATATCATATCCGAAGGGTGTCCCGGAATGATGGGGATATTCTTATATATGCATCTTGTTAATGTCGGTTACCAGGTGTTCACCATATGAATAATTTTTATCTCTATGTATGGGATGTGTATTGAAATATGAAATCTTGTGGTCTATTATTATGATTTGATATATATAGGTTAAACCTATAACTCACCAACATTTTTGTTGACGTTTTAAGTATGTTTATTCTCAGGTGATTATTAAGAGCTTCCGCTGTCGCATACTTAAAAAGGACGAGATTTGGAGTCCATGCTTGTATGATATTGTGTAAAAACTGCATTCAAGAAACTTATTTTGTTGTAACATATTTGTATTGTAAACCATTATGTAATGGTCGTGTGTAAACAGGATATTTTAGATTATCATTATTTGATAATCTACGTAAAGCTTTTTAAACCTTTATTGATGAAATAAAGGTTATGGTTTGTTTTAAAATGAATGCAGTCTTTGATAAACGTCTCATATAGAGGTCAAAACCTCGCAACGAAATCAATTAATATGGAACGTTTTTAATCAATAAGAACGGGACATTTCAGTTGGTATCCGAGCGTTGGTCTTAGAGAACCAGAATTTTGCATTAGTGTGTCTTATCGAGTTTTTTAGGATGCATTAGTGAGTCTGGACTTCGACCGTGTTTACTTGAAAAATGATTGCTTAACAAATTTTGTTGGAAACTATATATTTTTAACATGTGAATATTATGTGATATATTAATCTCTTAACGCGTTTGATATTATGTGATAGATGTCTACCTCTAGAACAAGTCCCATTGACTCACCTAATAATAATGAAGAGTCAAATGTAAATTGGAATGATTCGTGGACTGATTCACAAGTTCCCGAAGAGGAACCGGAAGAAGAGTCGGAACCGGAAGAAGAATCGGAACCGGAAGAAGAATCGGAACCGGATGAAGAAATAGAACCGGTGGGGGAAATAATAAAACGGTTAAGTAAAAGAAAATCCTCAACCAACCGACCAAGGTTAATTATGGTCAATGGTGTTTCCGCCAAGGAAGCAAAATATTGGGAGGATTACCAATTCTCCGATGAATCGGATTCCGACGAGAATTCCGATGATGTTATAGAAATTACCCCAACTGAATTTAAAAAGGCAAAAGAAAATAATAAGGGAAAGGGCATAAAATAGAGAAATCTAATTCCAACCCCGATGAACTTTATATGTATCGTCAATCCCCGAAGTCCTTAAGTTGTAACAATGACCCGGGAACCTCTAAACCACCAGGTTTTTCTAAACCAATGTGGATAACGACGGCTCGTATTAGGGGAAAATCATATATCCCTAGAAACTTGGCAAAACGAACCAAAACCGAAGAAGAAGAAACAAGCGAGTCGGAATAAGATAGTTGTATTCATGTTGTGTAATATATGTAATATAGTGTGCTTATGCTTTATGATATATGTAAAAATTGCTTGTATTAATAAGTATTTTTTTTTTATGAATCCAACTCTTGTCTATTTTACAGTATAAAAACACAAAATGGATAGACAACCCAATATTTTAAGAGACCTACCCGGAGACATGATTGATGAAATCTTGTCTAGAGTCGGTCAGAATTCCTCGGCACAACTATTTAAGGCGAGATCAGTTTGTAAGACATTCGAAGAACGTTCCAAGAATGTCTTGGTTTATAAGAGACTTTCATTTGAAAGATGGGGGATATCACATTGGGAAACCCATAAGTTACGATGTGTTTACTTTGACGCATATATTGCGGGGAACCCAAATGCTATTTTACGCAACGGGTTAAGAAATTATTTTGACTCAATGTATCCGAATATAGGACTTCATGATTTAGAAAAAGCGGCTAACATGCAACATAAAGAAGCATGCTATGCTTATGGGTTAGTAATGTTCGCTTCTCACCAAAGTGAGAAAAAGAACATCGGGCTACAGCTATTAAACAAAACGTTCCCACAAGTGATGGAGTCGGTAATTGGGGTAAGAAATGAGGTTTTTAGATTGTTATGGGACTGTTGGACATTACGTAACCCTCGCCCCTTTGATGACGTTACAACACGCTGTCTTATCAACGGCCATAACGGTTATGTTGCACAAGACCAAGGATGGGAAGTAGTCCTAGTAAAACCAGAATGCATGACTTGTTTCTGGACGTATGAATTACGTGTCTTTATTGCCTTTGCTGAACGACTTGTGTACTAGCTAGAATTATCTTCACAACTATCTTGTATCAAAGTTATTGTGTGCTATATTTCATGCTTTATGTAAAATAAGCGGTATTGTAAGTTTGTAAAATATTGTATAAAAGTTTGAACACGAAATATTATTATAATCAGTTTTTCATATAGAATTGTAGTAGTTGAATTGTATATTAGCTACTAAGTATGAACTTAACGGGTAGGTACTACCCGAATTTAAACTTATAAAATGCTAATATGAAGAAAAAGCTTTTATAAATGAGTTCATATTATGCTACGAAATACTATTAACTACTCTTAATATTCTGTATGATTAACTTGTTCCATTTGACTATTTTGAAGGAAATGGCACCGACTACTCGACACACCGTGAATATGAATGAAGAGGAATTCCGTACTTTTCTAGCTTCAAACATAGCCGCAGTACAGGCTGCGCTACATACCAATAATAACCTTGGATCTAGCAGTACAGGAAATCGTGTAGGATGCACCTACTAAGAATTTACTGCCTGCAAACCTTTGGAATTTGATGGAACCGAAGGACAAATCGGATTGAAACGGTGGACCGAGAAGGTCGAATCGGTGTTTGCCATAAGTAAGTGTACTGAAGAGGACAAAGTGAAGTACGCTACGCATACCTTCACAGGTTCTGCGTTAACATGGTGGAATACCTATCTAGAGCAAGTGGGACAAGATGATGCGTACTCACTACCGTGGTCAGCATTCAAGCACTTGATGAACGAGAAGTACCGTCCCAGAACCGAGGTCAATAAGCTCAAGACAGAACTTAGAGGGTTACGAACCCAAGGATTTGATATTACCACGTACGAAAGACGATTCACAGAATTGTGCCTATTGTGTCCGGGAGCATTCGAAGATGAGGAAGAGAAGATCGACGCGTTTGTGAAAGGATTACCGGAAAGAATCCAAGAAGATATAAGTTCACACGAGCCCGCCTCCATACAACAAGCATGTAGAATGGCTCACAAACTAGTGAACCAGATTGAAGAAAGAATTAAAGAACAGACTGCTGAAGAGGCCAATGTGAAGCAAGTCAAAAGAAAGTGGGAGGAAAACGGTGATAAGAATCACCAATACAACAACAACGGCAATTACAACAATAATCGCAACAATTATCCCAACAATCGCAACATCAATCGCAACTACAACAAACGGCCCAACAACAACAGCAACTACAACAATCATTCCAACAACAATAATAACCGCAACAACAACAACAATCAGAAGCAGCTATGCCAAAGGTGTGAAAAGTATCACTCGGGGTTCTGCACTAAATTTTGCAACAAGTGTAAAAGAAATGGTCATAGCGCGGCGAAGTGTGAGGTCTACGGACCAGGGGTTAATAGAACGAAAAGAACAAATGGTGTCGGAACGAGTAATGGTGGAGCAAGTAGTGTCGGAGCAAGTTATGCCAATGTAGTTTGTTATAAATGTGGAAAACCGGGCCACATTATTAGAAATTGCCCGAACCAGGAGAACACGAATGGACAAGGCCGCGGAAGAGTTTTCAATATTAATGCGGCAGAGGCACAGGAAGACCCGGAGCTTGTTACTGGTACGTTTCTTATTGACAATAAATCTGCTTACGTTTTATTTGATTCGGGTGCGGATAGAAGCTATATGAGTAGAGATTTTTGTGCTAAATTAAGTTGTCCATTGACGCCTTTGGATAGTAAATTTTTACTCGAATTAGCAAATGGTAAATTAATTTCAGCAGATAATATATGTCGGAATCGAGAAATTAAACTGGTTAGCGAAACATTTAAGATTGATTTGATACCAGTAGAGTTAGGGAGTTTTGATGTGATAATCGGTATGGACTGGTTGAAAGAAGTGAAAGCAGAGATCGTTTGTTACAAAAATGCAATTCGCATTATACGAGAAAAAGAAAAACCCTTAATGGTGTACGGAGAAAAGGGCAACACGAAGCTACATCTTATTAGTAATTTGAAGGCACAAAAACTAATAAGAAAAGGTTGCTATGCTGTTCTAGCACACGTCGAGAAAGTACAAACTGAAGAAAAGAGCATCAATGATGTTCCCGTCGCAAAAGAATTTCCCGATGTATTTCCGAAAGAATTACCGGGATTACCCCCACATCGATCCGTTGAATTTCAAATAGATCTTGTACCAGGAGCTGCACCAATAGCTCGTGCTCCTTACAGACTAGCACCCAGCGAGATGAAAGAACTGCAAAGCCAATTACAAGAACTTTTAGAGCGTGGTTTCATTCGACCAAGCACATCACCGTGGGGAGCTCCTATTTTGTTTGTCAAGAAGAAAGATGGTACATTCAGGTTGTGTATCGACTACCGAGAGTTGAACAAACTTACCATCAAGAACCGCTACCCACTACCGAGAATCGACGACTTATTTGATCAACTATAAGGCTCATCTGTTTATTCAAAGATTGACTTACGTTCCGGGTATCATCAAATGCGGGTGAAAGAAGATGATATTCCAAAGACTGCTTTCAGAACACGTTACGGTCATTACGAGTTTATGGTCATGCCGTTTGGTTTAACTAATGCACCAGCTGTGTTCATGGACCTTATGAACCGAGTGTGTGGACCATACCTTGACAAGTTTGTCATTGTTTTCATTGATGACATACTTATTTACTCAAAGAATGACCAAGAACACGGTGAACATTTGAGAAAGGTGTTAGAAGTATTGAGGAAGGAAGAATTGTACGCTAAGTTTTCAAAGTGTGCATTTTGGTTGGAAGAAGTTCAATTCCTCGGTCACATAGTGAACAAAGAAGGTATTAAGGTGGATTCGGCAAAGATAGAAACTGTTGAAAAGTGGAAAACCCCGAAAACTCCAAAACACATACGCCAGTTTTTAGGACTAGCTGGTTACTACAGAAGGTTCATCCAAGACTTTTCCAGAATAGCAAAACCCTTGACTGCATTAACGCATAAAGGGAAGAAATTTGAATGGAATGATGAACAAGAGAAAGCGTTTCGGTTATTGAAGAAAAAGCTAACTACGGCACCTATATTGTCATTGCCTGAAGGGAATGATGATTTTGTGATTTATTGTGACGCATCAAAGCAAGGTCTCGGTTGTGTATTAATGCAACGAACGAAGGTGATTGCTTATGCGTCTAGACAATTGAAGATTCACGAACAAAATTATACGACGCATGATTTGGAATTAGGCGCAGTTGTTTTTGCATTAAAGACTTGGAGGCACTACTTATATGGGATCAAAAGTATTATATATACCGACCACAAAAGTCTTCAACACATATTTAATCAGAAACAACTTAATATGAGGCAGCGTAGGTGGATTGAATTATTGAATGATTACGACTTTGAGATTCGTTACCACCCGGGGAAGGCAAATGTGGTAGCCGATGCCTTGAGCAGGAAGGACAGAGAACCCATTCGAGTAAAATCTATGAATATAATGATTCATAATCACCTTACTACTCAAATAAAGGAGGCGCAACAAGGATTTTTAAAAGAGGGAAATTTAAAGGATGAAATACCCAAAGGATCAGAGAAGCATCTTAATATTCGGGAAGACGGAACCCGGTATAGGGCTGAAAGGATTTGGGTACCAAAATTTGGAGATATGAGAGAAATGGTACTTAGAGAAGCTCATAAAACCAGATACTCAATACATCCTGGAACGGGGAAGATGTACAAGGATCTCAAGAAACATTTTTGGTGGCCGGGTATGAAAGCCGATGTTGCTAAATATGTAGGAGAATGTTTGACGTGTTCTAAGGTCAAAGCTGAGCATCAGAAACCATCAGGTCTACTTCAACAACCCGAAATCCCAGAATGGAAATGGGAAAACATTACCATGGATTTCATCACTAAATTGCCAAGGACTGCAAGTGGTTTTGATACTATTTGGGTAATAGTTGATCGTCTCACCAAATCAGCACACTTCCTGCCAATAAGAGAAGATGACAAGATGGAGAAGTTAGCACGACTGTATTTGAAGGAAGTCATCTCCAGACATGGAATACCAATCTCTATTATCTCTGATAGGGATGGCAGATTTATTTCAAGATTCTGGCAGACATTACAGCAAGCATTAGGAACTCGTCTAGACATGAGTACTGCCTATCATCCACAAACTGATGGGCAGAGCGAAAGGACGATACAAACGCTTGAATACATGCTACGAGCATGTGTTATTGATTTCGGAAACAGTTAGGATCGACATCTACCATTAGCAGAATTTTCCTACAACAACAGCTACCATTCAAGCATTGAGATGGCGCCGTTTGAAGCACTTTATGGTAGAAAGTGCAGGTCTCCGATTTGTTGGAGTGAAGTGGGGGATAGACAGATTACGGGTCCGGAGATTATACAAGAAACTACCGAGAAGATCATCCAAATTCAACAACGGCTGAAAACCGCCCAAAGTCGACAAAAGAGCTACGCTGACATTAAAAGAAAAGATATAGAATTTGAAATTGGAGAGATGGTCATGCTTACAGTTGCACCTTGGAAAGGCGTTGTTCGATTTGGTAAACGAGGAAAATTAAATCCAAGGTATATTGGACCATTCAAGATTATTGATCGTGTCGGACCAGTAGCTTACCGACTTGAGTTACCTCAACAACTCGCAGCTGTACATAACACTTTCCATGTCTCGAATTTGAAGAAATGTTTTGCTAAAGAAGATCTCACTATTCCGTTAGATGAAATCCAAATCAACGAAAAACTTCAATTCATCGAAGAACCCGTCGAAATAATGGATCGTGAGGTTAAAAGACTTAAGCAAAACAAGATACCAATTGTTAAGGTTCGATGGAATGCTCGTAGAGGACCCGAGTTCACCTGGGAGCGTGAAGATCAGATGAAGAAGAAATACCCGCATCTATTTCCAGAAGATTCGTCAACACCTTCAACAGCTTAAAATTTCGGGACGAAATTTATTTAACGGGTAGGTACTGTAGTGACCCGAACTTTTTCATGTTTATATATATTAATTGAGATTGATATTTACATGATTAAATATTTCCAACATGTTAAGCAATCAAACTTGTTAAGACTTGATTAATTGAAATATGTTTCATATAGACAATTGACCACCCAAGTTGACCGGTGATTCACGAACGTTAAAACTTGTAAAAACTATATGATGACATATATATGGATATATATATAGTTAACATGATACTATGATAAGTAAACATATCATTAAGTATATTAACAATGAACTACATATGTAAAAACAAGACTACTAACTTAATGATTTTTAAACGAGACATATATGTAACGATTATCGTTGTAAAGACATTTAATGTATATATATCATATTAAGAGATATTCATACATGATAATATCATGATAATATAATAATTTAAAATCTCATTTGATATCATAAACATTGGGTTAACAACATTTAACACGACCGTTAACCTAAAGGTTTAAAAACAACACTTACATGTAACGACTAACGATGACTTAACGACTCAGTTAAAATGTATATACATGTAGTGTTTTAATATGTATTTATACACTTTTGAAAGACTTCAATAAACTTATCAAAATACTTCTACTTAACAAAAATGCTTACAATTACATCCTCGTTCAGTTTCATCAACAATTCTACTCGTATGCACCCGTATTCGTACTCGTACAATACACAGCTTTTAGATGTATGTACTATTGGTATATACACTCCAATGATCAGCTCTTAGCAGCCCATGTGAGTCACCTAACACATGTGGGAACCATCATTTGGCAACTAGCATGAAATATCTCATAAAATTACAAAAATATGAGTAATCATTCATGACTTATTTACATGAAAACAAAATTACATATCCTTTATATCTAATCCATACACCAACGACCAAAAACACCTACAAACACTTTTATTCTTCAATTTTCTTCATCTAATTGATCTCTCTCAAGTTCTATCTTCAAGTTCTAAGTGTTCTTCATATATTCTACAAGTTCTAGTTACATAAAATCAAGAATACTTTCAAGTTTGCTAGCTCACTTCCAATCTTGTAAGGTGATCATCCAACCTCAAGAAATCTTTGTTTCTTACAGTAGGTTATCATTCTAATACAAGGTAATAATCATATTCAAACTTTGGTTCAATTTCTATAACTATAACAATCTTATTTCAAGTGATGATCTTACTTGAACTTGTTTTCGTGTCATGATTCTGCTTCAAGAACTTCGAGCCATCCAAGGATCCGTTGAAGCTAGATCCATTTTTCTATTTTCCAGTAGGTTTATCCAAGGAAATTAAGGTAGTAATGATGTTCATAACATCATTCGATTCATACGTATAAAGCTATCTTATTCGAAGGTTTAAACTTGTAATCACTAGAACATAGTTTAGTTAATTCTAAACTTGTTCGCAAACAAAAGTTAATCCTTCTAACTTGACTTTTAAAATCAACTAAACACATGTTCTATATCTATATGATATGCTAACTTAATGATTTAAAACCTGAAAACACGAAAAACACCGTAAAACCGGATTTACGCCGTCGTAGTAACACCGCGGGCTGTTTTGGGTTAGTTAATTAAAAACTATGATAAACTTTGATTTAAAAGTTGTTATTCTGAGAAAATTATTTTTATTATGAACATGAAACTATATCCAAAAATTATGGTTAAACTCAAAGTGGAAGTATGTTTTCTAAAATGGTCATCTAGACGTCGTTCTTTCGACTGAAATGACTACCTTTACAAAAACGACTTGTAACTTATTTTTTCGACTATAAACCTATATTTTTTCTGTTTAGATTCATAAAATAGGGTTCAATATGAAACCATAGCAATTTGATTCACTCAAAACGGATTTAAAATGAAGAAGTTATGGGTAAAACAAGATTGGATAATTTTTCTCATTTTAGCTACGTGAAAATTGGTAACAAATCTATTCCAACCATAACTTAATCAACTTGTATTGTATATTATGTAATCTTGAGATACCATAGACACGTATACAATGTTTCGACCTATCATGTCGACACATCTATATATATTTCGGAACAACCATAGACACTCTATATGTGAATGTTGGAGTTAGCTATACAGGGTTGAGGTTGATTCCAAAATATATATAGTTTGAGTTGTGATCAATACTGAGATACGTATACACTGGGTCGTGGATTGATTCAAGATAATATTTATCGATTTATTTCTGTACATCTAACTGTCGACAACTAGTTGTAGGTTACTAACGAGGACAGCTGACTTAATAAAATTAAAACATCAAAATATATTAAAAGTGTTGTAAATATATTTTGAACATACTTTGATATATATGTATATATTGTTATAGGTTCGTGAATCAACCAGTGGCCAAGTCTTACTTCCCGACGAAGTAAAAATCTGTGAAAGTGAGTTATAGTCCCACTTTTAAAATCTAATATTTTTGGGATGAGAATACATGCAGGTTTTATAAATGATTTACAAAATAGACACAAGTACGTGAAACTACATTCTATGGTTGAATTATTGAAATCGAATATGCCCCTTTTTATTAAGTCTGGTAATCTAAGAATTAGGGAACAGACACCCTAATTGACGCGAATCCTAAAGATAGATCTATCGGGCCCAACAAGCCCCATCCAAAGTACCGGATGCTTTAGTACTTCGAAATTTATATCATATCCGAAGGGTGTCCCGGAATGATGGGGATATTCTTATATATGCATCTTGTTAATGTCGGTTACCAGGTGTTCACCATATGAATGATTTTTATCTCTATGTATGGGATGTGTATTGAAATATGAAATCTTGTGGTCTATTATTATGATTTGATATATATAGGTTAAACCTATAACTCACCAACATTTTTGTTGACGTTTTAAGCATGTTTATTCTCAGGTGATTATTAAGAGCTTCCGCTGTCGCATACTTAAAAAGGACGAGATTTGGAGTCCATGCTTGTATGATATTGTGTAAAAACTGCATTCAAGAAACTTATTTTGTTGTAACATATTTGTATTGTAAACCATTATGTAATGGTCGTGTGTAAACAGGATATTTTAGATTATCATTATTTGATAATCTACGTAAAGCTTTTTAAACCTTTATTGATGAAATAAAGGTTATGGTTTGTTTTAAAATGAATGCAGTCTTTGAAAAACGTCTCATATAGAGGTCAAAACCTCGCAACGAAATCAATTAATATGGAACGTTTTTAATCAATAAGAACGGGACATTTCACACCAGCTTTGGCTTCTTTCTTGCCGACGATTTTAAATATTAATATAATATATATATAATTTTTAAGAATTATTTATATATTATATTATATTCATGTGCATAGTTAACTTGTAATTTTTAGTCCGTTGCATCGAGCTTTGAGAGTTGACTCTGGTCCCAGTTTCGGATTTTTGAACGTCCTTGCGTACAATTTAATATCTCGTACTTTGCGTTTTGAATCTTGTACTCTTGTAATTTTGAGACGTTTCTTATCAATAATTGGAACCTCTTTGATTGTATTTTGTACTTTTGAGCTTTTTGGACCTTTGCGTCTTCAATTCGTCGAATCTGTCTTTTGTCTTCACCTTTTATTATTTAAACGAATATCACTTTTAAATAGAACAATTGCAACTAAAAGCTTGTCTTTCTTGAGGAATAATGCTATGAAATATATGTTCATGTTTTTAAATAGAACAATTGCAACTAAAAGCTTATCACTTTTAAATATATGTTCATGTTTTTGGCATACTTTAATTCAATAAGATTAAAAATAATGATAATAAAAGTTCTCGTCCCTCCCTCGGGTAAAGAATTTCGGTTCAAAGACCTAGTCTTCAACTTACGACGAATTTTAAAAATCATATTTTTAACTTAGCGACATAAAGTAAATTTTTGTTTTTAAATTCACACAACTTAAATTTAAAAATGCATAAAATTAAAATTTTACACCAAACTTAATTAAAAATGCATAATATTAAAAATTCACACCAAACTTATATTATATTTTTTTTTATACATACAAACTTATATTAAAAATATTAATTTTTCAAATATTGACAAACTTAAATATATTGATTTTACAGAGTTCACAATATTAATTTAAGATTTATATATTAATTTTAAAAACATGGTAAAAATAAAATTAAAAATCTTTTTGGTCTTTTATTCCACTTTAATCAATCAAATATTATCAAAAATATGCGCCCCTCTTTTCGATAAAGTAATTTCGGTTCCATGACCTAATTTAACTCATGACGAATTTTTGAAATATTTTGGGTTGATTGATGAAAGATATTTATACCTTAAGAATAAACGTTAAATTTCGCAGTGATGTAATAAATTTTTGTATGATATCAATAATTTCGGTCGCCAAACCTAATTTTATTCAATACCAATTTAATACTTTATAGCGAACAAATTAGCGTTTATTATCAAAAGGTTAAAAATAAAAATAAAAAAATAAAAACTGTACAGACTTACCTGTGAGATAGTATTCTTAGTTATATGATCTATCTCATTCATCAGATAGTCGGTTTAATTGGTTTTCCATATCTACATAGGCGTAACCTCAAGCATTCAGTGTTTTTTCTTCTAAACATATGAACGGTCCGTCTCTGCATAAAGTAACAAATTCGGTATTTGAATAGGTTTGATTATTTAAACATTTACCTCCATGTGACCATTTTCCGCATTTGTGACATCTTTCAAGGTGTCGTGCTCTTCTTTTCGCTGCGGATTTTGATTTTTCTTTACCAAATTGTAACTTATTATCTTCGCATCTGGATTCTTTTCTTACTCCGTCCAATCTTTCTCTGATTACTGATACTATTTCACTCGGAAGTGTGTCATTATTACGTTTAGTGATCAAAGCGTGTAGCATTAGACCATGGTTTAGTTCACAGGCAGTCTTCATTTCCTAAAAAAAATAAAAATTCAGAATGGGGGGAGAAGACTAGTTCTTTAGGGTCTGCTAGGGAAAGATCATTCGGGTTCCATTTTCGAGAACTACACAAAAACAGACAATCTAACTCTAACATAAATACATAAAATCCTTAAAAGACTTGATTCTCCCCACACTTAGTTAGCTGTGGTATCGAAATTGTGATTAACTTCGTTGTCGACTTCCATCGGACTATCTATGTAATGTTTAACTCTGTGACCATTAACTTTAAATTCAATTCCATTTGAATTTATTAATTCTGTCGTTCCGTATGGGAAAACTCTTTTGACTATGAATGGTCCAGACCATCTTGATTTCAATTTTCCAGGAAATAGCTTGAATCGTGAATTGAAAAGAAGAACTCTGTCTCCTTCTTTGAATTCTTTTGAACTTCTGATTCTTTTATCATGCCATTTCTTCGTTCTTTCCTTATAGATTAACGAATTTTCGTATGCTTCATGTCTTAATTCTTCTAATTCGTTTAGTTGACTTAATCGTAGACGTCCGGCTTCATGTAAATCAAGATTACATGTCTTCAAAGCCCAAAATGCTTTGTGTTCAATTTCCACTGGAAGATGACATGCTTTTCCGTAAACGAGTCTAAAAGGTGTGGTACCAATTGGAGTTTTGTAGGCTGTTCTAAAAGCCCAGAGTGCATCCTCCAATTTAATGGACCATTCCTTCGGATTTGATCCTACGGTTTTTTCTAGAATACGTTTTAAAGCTCGGTTGGTATTTTCAACTTGTCCACTTATTTGTGGATGATATGCGATGGAGATTTTATGAGTTACTCCATATCTTTTGAGAACTTTCTCAAGTTGATTGTTACAGAAATGAGTTCCCCGATCACTTATTAAAGCTTTCGGTGTTCCAAACCTTGCAAAAAGACGTTTTAAAAAGTTGACTACAACTCGTGCATCGTTAGTTAGGAGAGCTTGTGCTTTCGCCCATTTAGATACATAATCAATGGCTACGAGAATATAGAGATTATTATGAGATTTTGGAAATGGACCCATAAAGTCAATACCCCAAATGTCAAATACTTCACATACTTGAATGACATTTTGTGGCATTTCATCACGTTGACTTATTTTTCCGGCACTTTGACAAGCATCACAGGATTTGCAAAGAAGGTGTGCGTCTTTGTAAATTGTAGGCCAATAGAATCCACCGTTTTTGCTAGAACGAGATATGATCGAAATTTGTCAAAAGCAAAGACAATAGCAAGGAGTTCTTTTTCAGTAGTTATATAATTTGTTTGTACTCCTTGTAACGTCTTACTAGCATAATATATAGGTTGAAATCGTTTTTCAATCCTTTGTCCTTAAACGGCTCCCATTGCAAAATCACTTGCATCGCACATTAGTTCAAACGGTAGATTCCAATTTGGTGTTATCATGATCGGCGCATTAGTAAGTTTCTCTTTAAGAATATTAAAAGATTTGATACATTCATCTGAAAAGATGAATGGAGCATCCTTTTCTAGGAGTTTATTCATAGGAGTGGCAATTTTAGAAAAATCTTTTATGAAACGTCGGTAAAAACCGGCATGCCCTAGAAAACTCCTAACTCCTCTAACATTGGTGGGATGTGGAAGTTTAGCAATTACATCTACTTTAGCTCTATCCACTTCAATTTCTTCTTTTGAAATTTTATGACCAAGAATGATGCCTTCTTTAACCATGAAATGGCATTTCTCCCAATTAAGTACTAGATTTGATTGTTCGCATCTAATAAGCATTCGTTCCAGATTAACTAGACATGATTCAAATGTATCACCGAAGACTGAAAAGTCATCCATGAAAACTTCCATGCATTCTTCTATCATGTCGTGAAAAATCGCCATCATGCACCTTTGAAAGGTTGCAGGGGCGTTGCAAAGTCCAAATGGCATGCGTTTGCAAGCAAAAGTACCATAAGGGCACGTGAACGTGGTTTTCTCTTGATCTTCGGGTGCTATTGGAATTTGAAAATATCCGGAAAATCCATCAAGAAAACAATAGTAACTATTTCCGGCTAGCCTTTCCAACATTTGATCAATGAAAGGTAAGGGAAAGTGATCTTTTCTGGTGGTGTCATTTAATTTTCTATAATCAATACATATACGCCATCCTGTTACAGTCCTTGTAGGAATAAGCTCATTTTTTTCATTTGTAATGACAGTCATGCCACCCTTCTTAGGCACGCATTGAACTGGCTTACCCATGGACTATCAGAGATTGGATAAATTAAACCTGCATCTAGCAGTTTAATAATTTCTTTTTTAACAACATCTTGCATATTCGGATTTAGTCTTCGTTGGCGTTGCACATACGTTTTATGACCTTCTTCCATAAGAATTTTATGTGTGCAATACGAAGGACTTATTCCTTTAATATCATGAATCTTCCATGCAATGGCTGGTTTATGAGCTTTCAACACAGAAATGAGTTGTGATTTCTCATTTTCAGTAAGAGAAGATGATATTATTACAGGTAATTCAGATTCACCATGTAAATAAGCGTATTCCAAATGGTTTGGAAGTGGCTTTAATTCTAATGTCGGTGATTTTTCTATCGATGATTTATATCGATATCTGTTTTCTTCTTTTAGCATTTGAATTTCTTCTGTTGTTGGTTCATATCCATTAGCTATTAGTGTAGCTAACATTTCAGCTTCATCAATTGGTTCGGTACTTTCTCCTAAAGAACATTCTCCTGTTCCTTGTAATTCTGGAAATTCTTCTAACAATTCTGCATGTGAATCTATAGTTTGAATATAATAACATGTATCATCTGCAGATTGCGGTTGTTTCATTGCTCTATCAACTGAAAAGGTAACACTCTCGTCCTCTATACTTATGGTCAATTTCTTACCGAACACGTCTATCATTTCTTTAGCCGTGTTTAAGAATGGTCTTCCTAATATGAGAGGAACTTGAGAATCTTCTTCCATGTCCAGAACAACAAAATCTACTGGAAATACTAAAGTACCAACTTTAACTAGCATGTTCTCCATTATCCCTCTAGGATATTTTATTGATCGATCGGCTAGTTGTATGCTTATTCTTGTTGGTTTCAATTCTCCAAGGTCTAGTTTAGCGTATAGTGAATACGGCATTAAATTTATACTGGCACCTAAGTCTGCCAATGCTTCTATTGAACTAAGACTACCCAGAAAACATGGAATTGTGAAACTTCCTGGATCAGATAGTTTTTCTGGTATCTTATTCAACAGCACTGCTGAACAATTAGCATTCATAGTAACAGCCGAGAGTTCTTCCATTTTTTTTCTATTCGAGATTAGATCTTTCAGAAATTTAGCATATCTAGGCATTCCTGAAATCACATCAATGAAAGGAAGATTTACATTTATCTGTTTAAACATATCCAAGAATTTAGATTGCTCGGCTTCAAGTTTCTCTTTCTTCATTTTACTTGGGTAAGGAAGTGGTGGTTGGTATGGTTTAACATAAGGTTTAGTCTTAACTGTGTTATCTTCATTAACCTTTTCAACTACCGGTTCTTTTTCCTTATCTTGATCAGGTTGTGGTTCTTGTGGAGTAGGAATAGTTTCATCAGAAGTTACAGGTATTTCAGGTGGTTTAAGTGTTGTACCACTTCTTGTGGTAATGGCTTTAGCTGTTTCATTCCGGGGGTTTGCATTTGTATCACTAGGTAAACTTCCCGGTTTTCTTTCACCTATTAACCTTGCTAGGTTACTTACTTCTTGATCTAAGTTTTGAATAGAAGCTTGTTGATTTCTAAATGCTTGAGCATTTTGTTCATTAGTTTGTTTTTGAGATGTGAAAAACTGCGTTTGAGTTTCAACTAGCTTCATCATCATATCTTCTAAATTCGGATTTTTATCATCGGTTTGTGGTGGTTTGTTTTGAAAATTAGGTCTTTGCTGGTTGTAAGTATTATTGGATACTTGTTGATTGCTAGGACCTTGTTGGTTGTTGTATGGAATATTTCGGTTATAGTTCTGGTTTTGATTGTAAATCGGTCTTGGCTGTTGATAATTATTCTGATAATTATTTCCAGGCCTTTGGTTTATGTATGAAATATTCTCTCTTTGTTCCATTGTTAGTTCAATACTGAGACAATCTTTTGTCAAATGTGGTCCTCCGCACTGCTCACAACTAATTCGTATTGAGTGTATATCTTTAGTCATCTTTTCCATTCGTCTCTCGACAGCATCTATCTTTGCAGAAATGGAATCTAAGTCATGGCTAGAATCGGCTCTAGCTGCTTTAGATGATCTAACGATATCTTTTTCTTGGTGCCACTCATGTGAGTGGGAAGCAGTGTTATCAATAATTTTGTAAGCATCAGTTTCGGTTTTCTTCATAATAGAACCACCAGCTGCTATATCGATGTCTTTCCTTGTAGTGATGTCGCATCCTTGGTAGAATATTTGTACTATTTGACAGGTGTCTAAACCATGTTGCGGACATCCTCTTAATAACTTTCCAAATCTTGTCCACGCCTCATATAGAGTTTCATTCGGTTTCTGTGTGAACGTAACAATTTCTCCTTGAAGTCTTACGGCTTTAGATGCAGGAAAGAATTGTTTAAGAAATTTTTCAACTAAAACGTCCCATGTATCAATCGCCCCTTCAGGTAACGATTTCAACCAATCTTTGGCTTCTCCCTTTAAAGTCCAGGGAAATAACATGAGATATATCTATTCATCTTCCACTTCTCTTATTTTAAATAGTGTGCAGATCCTATTAAAGGTACGAAGATGTTCATTTGGATCTTCCTTCGACGCACCACTAAATTGGCATTGATTAGTCACCATGTGTAGAATTTGTCCTTTGATTTCATAATCTGGCGCATTAAAGTCTGGATGAGTAATTGCGTGACCTTGGCCAGTGCGTTTAGCTCTCATTCGGTCTTCCATACTTAAAGGTTCTAGATTCTCCATAATTGAATTTGTTGAATCGGAATCACTAGAGGATTCTGATTTAATGGTTCGTTCCTCAACAATCTCTGTTTGAATGATTGGTGGTTTCGGAGGAAAATTTAATGGTTCAGGATCTATGAATCGTCCCTGAATATTCTCTGGATTCTCAATTGTGAGGTCGGGTTCAAAAAATGGATTATCGAAAATTTGAATTGGAGTACTTGGTCGACTGGATGACGATTCTAAAGAAAAATCAACGGCGGTAATATTTGCTAAATGTCTTGATCTAGTTACAGGTGGTGAACGTACAAAAGGTGGTGAACGTCTTACTCGGTGCATTCACTGAATATCCTATTAGTTTTTAAAAAGGAAAGAAAAATTATATAAGTTATCCAATTAATAGACTTTTCTAATTTTGCCCACGTTTCGAATAGCCAAAAGATGCAGCAGAGGGGCAGGATTCATTTGGTCTCAATATAATTGAGGACTGTTTGGCTCCAATAACCCGGTCCACGTACAAATCTAACTATTACTACGAACCAGAAAATTTTGATGTCTATCAATTTAACCACTTAAAATAAATTTTTGTAATTTTAAGAAATTTAGATAAGAAGTAGAATAAAAATCTATGTCCTAAAACTAGAATAGCTAGAAATAAGAAAGAAAAAGAGTGCGTCGAAAAAGGTCGAAAAAGAAAAGAAAAATTGAAAAAGGCGTCGAAAAATAAGAAATAAAAAGAGTGACTTATAAAACTTTAAAACATTCGCCTAACCCAACCTTATTACTACTACTAACTTAAAATTATAATCGCAAATTGAGATTACTAATTGGAATGATAATTGATACATAGGTAAAAGGCGTCGAAAATAAGAAAATAGCGCGTCTAAACTTAAAAAGGAACTAAAAATTTAAAACTAAAAGTTGCGTCTAAAAATATTAAAGCTTACAAGTAAAACTATATCCCAAATGGAAATAACTTAAAAAGGTACTAAAACTTAAAAAGGCGTCGCAAAATTCTAAAGCACCTAAATCTTAATCTAAAGAAAAAGCACTTAAGAGATTTTACGGCAAAGCCTAAAAATCTAGAAGTAAAAATAACTATGGCAAAAACTATGTTTAAAACTAAATACGAGCGAAAAATACAAATATTACGCTAAAACAATTAAAAAGACAAAATATAAAAATATACTAAAAGTTACAAAAATTACAATTTTTATAAAAATATTATTTTTTATATTATTTAATTTATAAAACTATTAATTTTATAAAATAATTAAACTAATTAAAATTTAAAATACAATTTATTTTAAAAATTTAAAACTAATTATAATAATAATTAAGTAATTAGGGTTAATAATAATAATAAATAATAATTACACCGTAATAAATGCTGTTAGGGTTTCTGTGTGGCCCGTGTCAAACGCCTCTGCGAGTCGCGGTGCCCGAAGCTGGAAAACTCCGCGAGTCGCGGGGTTCGAAAATTCAGATTAGGTAGCTTCGTTTAACAGGTTTCGGTTTTTTATTTATTTATATATATTTTTTTTATTTTTCTGTTTTTAATTTAATTAAAATATTTATATAATTTAAATAAAACTTATATTTTAAAAACTAGAATAGAAATAAAAATATGTTACAATTTTATAAATAAAAATCTTAAAACTAGATTTATATATAATTTTTTTTTCGGTTTTTGATTTTATGTTTTAAATAAAAAAGATATTTAAATAAAACTTATATTTTTATAGAATAAAAATAAAGAAACTTTATAAAACTTAAATATTTAACAAACTCTTAAAAATATTATATTTTTGTTTTTCTTTTTATGTTTTCGAATATTTAAAACGTATTTTTAAAAAAGCGTATTTTTTTATAAAAGTAAACTAAAAAAAATCTATTTTTTTATATTTATTAGCGTTGCGCTTTCGGCGTTTAAGTTCCCTGGCAGCGGCGCCAAAAATACTTGATGTTTAAAGCTAAGGGGTATAAAATACTATTAAATTTTACAAGGAAATACTATTAAATACGATACAATTTTACTCAAGATATTTATTTATTTATTGAATGGATATACCTAAACCTTGCTACAACACTTATAGGCAGTGTACCTAATCGTACAGTAGTGTAGTTTTTAGTAAGTCCGGTTCGTTCTACAGGGAAAATCTTTTAATAAAAGCTTAACGCTATATTAGTTTAATTTATAAAAATACAAATATATATATAAGTAATATTATTATTATAAAGGGGGATTTTTACCGTTTAATGACCGGTTTGTCGATTTTAAAACTTTAGTCGCAGTTAAAACCAAATGTAAAATATTAAATAAATAAAAGACTTAATTTAAAGCGTAAAGTAAATAACGATAATGAAATTGCGAATAAATAAAAGTGCGATAAAATAAACTTGCGATAATTAAAAAGTACGATAATTAAAAGTGCAATTAAATACAATAACAATAAATAAAAGTGCGATAATTAGAAGTGCAATTAAATATAAAATAAAGGAAATTAAATATAAAATAAAAGAATTATGCTTATTTAAACTTCCGTAATCATGATGTTTGACGTGTTGATTTTAGTTTTATGCCCATGGGTTAATTGTCCTTTGTCCTGGATTATTTAATATGTCCGTATGGTTTTTGTCCATAACAGTCCATCAGTCATAAATATAAAGTGCGAGTGTCCTCGTCAAATTATCCTTATACCCGAAGTCAAATATTCCAACTAATTGGGGACTTAAACTGTAACAAGATTTTAATACTTTGTTTAATAATTACACCAGGATTTCGACTGAGTGTAACCCAAGGTTTTAATACTTTGTTAACAATTATGCCAAGTGCCCTTGTACATAATTTCACCCCTGTTTTAATAATTCTAGTGGCTATTAATCCATTCTCGTGTCCGGTTAAATGAACGATTATTCGTACATATAAATACCCCGCACATCGTGTCCGATCGAGTGTATATGGTTATTTATAGGGACGTCCAATTGTAAATCTTTTATATTAACATTAACAAACTATCATTTAGTTAAAAAAATATAAAACCCATTAATAGCCCATAGTCTAATTTCCACAAGTGTCGTTCTTTTGTCCAAACCCCAATTATGGTACAAAGCCCAATTACCCAATTTTAATATTTTTAGCCCAACATCATGATTACTTCGGATTAAATAAGCATAATAATAACTTAGCTACGAGACATTAAATTAAAAAGGTTGAACATAACTTACAATGATTAAAAATAGCGTAGCGTTACACGGACAGAATTTCGACTTACACCCTTACAACATTCGCTAACATACCCTTATTATTAGAATTAAAATTAAAATTAAAATTAAAATATAAATATAAATATTTACATATAGATATAGAGAGATTGATATATTGATGATGAAAATGATCAGAATTCGTTTGCTTTTATAGGGATTTGAGTTCAGGGAAGCTCCGCGACTCGCGGCATTTTTTGCCTTCAAACTCCGCGAGTCGCGGAGTTTGAAATTCCAGCTCACCAGCTTTGGCTTCTTTCTTGCCGACGATTTTAAATATTAATATAATATATATATAATTTTTAAGAATTATTTATATATTATATTATATTCATGTGCATAGTTAACTTGTAATTTTTAGTCCGTTGTGTCGAGCGTTGAGAGTTGACTCTGGTCCCGGTTCTGGATTTTGGAACGTCCTTGCGTACAATTTAATATCTCGTACTTTGCATTTTGAATCTTGTACTCTTGTAATTTTGAGACATTTCTTATCAATAATTGGAACCTCTTTGATTGTATTTTGTACTTTTGAGCTTTTTGGACCTTTGCGTCTTCAATTCGTCGAATCTGTCTTTTGTCTTCACCTTTTATTATTTAAACGAATATCACTTTTAAATAGAACAATTGCAACTAAAAGCTTGTCTTTCTTGAGGAATAATGCTTTGAAATATATGTTCGTTTTTAGCATTATCAACAGATTATAACGTCATCATGTGTCATGTTACATAACTCTTTCGTTCTGATTAACTTCTGAACATATCAAGAAAATATATTCTTGATAGTTCTATTCTCAGTGATTCTGGTAATTTGACAAATCAAATCGTGCTATTACGTTCTTTCTCGTTTAGAACATTAAGTTCATTCGAAACTCCATACTTACGAATTCTAGACCATTACTGTAAGACCCAAGTATTTATTGTACATAATGTATTTATGGTGTACGATGTGTGTATGAAGTGTACGAAGCACGTACGTGTTGCTTGCTCGAACGTCGAAGGAAACTGGACGTTGTCTGAAGTGACAAGGTGTGTACGTATCTTTTCAACCCCAAATAAAGTTTGTGTTGATGTTTCAAAGCCTTACCATTGGAAAGAAAATCTTATTACGTTTCCAACGATATTTGATTCATCGAAAACGGAGCTACGGTCAAAAAGTTATGGCCAAAACAAGTTGCTGAAAACTGACCTGAAGGTTGGAGCGGCGCTCCACTCTTTGGCGCGGCGCTCCGATCCCGTCTGATGCAATTTTCAGCCTTTTTTAAAGGGTAAATGAGGGGTACTTTGATCCTTTCACTTATGGATGGATTTGTGGCTTTAATATCAGTTTTAGATCCACTTTTGGATCATTTTGACATCCACACAACACTCCCATCTTATCTTAGAGGGAGAGAGTGAGTTCTAGAGAGAGGAAGCTTGAATGGATGATGAAGATGGTGATTTTTGCCAAAATTGGAAGCGGATTTTGGTTCTCCTTGGTGTTTCTAGCTACTAGAGCTCGTTTTGGTGCTTGAGGTAAACCCTAATCCGAATTGTAGTGTTTGATTTCTTGTTTGAGTTAGGGTTTGTGTTAGTTAGAATTATAAACCCTTTTTATTGTGAAATTTGGGGGTTTTGAGTAAGATTCAAGTAAGTAAGCCTAAATGGGTGACTTAGGGTTTCGAGTGATGAAATTATGAGTTTGGGTCTTGCGTGTGTTGGTTAAATGTTAGAACACTTGTGTTGACTTAGTTTTTGGGTGTAAACCCTAATTTAGGTCAAAACAGGTCAAATGGGTATTTCGGGACAAGTAAGCTTGATTCGGTGTCAAATTAAGTTTTAAGTCAAGTTTTGGTAAATCAAGTAGGTAAATACTTGATTTAAGTATTAGTGGTTGTCTTGCAAATATAATCACTAGTCGTTGGTGATTTTGGGGCGTTTTATGACTTTGGTCAAAATGAGCAATTTGAATTGGGTCAAAATTGAGGATGACACTAATTTGGATTAATTGGATGTTAAACGCTTTTGTTAAGTGTTAAATGATGCTTTTGATGTAATTACTCGCGAGAAGTGATTTTAGGTTAAAATTTGGTGTTTTAGCAATAAAGTCAAACTTGGTCAACCATGAAATGGGTTTTGTGTAAAATACGAGCTAGTATGCGTTTAAAGGTTAAAGTTGACATAATTGGGTATTTCAAGAATGCGGGAACTAGTCTCGTTAGTTTTGGACCTTCGGGTAGCGTTAAAAGTGCAAAAGGGTATATTTTGCACTTGTTTATTCGGGCGGGTCGAGAGTCCAAATGAGGTTGTATATTGATTATGTGTATACCTATATGCGTATTATAGGTAAAATCTTGCTCGGTCGCGTGTGGTGGGTATTTCGCGTATGGTTTGTAATGCTCGAGTTCACGAGGTGAGTGGAATGATTATACATGTGTGTGTATATAATGTATTTACTTGTACGAGGTTCGATGTGGGTTTAAGTTCGGGCGATCGATACCACATCGGGTCAATATATGATATGGGTTTAAAGTTCGGGCATTCGATACCATGTCATATAGGTGTGTGTGTGGGAGTGTAGTGTGGGTTAAAGTTCGGGCGTTCGATACCACATTACAAGTGACGGGTGGGTTTTAAGTTCGGGCGATCGATACCACCCAGGGGTTAGTGATATATTTCGTTGTACACTAACGGTTGTTGGGAACACTGATGGGAAATTCGAAGTACCATTCCCTTATACTTGGTTAACCATGGTTATGTGTTGTAGTGTAGCATATTATATTGTTCGAGTTATATATGCTATTGTTTGTGCTAGCTTGTGGTCTTGGAGATTTAGCGTTATACTTTGCGATGGTATGCCATGTAAATTGCTAGCGTGTATGAGGTATTTGTGTAAGTGTTTGCAAGTAGGTATATTATATATGTATATGTATAATTATTGCATTCACTAAGCTTTCATAGCTTACCCTCTCGTTGTTTACAGTTTTATAGATTCGCGTGGAGGTGATGGCTCGGGTAAGCGTGAGAACTATTGGATTGTGTAGGTTGCTTTAGAGGACGTGCTTTGGATTGATTAGGATTGGGTAGCATATCCCCAATCACCATGCTCGGTCTAAGTTTTGTATTAAACTAAAATGGGTCGAAATGGTCACTTGTTGTAAATTGGGTCGATGCGGGCCCAGTGTTGTAAAACTTGTTTTATTATGAAAACGTGTTAGTTTTACTTACTTTATCGTGTTGTGAAAACCGTTTCGTCTAAAAGTGCCCGGTAGTGGACGATCTTTTTGTCAAAAAAGGAAAGAGTGGACAGACCACTTTGGAGCGCCGCTCCACAATGAGGCGCACCGCTCCGAATGCTGAACTGGCCAGATTTGATAATAAAAAAAAATTAAGAGTTGTCGGTTGGATAACGGGTTGGGTTGTTACAATTACTCGCTTTACTAGAGGTCGAGAAGAGAATAAAAAGGCAAAAGAGCTCCAAAATATAAGATAAAATATAAAGCCTAATAACAACACGGAGATTACAAACCGTGGATATTAATACTGTGACGACCCGAGAATTTTTGACCAAATTTAAACTTAATCTTTATATGATCTCGACACGATAAGCAAAGTCTGTTAGGTTGAGTCACAAAATTTTGAACTGTTCAATTAACCATCGACCGTTCTCGAAGATTCACGAATAACTATTCATAAATAGATATGTATATATTTAAATAAATATATATATATATATATGATTTGAAATATAATTTATGTTGTAATTGTTAGAAATTAATTATGTAAAAAAATAATAATTATTATTTAAAACATATCTAAATACAAATAAAGTATATTAAAAATAAATATTAAATAATTGTAATACTCATTGACGTTCCGATTGATATAAAACAAGTTAAATTCAAACTGATATTATTTTAAAATAAACGGTGATCCGAAAATGAGTTCTATAAATTTTAGGTTTATTAAAAATGTATTTAGGATCTATTTGTAAAGTTTTAACACTTTTTATATTTTACCCAGAATAGAGAGGGACAGTTAATGTAATTTTTGTTTAATAAATTAATGATCGAATTTTATACCATAATGACTAGAATAATTAAGTATATTTAATTTAAAATTTTGAAATTTTTCCGAAGACTTTTATCCGCCACTGATTTCAAATAGCGCACGATACACAGTCCATAAAAACTGTCGACATAAGGATTCGAATTCATAAAAGTAACATATGCACGTTCTTTCTTAACATATTATTATGATTATTATATTTATCTATATACCCTACATTCAATCACTTCTTTTCTTTATTAAATTGTTTTTGAGCATCATTGTGCCATTGATTGCGGTCGAAATTGCCTTTGTCTTCATTGGACTTACATACATGTGCATACATCATTTTCCACCTTTCACCTCACACAATTACATATTACATATACTTAATGGAAAAGGTCGAATCTCTTGGACAAAAGTCATACAACCTGTGGATTAAATAAAACATGACACAAAATATAATATAATAAAATAAACAAATATATGACATATGTTAGTGGCCCTAATTATTTAATAAGTGTCGATGAACAAGATCAAAATACTCATTTTCAACCAAAACGCGTTATATATATTATCTAAAGATATGGCTCAACTCCTTCGTTAATATATATTTCTGACTCTTTCACAACACCACACTAAGATCATGCTAATCTTTCACCACCTTGTATTATTCGATCACCATCCAAGCCTAAACCCATCGGCTACCTCCATGATCACCAAAACAGCCATTGCTATTTACTGCTGCAAACTGCTGCTGTAGCTGCAGTTGTTTTCTGTTTCAGTCTGCGAAATACCATGACAAATCACCACTAACAATCACCTTGCCAACCCACAACCTGCTATCACTAGACTGCTACTACCATTTTCAAGCTTGTACAAAACATAAAATTGCTTCTGCCTACTGTGTTCGAAATAACTAATGCTGTTGCTATTTGTTCTCACCATCTTAAAACACCAAAATCAAAACCAAACTCAACCCATTTGACTGCATGTTACCTGCTACTGCCACCATCATTTATACTTCTGTTTAACCTACAACATAAACAAAAACATTACAACTATTGCGGTTCGTGAATCCAAGGCCAACCCTGCATTGTTCAGTATTGTCGTATGAATATTTTTACTACAAAATATTGTATGGTGAGTTCATTTGCTCCCTTTTACTATTTATATTTTTAGGACTGAGAATACATGCGTTGTTTTTACAACTGCTTTATTAAATGCTTTTGAAATATATTTTGAACTGCGAATACATGAAATGCTTTTATAAATGTTTGACGAGATAGACACAAGCAAAACATTCCTCGAATGAATTATTATGCAGACAGAAGTTCTGCGGATTATTGTTGAATTATGTGGACATGATAATTGCCACCGTTGAATTATGTGGACATGATAAGTGTCACCATTGAATTATGTGGACATGATAACTGCCACCATTGAATTATGTGGACATGATAATTGCCACCGTTGAATTATGTGGACATGATAATTGCCACCATTGAATTATGTGGACATGATAACTGCCACCATTGAATTATGTGGACATGATAATTGCCACCAATTGATATGAATGTTATGTATCGAGAGAATGATTTTATACACAGGTTATGTGTATGTTATTTTTGTGCACGAGATATGTGTACGGTTACTAAGATTTATGAAAGATGATTTCGTACACGAGAAAGGTGTACTGTATTTAAAAGATATCGCATGTACATTACAGGTGGGTATAGGATTCGTGCCCATTTGTACCATGCAGCATTTAAATCTTGTGGTCTATCAAAATGATGAATTTTATTGTTTTATGATAAACCTATGAACTCACCAACCTTTTGGTTGACACTTGAAGGCATGTTTATTCTCAGGTATGAAAGAAATCTTCCATTGTGTATTTGCTCATATTAGAGATATTACTTGGAGTCATTCATGACATATTTCAAAAGACGTTGCATTCGAGTCGTTGAATTCATCAAGATTATTATTAAGTCAAGTATAGTTGGATATGTTATGAAATGTTATGCATGCAGTCAACTTTCGATGTAAATGAAAGATTGTATTTTCAAAAACGATTGCAATGTTTGTAAAATGTATCATATAGAGGTCAAGTACCTCGCGATGTAATCAACTAATTGTGAATCGTTTGTAATCAATATGGACTTCGTCCAGATGGATTAGGACGAGGCATTTCAGTTGGTATCAGAGCGGTGGTCTTAGCGAACCAGGTCTTGTATTAGTGTGTCTAACTGATAGTTGTATAAATGCATTAGTGAGTCTGGACTCCGACCGTGTCTGCATGTCAAAAGTTTTGCTTATCATTTCTAGTCGGAAATCATCTGCTTATCATCCTTAAAAAAAAATAATTACCTGCTTATCATTCTTAGTCTAGACATGTCTTACTACCTCTATTGCATATACAGTGTATAGATAAATTCATATCTTAGCGTATCTGTTATTGTTACCTTTGCCTGACAGCTTCCGTAGATTCCTCTGTAACTTATGGGATTTTAGTATTATATCTGCAAATGTAAATTATGTATTGCAGGGTACTAATCCTATAATCTATTTCTTATCGAAAAATCTTTCATCTGATCGTACGAGATGAATCCCTCAACCAGTTCGAATTCCTCGGATTCCGACAGCTATTCCGATATGGAGTTTCACCTAAGCTCTGAAAGCAGTGTCACCAGAATGAATCAACCAATTCATCTGATGGGTTCGTAGCCTACTTAAACATTGGAGACAAAAAGAAAGTAATCCTTTCCACCAACCGAATTCACCTCTTGGCGAAGAACCTGAAGCACTTACCGGGGAACCTATCCGAAATACCATTTTCAGCCTCATTTCCAGAGTATCTTGATACGATTATATTCTATCCACAATTCTAAACCTTATTCATCTGCTCGTCCCGACCGACAATCATCCCGGAATAATAGAAGAAGTCAACGAACTTCGCGCTCGAGTAATCAATTTGGAGAATATGGTGCAAAATTTACCAGCTTCAGCAACATCACCGGCACCAACAGTACCATCAATAACAGCACCAGTACTATGAACAATCCATGCCTCGACGTCTCATTCTATACCTCGAGTATAATCATCGTTCTACATCATTTATCCTCGTTCGACATGGCGATTTTGTAATCTCTAAAGTTTTGGAAATTATTCATTCCAGTTCCAACCAAAAATCAGATGAGATTAATATAATATTAACTCATTAAATCCATGATTACATCTGAAGAAAATATATATGTATATATGTTTTCATAAGGATTGTAATTAAAAATTCTTTTGTACAAACTATTAATGGTGAAAATATTTTAACGGGTAGGTAATACCCGAGAAATATTTAGATTTCACATTAATAAGATACACTGTACATTCTTCAAATCTGATTCAACAGTCATTTATTATCCTACTTACATCCACAGATATACGTATTCGTTCACCGCAGAATAACCATTTTCATTCAATTTCATATTTGGATTTTGACTTATTAGAATCCAACAAGTGGCATAAAGAAGAAAACATTGGACAAAATAAAATTTGTTAGAAACTAACAAATTAACTATGAGAAATTTTGTTAAGAATCCACGCTAACTGTTCCTAGCTAACTGTTTCTAGTTAACCGATTACATTTTTTTATTGCAATTTATATTCTCGCAAATTTATTTATCGTCATTTAATTTCTGTTATTTATTTTACGCACTTTAAATATCGGGACACGTATACAAGGTTTTGACATATCATATCGACGCATCTATATATATTATTTGGAATAACCATAGACACTCTATATGCTGTAATGATCGAGTTCGCTATACAGGGTTGAGATTGATTCTCAAATAATATATATACTTTGAGTTGTGATCGAGTCTGAGACATGTACACGGGTCACGATACGTATTAATTAATTCGAATATTATATATTAAACTATATATGAATTATTGGACTGTTAACTGTGGACTATCGACTGTGGACTTATAATATTGGACAATTAAAATGAATAAAAATATTGATTATAACATATGAAACTAAACATTTCTTCAAGTTTGCCACTTGATTCCATCCTAAACCTCATTTGTATCTTGATGATTACAATCTACATTCAAACCTTTCATGATTCTTGAAAAACACCTCAATCGAGAGAATGAACCAACCACACTTCATCTACGAGAAGAAAGATTTAAGCAATAATCATGCACCTGGAAAACCCTCGAAAACTAAGTAAAAATTTAACACGAATCCGTATCCGATCCTGTAAGCATTATTACTACCCAAAATAACTTGGTAATCCCTTTCAAAGTAGCAAATTTTATCACAGCTCCAACAAATCAACTTCGACTTTCATTCGGATTATCCTTATATTATAACCTTGATATATAAATTTTCCTTTCGTCATCATTACAGGAGAACCTTTTATATTCCACCACATTAGCAGTAAACTTACCAGCAACTTCATTACTCATTGGCTTAAGTCTCTTCGAAGAACCATTATATTTTTTCATTAAAACCTTATCATATATTCGTCTGCATCTTGTAACGAGTATTGCCATACCAATTACCGGGAATCAATAATCAGTATTTTGAATCTCGCAACAATTCTACAACAATAGTTATAGGTATACATATAACCTTTATCTCTTAGAATTATGACCTTCCATTCTGAAATTTTGAAAAGCACTCAGTCTACGAATCAATACACGGAATGTTGAAAAAGCTGAATGAAGCAGTAAAAACTGTAAACGATCTTAACAGCCAGAAGTTTGATAATAAAGAATAGTATGTTGGAAAAGCTCAGAAAAGTTGGAACTGGAAAACGAATTGAGCTAACCACGAAGGAGGTCAAGGACAAATACAAGGACCAAACCCGATATTCAAAGAATCCATATAATTCTGTATCCAATGAAATCTTTAGAGAAAACATTGCTCTATATTCATATTAAATCTTGTGGAAAAATCTTTCTTCATCAACCTTCGATCTTAGAAATTCTGAAAATACCATCATAAATATCTTCAAAATTTCTGAGGATATTTTCATAACTCTTCTCATCTTAAATCATTTATCTCTTCGCGATATCAGTGTTACATCAGAAAGGAAATTGTTTTCGTTTCAAAAATCTGAAAAATTTGAATCAAAATATGAATGTTTTTGAAGGAGTGTTGGGAACTGAAGCATGAGTTAATATAATATAATGACACTTGATCAACGTGATTATATTACAGTAAGTCATGCTGAGTTTATAATGAAATGTGATGATGGTTCACAGTAGATCATACCATCATCATGTGCCATGTTACATAACTCTTTCATTCTACTTAACCTCCGAACATATCAAGAAAAATATATTCTTGATAGTTCTGTCTTCTGTAATTTTGGTAATTTAACCAATCAAATCGTGCTATTACAATTCTTCTGCTTAGTATATTATGATCATTTAAAATTTCATACATATGAATTCTGGACCATTAATCGCTTGACTTGGAGTCAGGAAGAGAAAACAAGAGCATGGAGCTCCGAAATATAAAGGAAAATATAAAGTCGATCAAAAACACAGAAATCACAAACCGTATATATCAATGTGTATAGCAACATAAAGACACGGGAGAATTAAAAACACTATAACCCCAAGGTAATAGTAGAAGTAAACAGATTTTTCTGGTGGAAGATTAAAAAGAAGGATGATAGAAATGATAATTAGGAAAATATCAAGGATCAGAACTGGATTAAGTATTTTCACAATCTTTTGAATGTATGAATTAAGAAAGAAAGTATAGGAATAGTGAGAATAATGGAACGGAAGAGTTTAATTTATAATGAAGATATCAGACAGAGTAATCGAGGCAGATCACCGTATTTAATTATAGAGATCTTAATTTCCTTACTCGTCGAAGAATCAAATCTTTTAAGATTTCGAAGATTTTCTTTAAATCCCTTGAATTCCGGAATTCAACCATGACTACGTCCAAGGTTAAGACGAATCTTTATTTCTTCTTTTCACTCTTTTGTGATAGCTTCACTCGTACAATTCGCGAAATCAAATTGTTTTATCCATATTACCCAACAGTAATTAAACTCTAATTATCAGCTCATATTCGTCAGGAAAACATTTTTTATTGTTAGCCATGATGACCTCGATCAAATTTCGGGACGAAATTTCTTTAACGGGTAGGTACTGTGACGACCCGAGAATTTCTGACCAAATTTAAACTTAATATTTATATGATCTCGACACGATAAGCAAAGTCTGTTAGGTTGAGTCACAAAATTTTGAACTGTTCAATTAACCATCGACCGTTCTCGAAGATTCACGAATAACTATTCGTAAATAGATATGTATATATTTAAATAAATATATATATGATTTGAAATATAATTTATGTTGTAATTGTTAGAAATTAATTATGTAAAAAAATAATAATTATTATTTAAAACATATCTAAATACAAATAAAGTATATTAAAAATAAATATTAAATAATTGTAATACTCATTGACGTTCCGATTGATATAAAACAAGTTAAATTCAAGCTGATATTATTTTAAAATAAACGGTGATCCGAAAATGAGTTCTATAAATTTTAGGTTTATTAAAAATGTATTTAGGATCTATTTGTAAAGTTTTAACACTTTTTATATTTTACCCAGAATCGAGAGGGACAGTTAATGTAATTTTTGTTTAATAAATTAATGATCGAATTTTATACCATAATGACTAGAATAATTAAGTATATTTAATTTAAAAATTTGGAATTTTTTCGAAGACTTTTATCCGCCACTGATTTCAAATAGCGCACGATACACGGTCCATTAAAACTGTCGACATAAGGATTCGAATTCATAAAAGTAACATATGCACGTTCTTTCTTAACATATTATTATGATTATTATATTTATCTATATACCCTACATTCAATCACTTCTTTTCTTTATTAAATTATTTTTGAGCATCATTGTACCATTGATTGCGGTCGAAATTGCCTTTGTCTTCATTGGACTTACATACATGTGCATACATCATTTTCCACCTTTCACCTCACACAATTACATATTACATATACTTAATGGAAAAGGTCGAATCTCTTGGACAAAAGTCATACAACCTGTGGATTAAATAAAACATGACACAAAATATAATATAATAAAATAAACAAAGATATGACATTTGTTAGTGGCCCTAATTATTTAATAAGTGTCGATGAACAAGATCAAAATACTCATTTTCAACCAAAACGCGTTATATATATTATCTAAAGATATGACTTGTGACGACCTGGAAATTTCCGACCAAATTTAAACTTTAATCTTTATATTATTCCGACACGATAAGCAAAGTTTGTTAAGTTAAATCTCAAGAATTTTAAACTGTGTTCATACATTCATTATAACCTCGACCAAATTCCGACGATTCACGAACCGTTATATATAAATAGATATGTATATGTATATATATATTATAACTTGAGAATATTAATAAAGTATTAAACGTATAATACTTTACACGAACGTATTTGTTTCAATATGATTTTTGAGGAAATTAAAAAAATATATATTAAATGATTGAATTATCAGAAACATTGAATTATGATTACAAGTCTCTGTTGAGAGGTCCACTATGATTTGAGAAAAATCTATTCCTCTTAACGATATTCAGAATAATTTGTAAATCTATTTATAAATAAAACCAAAAAGTGTCATTTACGAAAGTTAAACAAAAGTTAGTGGAGAATTGGTTTCCATAATATTCTATTAATCTATTTTCAAACGTACAAAGACGTTTTCAGTTTAAAAAGAACTTTATTATTAAAACGAATATAACTTTTATAAATATCTAGAATCACTTTTGACAACTCATTACTTAACCAGTATAATAAATATAACGATATTTATATTTTATTTCATTAAATATATATAACGATTTAAATTAATATTATATATTTTATACGCGTATTATACATATATAGTTTTTATACTTTTACTATACTTTAACTTTACCTTTACTTTACTTTTACTTTACTTTAACTTTAATAATTCACTTTAATAATTCATACTTTAATAATTCACTTTAATAATTCATACTTTAATAAATTACTTTAATAATTCATACTTTAATAATTCACTTTAATAATTCATACTTTAATAATTCACTTTAATAATTCAAAAATCTATTATAAATAGAATTCAGTAGGTTTCATTATTTCATAGAAACTTGAAAATATATTTCTCTAAACTCTCTCAATCGACTTATATATATAAATATATATATTTGCTCTGTATTATTTCAAGATGTTATTAGTATACATAAAATATTACGACGGAGTGCTGTCCGAGTGATTTCAAAATAGTTTTTTTGAATGAGTTGAAGCTAAGGAAATTATGGGTTATAGCTATGGAGGTGGTGGGTATGGTTCATGGGTATGCTCGTGAGGTCAATCTAGTGTTTATCATCTCCGTTGCGTCTACGTACTTTCCTGCAATATTGAATCTCAATATTGATACGTTCGTGAATCCGAGGCCAACCTTGCACTTGTTAAATGACGTTATATGTATTTTTACTACGAAATACAGTATGGTGAGTTTCATTTGCTCCCTTTTATATATATTTTTGGGACTGAGAATACATGCGCTGTTTTTATAAATGTTTTACGAAATAGGCACAAGTACTAAAACTAATTCTACGTGGGTTTAAACCAGAAATATACCCTTAGCTTGGTAACATTAAACTACTTGTCTATGTACGGTAGGCGCGAATCCTAAAGATAGATCTATTGGGCCTGACAAACCCCATCCTGACTATGGGATGCTTTAGTACTTCGAGGTTATTTTAAACACACCTGATCTGGTGTACTTCAGAGGGTAAAACATGAATGTTAAGGCTTGTTACCGGGTGCCTACAACTTATAGAATACTTTTATACACTTGCGAGTGTACATATATTTATAAACGAAAATCTTGTGGTCTATTAATATATTGAAATGATTGTTATGATAAACCTATGAACTCACCAACCTTTTGGTTGACACTTTAAAGCATGTTTATTCTCAGGTATTAAAGAAATCTTCCGCTGTGCATTAGCTCATTTTAAGGATATTACTTGGAGTCATTCATGGCATATTTTGAAAGATGTTGCATTCGAGTCATTGAGTTCATCAAGATTATTATTATGTCAATTATAGTTGGATGTATTATGAAATGGTGTGCATGCCGTCAACTTTCGTTGTAAAGAAAGTTTGTCTTTTAAAAACGAATGCAATGTTTGTAAAATGTATCATATAGAGGTCAAATACCTCGCGATGTAATCAACTATTGTGAATCGTTTATAATGTATATGAACGGGTCCTTTCAGTTGGTATCAGAGTGGTGGTCTTAGCGAACCAGGTCTGCATTAGTGTGTCTAACTGATAGTCCTTAGGATGCATTAGTGAGCCTGGACTTCGACCGTGTCTGCATGTCAAAAGTTTTGCTTATCATTTTTGTCGGAAATTGCCTGCTTATCATTCTTAGTCTAGATACGTCTTACTGCATTGATTGCATGAATAGTGTATAGACAAAATTCATATCTTAGCGTATCTGCTAATCCATATCTTAGCGTATCTGTTACTGTAAACTTTGCCTGACATATCCCGTAAATTCCTCCGTAATCTACGAAATCTTTTGCGCTATATATATATATATATAGATATTCTATGTAATTAGAATACCACCCGATAACAGAAAAATCATTTCATATCGAAAAATCCTTTATTCAATCGAACGAAATGGAATTCGTCATTAGTTCAAGTCCCTCGAATTCCGATATAGAATCCCACTCAAGCTCCGAAATAAGTGTGACTGGAATGGATCAACCAATTAGCTATCATCTATTCTGGATAAATTGGGGATAGGTTCGTAGCCTCCTCAATAATTGGAGACAATAAGAAGGTGATCCCTTCCAACCACCACATTGCCCTCTTGGCGATGAACCTGAAGCACTTACCGGCGAACCGGTCCGAAACACCATTTTCTCTATCATTTCTAGAGTATCTCATCACGATTATATACTACATCAAATTCTAGATTTTATTTATCCGCTCGTCTGATCCGACAATCACCCCGGTGTAATAGAATAAGTCAACGCGCTTCGCGCTCGAGTAGTGGCTTTAGAGAATATGGTGCAAGGGTTACAAACACCAACAAATAACGAAGTATTAATTCATAATTTCAATTTTATTGAATAAATACTCCGTAAAAGTTATGTAATTTCTAAAGTCTTTAGGGATTATTCAGTTCTAGTTTCAACCGTAAATCAAATGAGTTTAATTTAATATTAACTCATTAAATCTATGTTACATCTGAAGAAAATATGCACATATATATTTTCATTAAGACTGTAATAAAATTCTGTTGTACAAAATATTAATTGTGAAATTTTTTTTAACGGGTAGGTAATACTCGAGAGATATATAAATTCACAATTAATACGTTACATTTTTCGAATCTGATTAAGCAAATCATCAACTATACTCCCAAAATCTCACAACAATATACATTCTTGTATAGTAATCAAAACAACCATTCTCACCCAAATTTGATTACGCATTCTGATTTTGACAAATCAAAATCCAAGTCATGATTTAACAGAAGACATCACTCTTAGATTCCTACATCTTTTAAAGCTATACTTTGACTTCAAAACTGTGTTAGAACATCATATGTATATTAACGATTACAAACTGTGTTCAAACTCTCCGAAGTTTTTGAAGACACTTCAAATAATGAACAATCGAGATGATGATCCAACCACATATTACCCACATTTATGTACCTAAAAAGCTCTCGAAGCCAAAGTCATAGTTCGACGCGTATCCGTGTCATACCCTTTGGCATTTATTAGCTAAAATGACTTTTCAGTTCCTTTTCAAAGTAGACAGTTTTGACACAGCTCCAGCAAGTCAACTTCGACTTTTCAGTCGGACTAGTCTTATTATAACCTCGATAGATACGTTGCCCTTTCGTCATCATTACTGGGGACCTTTCATATCTCGCCACCTTAGCAATAAACTTACCAACAACTTCAATTATCTTTGACTTTTCAAAAAATCATTATATTTATTGAAATCACATCATTTACTCATTCGCATCTTGTAACGAGAATTGTCATACGAATCATCGGAAAACAGTAACCAGTATTTTGAAATCTCGCAGCATGTCTACGCCAACAGTTATATGTGTAGGTAAAACGTCTATCTCCTGGACTTACATACTTTGAATGTGAAGTTCTGAAAAATATTTTGAACTGCAAACTAGTTCTTGAAATGCTGACGAAGCATCAAAAACTGTAAACGATCTTAACAGTAAAAAGTTTGATGAAAAAGAATAGTAAGGTGGTAAAGCTGAGAAAAAGAGAAGGTTTGGAACTGGAAAACGGATTGAACAGACTAAGAAGGAGGCTGTGGACAAATCACAAAGACTAAATCTGCCTTCAAAGAATCTAAATGATTCAGTGCCTGCTAAAGTCATTAACGAATACCTTACTCTTTATTCTAAACCTTTACAGACAAATATTCATCATCATCCATCAATATTAGAAATTCTAAGATATTATCATATCTTTCATTATAAATATCCGCGATATTTCTAAAGATATTTTCACAACTAATCTTATCTGAAGTCATTTATCTCTTTGCGCTATCAGTGTTACATCGTATAAGAAACTATTAGTTTCTATATTCTATAAACTTTCGAGTTTAAATTATTAATGTTTTGAAGTAGTGTTGGGAACTGAAGCATGAGTTAGTATAATATAATGACACTTGATCAACGTGATTATATTACAGTAAGTCATGCTGAGTTTTTAATGGGACATGACGATTCACGAACCATGCCGTCATCATGTTCCATGTTACACGACTCTTGTATTCTATTTAATCTCTAAAAATATCAAGAATATATTTTCTTGATGATTCAGTCTTTTTAGGGTATTCTGGTAAATTAACAAATCAAGATCGTGCCATTACCATTTCCTTCTTAGAACATTAACTATGTTCATTCTGAAATTTATATCTGCGAATACTGGACCATTACAAACGTTGCTTAATCGCAAGAAGAAGAAACGAAAGGAAAAACTCCAAAATAGAAATTGGAGTATAAATCGCAGCAAATAGAAGGGAGCATTAACTATGGATGTCAATGATTATAAAAGACAAAAGCAGGGGCTTTGAAATATAAGGGAAGATATAAAACCCAACAACCACCCAAAAATTATAAATCGTATATATCGATGCATATAGCAATATAAAGACATGGAAGAACTAAAAATACTATAAAACCGAGAGTATAGTAGAAGTAAATAGATTCTTCCAGAGGCAGATGAAAAAGAAGAACGACAGATATGAAAGTGAGGAGTATATCGAGAATCAGTACTGGATGAAGCATATTGACAAATACTTTAAAATATGAGTTGAGGGAGAAAAAATAGAAGGTGTGAGTTGTAAGGAAACGAAGGAGGTGGATTTATAGTGAATTACCCGACAGAGAAATCAAGATGGATTATTGTATTAATTCGAAAAGAAATATAATCACCTTAATCACCGAAGCATCAAATCCAACATAGATTACAAAGATTTTCTTTAAATTCGGAGATCAATTGTGATGACGTCAAAAGATATGACGAATCACTATAATCTTATTTCCTTCATTTACGATAACTTCACTAACACGCTTCGAGTAATCGAATTATTTTATCCATTCTTCTTGAACATGATAAAACTCTATAATCGTTATAATAACATTCTCATTGTTAGTCATGACGACCTCTATCAAATTTCGGGGACGAAATTTCTTTAACGGGTAGGTACTGTGACGACCTGGAAATTTCCGACCAAATTTAAACTTTAATCTTTATATTATTCCGACACGATAAGCAAAGTTTGTTAAGTTAAATCTCAAGAATTTTAAACTGTGTTCATACATTCATTATAACCTCGACCAAATTCCGACGATTCACGAACCGTTATATATAAATAGATATGTATATGTATATATATATATTATAACTTGAGAATATTAATAAAGTATTAAACGTATAATACTTTACACGAACGTATTTGTTTCAATATGATTTTTGAGGAAATTAAAAAAATATTTATTAAATGATTGAATTATCAGAAACATTGAATTATGATTACAAGTCTCTGTTGAGAGGTCCACTATGATTTGAGAAAAATCTATTCCTCTTAACGATATTCAGAATAATTTGTAAAGCTATTTATAAATAAAAATAAAAAGTGTCATTTACGAAAGTTAAACAAAAGTTAGTGGAGAATTGGTTTCCATAATATTCTATTAATCTATTTTCAAACGTACAAAGACGTTTTCAGTTTAAAAAGAACTTTATTATTAAAACGAATATAACTTTTATAAATATCTAGAATCACTTTTGACAACTCATTACTTAACCAGTATAATAAATATAACGATATTTATATTTTATTTCATTAAATATATATAACAATTTAAATTAATATTATATATATTTATACGCGTATTATACATACATAGTTTTTATACTTTTACTATACTTTAACTTTACCTTTACTTTACTTTAACTTTAATAATTCACTTTAATAATTCATACTTTAATAATTCACTTTAATAATTCATACTTTAATAATTTACTTTAATAATTCATACTTTAATAATTCACTTTAATAATTTATACTTTAATAATTCACTTTAATAATTCATACTTTAATAATTCACTTTAATAATTCATATTTTAATAATTAACTTTAATAATTCATACTTTAATAATTCACTTTAATAATTCAAAAATCTATTATAAATAGAATTCAGTAGGTTTCATTATTTCATAGAAACTTGAAAATATATTTCTCTAAACTCTCTCAATCGACTTATATATATAAATATATATATTTGCTCTGTATTATATCAAGATATTATTAGTATACATAAAATATTACGACGGAGTGCTGTCCGAGTGATTTCAAAATAGTTTTTTTGAATGAGTCGAAGCTAAGGAAATTATGGGTTATAGCTATGGAGGTGATGGGTATGGTTCATGGGTATGCTCGTGAGGTCAATCTAGTTTTTATCATCTCCGTTGCGTCTACGTACTTTCCTGCAATATTGAATCTCAATATTGATACGTTCGTGAATCCGAGGCCAACCTTGCACTTGTTAAATGACGTTATATGTATTTTTACTACGAAATACAGTATGGTGAGTTTCATTTGCTCCCTTTTATATATATTTTTGGGACTGAGAATACATGCGCTGTTTTTATAAATATTTTACGAAATAGGCACAAGTACTAAAACTAATTCTACGTGGGTTTAAACCAGAAATATACCCTTAGCTTGGTAACATTAAACTACTTGTCTATGTACGGTAGGCGCGAATCCTAAAGATAGATCTATTGGGCCTGATAAACCCCATCCTGACTATGGGATGCTTTAGTACTTCGAGGTTATTTTAAACACACCTGATCTGGTGTACTTCAGAGGGTAAAACATGAATGTTAAGGCTTGTTACCGGGTGCCTACAACTTATAGAATACTTTTATACACTTGCGAGTGTACATATATTTATAAATGAAAATCTTGTGGTCTATTAATATATTGAAATGATTGTTATGATAAACCTATGAACTCACCAACCTTTTGGTTGACACTTTAAAGCATGTTTATTCTCAGGTATTAAAGAAATCTTCCGTTGTGCATTAGCTCATTTTAAGGATATTACTTGGAGTCATTCATGGCATATTTTGAAAGATGTTGCATTCGAGTCATTGAGTTCATCAAGATTATTATTATGTCAATTATAGTTGGATGTATTATGAAATGGTGTGCATGCCGTCAACTTTCGTTGTAAAGAAAGTTTGTCTTTTAAAAACGAATGCAATGTTTGTAAAATGTATCATATAGAGGTTAAATACCTCGCGATGTAATCAACTATTGTGAATCGTTTATAATGTATATGAACGGGTCCTTTCATGGCTCAACTCCTTCCTTAATATATATTTCTGACTCTTTCACAACACCACACTAAGATCATGCTAATCTTTCACCACCTTGTATTATTCGATCACCACCCAAGCCTAAACCCATCGGCTACCTCCATGATCACCAAAACAGCCATTGCTATTCACTGCTGCAAACTGCTGCTGTAGCTGCAGTTATTTTCTGTTTCAGTCTGCGAAATACCATGACAAATCACCACTAACAATCACCTTGCCAACCCACAACCTGCTATCACTAGACTGCTACTACCATTTTCAAGCTTGTACAAAACATAAACTTGCTTCTGCCTACTGTGTTCGAAATAACTAATGCTGTTGCTATTTGTTCTCACCATCTTAAAACACCAAAATCAAAACCAAACTCAACCCATTTGACTGCATGTTACATGCTGCTGCCACCATCATTTATACTTCTGTTTAACCTGCAACATAAACAAAAACATTACAACTATTGCGGTTCGTGAATCCAAGGCCAACCCTGCATTGTTCAGTATTGTCGTATGAATATTTTTACTGCAAAATATTGTATGGTGAGTTCATTTGCTCCCTTTTACTATTTATATTTTTGGGACTGAGAATACATGCGCTGTTTTTACAACTGCTTTATTAAATGCTTTTGAAATATATTTTGAACTGCGAATACATGAAATGCTTTTATAAATGTTTGACGAGATAGACACAAGCAAAACATTCCTCGAATGAATTATTATGCAGACAGAAGTTCTGCGGATTATTGTTGAATTATGTGGACATGATAATTGCCACTATTGAATTATGTGGACATGATAATTGTCACCATTGAATTATGTGGACATGATAACTGCCACCATTGAATTATGTGGACATGATAATTGCCACCGTTGAATTATGTGGACATGATAATTGCCACCATTGAATTATGTGGACATGATAACTGCCACCTTTGAATTATGTGGACATGATAATTGCCACCAATTGATATGAATGTTATGTATCGAGAGAATGATTTTATACACAGGTTATGTGTATGTTATTTTTGTGCACGAGATATGTGTACGGTTACTAAGATTTATGAAAGATGATTTCGTACACGAGAAAGGTGTACTGTATTTAAAAGATATCGCATGTACATTATAGGTGGGTATAGGATTCGGGCCAATTTGTACCATGCAGCATTTAAATCTTGTGGTCTATCAAAATGATGAAATTTATTGTTTTATGATAAACCTTTGAACTCACCAACCTTTTGGTTGACACTTGAAGGCATGTTTATTCTCAGGTATGAAAGAAATCTTCCGCTGTGCATTTGCTCATATTAGAGATATTACTTGGAGTCATTCATGACATATTTCAAAAGACGTTGCATTCGAGTCGTTGAATTCATCAAGATTATTATTAAGTCAAGTATAGTTGGATATGTTATGAAATGTTATGCATGCAGTCAACTTTCGATGTAAATGAAAGATTGTATTTTCAAAAACGAATACAATGTTTGTAAAATGTATCATATAGAGGTCAAGTACCTCGCGATGTAATCAACTAATTGTGAATCGTTTGTAATCAATATGGACTTCGTCCAGATGGATTAGGACGGGGCATTTCAAATACGAATAGCAATATAAAGATACGGTATAATTAAGAATAGTATCATCCCAAGGTAGTAGTAGAAGTAAACAAATTTTTCTGGTGGAAGATTGAAAGGAAGGATGACAGAAATGATAATTAGGAAAATATTAGGGATTAGAACTGGACTAAGCATTTTCACAATCTTTTGGATGTATGAACTAAAAAAGAAAGTATAGGAATGGTGAGAATAATGGAACTGAGGAGTTTAATTTATAATGGAAATATCAGACAGAGTAATCGAGGCAGATCACCGTATTTAATTACAGAGATCTTAATCTCCTTATTCGCCGAAGAATCAAATCTTTTAAATTTCGAAGATTTTCTTTAAATTCCTTGAATTCTTGAATTCAATCAAGACGACGTCAAAAGTTAAGACGAACCTTATTTTTCTAAATTCAACCATGACTACGTCAAAAGTTATGATGAAACTTACCTTTCTCATTTCACTGTTTAGTGATGGCTTCACTCGTACTCTTCGAGTAATCGAATTATCTTATACATATTACTCAACAGTAATAAAACTCTATTTATCAGCTCAAATTCATCATGAAAACATTTTTAACGTTAGCTATGACGACCACGATCAAATTTCGGGACGAAATTTCTTTAACGGGTAGGTACTGTGACGACCCGGAAATTTCCGATCAAATTTAAACTTTATTCTTATATGAATTTGACATTTTAAGTAAAGTTTGTAAAGTTGAGTCTCAAAAGGTTTGAACTATTTTCATATATTCATGTAACCTTCGACTATTCTCGATGATTCACGAACCATTACTTGTAAATATGTGTATATGTAAATATATGTATAATGTATAATATATATAATAACATGAACATTAATAAACTACTATATACATTTATTGTTATAAATAAATATGTAAAATAAAATACATTGTAATAAAAACTATTATTTTATATATAATAAATGTATATTACTTGTATATATATTATTTAATATATATTTATTTGCGTAGTAAATTTTGTTATTTAAAACTGTTTATATATATATATATATATATATATATACATAGTGTATATTAAATATGATTACTTTTGAGCTTAAATGGTAAATGTCTGTAACTTTCGGTTGACGTTTAATTAATTTTAAAATAGGTCTATTTTATATATATATATATATATATATATATATATATATATATATATATATATATATATATATATATATATATATATATATATATATATATATATATAAAGTTTTAAATTAAAAGTTGGTCCAAAATTTGATTAAAAAGATAATAGTTTTGATAAATATTTTTTTTACCTTTTCAATCTAAGTTTTTGTACTCCGTACATATAAATTGGAACAGAAAATAAATAATTATCAAACCTTTTTGATCAGATTTCAAACAGTTAATGAGTGAAATAATTAAATACATTTAAACTAAAAATTTAGGATTTTTAGGAAAACTTTTATACGTTAACTGTTTAGCACTGGACACGCCCCGTAAAACTGTCGGTAGGATAAGTTTAAAAGATTTGCTGTTTTGCTTTGCTGTACCCTCACTTACTTTTACTTTATAATATAATATTCATATATTATATTATATATATTATTTATTTTTCGTTAACTGCAAGTATACATATGTTATATGTAGTTTAACCATTTAATGAGATCCATCACCAACATTCTCTTATTTTCTTCATCAAACCCACAAACCAAGTTAGAACACTATCACCACCTTCTATACTTGATCACCATTTTAAATCACCATCACAACCGCTTTCTTGTTGCCACTGCCGATGACAACAAACACCACATCACGCCACTATCTTCCACCACCAAAGACTACCTCCGGCCACCATCACCATGTCACCCGTCACACCTTAAGACCATCACTCACCTCACCAACAGTTACCAAGAACCACGAGCATTTTTTGTTGTTGTTGTTTTCGTTACCTTGTTTTTGATCACCATTTTCTGCTTGACTCTAACCCGAACACCATCTTCACCGCCACACTCTCTCTCTCTCTCTCCCTCTTCTCTCTCTCTTCTTCTTCCTTGTGAAACCCATCACCACCCACACCACAATAAACCGTCGCATAGATATTGTTATTTTATGATACCAAAACCGCCATCATTGATTCCTCATGCCACTGTGTTCGATCTTATTTCTATTATATATCATCACCACCGAAGGTCACTATGATTACCATAACAATCATCACCTTTATATTGCTACTACTACCGTTTGATACGACCACCACCAAAATTCTATCATCGATCACCATCACTAACTAAAAACTGCTGTTTTGTTTACATTTTACTGCTGGTTCAGCTTCAAACCCTTAAATTCTGTTATAGACTATATCGAATCTATTATTCTTGTTCAAAACCGAATACCCATTTATGAAACGCTGAATGATGAAACGTGAACTTACGATGATGGTGATCCTGTAATAATAAAAGAACGATGATGATAATACGCTAATGATGATCATGATGATGAAGCTTACGGTGATGTTTATGAAGGACGAAGAAAGCATGATGATGAAATGATGATGGATGTTTTGATGACTGAAAAACGATTTGATGATGAGTGCAGTCTACGAATTTGTTTTTCTGTGTAGGATCGGATAATAAAGGAAAAGAGAGATTTAAACCAAACACCATTACCCTACATGTATCCCACTTCCGTTCCTATTTTTTTTTCTTTTTCTTTTCATCTGTCGAGAAAAAAAAAACCAAACAATTTAATTCAGGATTGGGCTTGATTATATAAATGAGTTTAGTTAAATGGGCTACTGTGTGACAGCCCATTAATAGGCCTGCTATTGATCGTGATACAGCAACTGACGATGGGTTAAAGCAAAGTAAGGTCGATCTAAAAACAGAAAAGCAATGATGGATGGATGGTAGAAGGTGTGGGTGTTTAAGCGAGAGGTTGCGGGTTCGAATCCCGTCCTGGGCAGCTTATTTTTTTATATACTCCTAAGGTATTATTTAATATTATTAAGATTATTATTAAGTATTGTTATTATTATTATTATCTTTATTATTATTATTAACATTATTATTATTAATTCTATTGTTATTATGGTTAAGATTAATTATATAAGATAATATATATGTATGATTATTATTGTTACTATTAAAACCGTAGTAATTATTATTATTATTATTTTTTATCATTTTTTTAAATTATTAAAAATTATCATTTTATTAATTATCATTTTTTTTATTAAAAACTATCATCATTGTTATCATTACTAATATTATCACTATTTTTTTTATTTACTATTATTGTTAATATCATTATTAAGTATTATCATTATTACCATAAGTATTATTATTATCATTATCATTATAAAATATGACTCTTTTATTATTATTAACTCTATTATTATACATACAATTTATATATATATATATATATATATATATATATATATATATATATATATATATATATATATATATATATATATATATATATATATGAAATGTATTACGAATATAAATATTTTATAAAGAAGTATACATATATATATATATATATATATATATATATATATATATATATATATATATATATATATATATATATATATATATATATATATATATATATATATATATATATATATATATATATATATATATATATATGAAAAATATTATTATAAATATATTATAAAGATATAAATCTTATTACATTATAAAATATATATACCGTTCGTTATTATTATTTGATATATATATACAAATGATATAGGTTCGTGAATCCGAGGCCAACCCTACACTTGTTTAATGTCACCATATGTATTTTTACTACAAAATACAGTATGTGAGTTCATTTGCTCCCTTTTACTCTTTACATTTTTGGGACTGAGAATACATGCGCTGTTTTTACAACTGCTTTATTAAATGCTTTCGAAATATATTTTGAACTGAGAATACTTGAAATGCTTTTATAAATGTTTGACGAGATAGACACAAGCAAAACATTCCTCGAATGAATTATTATGCAGACAGAAGTTCTGTGGATTATTATTGAATTAGTTGGACGTTATAATTACCACTAATTGTTGTGAATATTTTCCCATGATTATTATTGCTTGGTAACCTAAGAATTAGAATCGGGTATGGCCCTAATTCACGCGAATCCTAAAGGTAGCTACCGGGTTTAACACCCCCACCCAGAATGTTCACTAGACGGAAGGGCTAGTGGGCGTGGTGTTTAGTACTTCGAAGTTTATATGATTATTATACATACGAGATGTTCTGTTTTGGGGATATTATTATGCGCATTATATGTTAAGGTCGGTTACCAAGCCAAGCTATGAAAGCAATGAAAAGTGAATGTTATGTATCGAGAGAATGATTTTATACACAGGTTATGTGTATGTTATTTTTGTGCACAAGATATGTGTACAGTTACTAAGATTTATGAAAGATGCTTTCGTACACGAGAAAGGTGTACTGTATTTAAAAGATATCGCATGTACATTACAGGTGGGTATAGGATTCGGGCTCATTTGTACCATGCAGAATTTAAATCTTGTGGTCTATTAAAATGATGAATTTTATTGTTTTATGATAAACTTATGAACTCACCAACCTTTTGGTTAACACTTTAAAGCATGTTTATTCTCAGGTATGAAAGAAATCTTCCGCTGTGCATTTGCTCATTTTAAAGACATTATTTGGAGTCGATCATCGCAATGGAACCAGATGTTGGTGACCTCGTCCAGATGGATTTGGACGGGGTATGACACGACCGAATTATAACGGGATTCGGGTTTCCCTATCGGGTACGGATCATTTTGCCACCCCTAAGTTGTAGGATGTAATATGTAATACTCAGAGTGTTAAACCTAGTTTAGATCGAATTCCTGTTCATGAATGTATTTGTGATGTATCAGTGATATATATGTATGTATAATCAGTATGTATCTATATGAGTATATGAATGTGCAGTAGCAGAATTATGAATGATGATGATAAAGAACAACTTGTTATTCAACTAGGTGCCAAGATTAGGTTTACAATGTACTAGGGATTGGTAGAGAATTGGTGAGGTGTGTGTGAAGGAATTGATGAAATGTGTGGGAAGAGGTTAAGTGTGTAGGTGTGGTAATGGTATTTATACTGCATACCATTACCACTTACATCATGTAGCTACATACAACATACATCACATATATTAGTCCTAACATTCTCCCCCTTGATGTATGTTGTGAAAATATGCGTTTGCGTTCTTGAACTCAGGAAAATCTCTTTTAAATCTTGAACTCTCCCCCTTGAAATAAGCTGAGGATTTCAATAAATTATTTAAACTCTCCCTCTTGGAATAGGCATAGTTGTTTGTTGACATGAAACGGAGAAACTTCTTCTTTTGAAAGATTCTTCGTTCCTGGTTTTGTTGTTGGTTATTGATGTAGTTGTTGGCTAGGTCTTGATTACAATGCACACCATTCTTTGGTCCAATGGCTAGATTTTGGAATTTGTGCCGCTTTAACATCTAACTCATGTCGCAAATCAGAAATGTGTTTTTCAAAGTCATGAGTTAATGTTCGGTTAAGAGTTTGAACATGATCAACAGCAGTGTGGAGTTCTAGAATGGTCTTAAAATCCAGCTCACGTTCAGACTTGAGATGACCATTTTCCTTTGAAAGCTTTTGTTTTTCAGCAATCTGCGAATGAAGATCCTATGCGAATGAAGATCCTGAATGATGTGAGTGGAGGTCTCAACTTTTTCGTTGTAAGTCTTTGTTTGAATTTGTAAATCAGTTTGAAGAGTAGCCACTTTTCTTTGAAACTTTTCGTTCTCTGATTTGTTGTATGAAAGAGACGAATCCAATTCTTTGATTTGAGATTGCAACTTGCAAATGTCTTCCGAAGATGTATTTTGAATTCTTAGTTCATCTTCTAGTTTAGAAACTTTCTCTTTCGATTCCAAATCGTTTGATGCTTTCGTTAAATCAGAAGATTGTTCTCTCATCAACTGAAGTTGTATTAGAAGCTTTTGATGAAGTTTGTTTTGTACAAAAATACAATTCGAACGTTTACCCCTCTTATGGCATGAGCAACTATATTGATAATGTGCAGCTACATCTGAAGAAGACGGTTCCTCTGGTGTCATTAACAAAGATATGGATTCGAGAATTGTAGCTTGTGTAGTTTGTGTAGCTTGCTCGTAAATAATAAGTGCACACGGTGTCGGAGGATTGTAACAACAAGAACATCTTTTTTCTCGATGGTTAAAACGTTCAACAAAATCTGGTTTCGGAGGTATAACGGAACAAATACTCGACATTTGAAGTCGTTGCAAGAAACCGACCTTCTGAAAAGTTCTTTAGAAATATTAACGAGAATCGTTAATTTTCTGGACTTCGTAAGTCCTGTCGTCAAAGTTTAACCAAAAAAGTTAACTTTGTTAATTGATGTTGTTTATATGATATACACTCTAATTGTAAATCAATATTCTCCTTTTCAAGTATATCAACAAAACGTCTTAACTCTTGAAGTTCATCCTGAATTCCTAAGGGTAACGAAGGTTCTTTTTCTATCTTAACTTCTGGAATCTTGGGTTGTGATTCTAAGAAATAGTCTAGAGATTTAGACCTAGATAATTTTAACCTACGTTCAACATTGTCAAACTTGGTTAAGAACGAATCACTGGAGTCCTTAAGTTCATGTGCTAGACCGTCACAGTTAATGCACACATTAGTTTGCAATAAATGTGCAAACTTGTGTTTCTCAGATGCAAGAACACTCTTCATCATTTGCATTTCAATTTCAAATTTAGAAATTTGTGTTTTCAATTCATTTTCACTTGATTTTTTTTTTTGGCAAAAAAACGAAAACTTGCATAAAAATGGAAAACATTTTCGAAAAAAAAAAACACCTTCAACAAGGATACAACGTGATAACCCTGATGAGGCTCGTACATAGAAAGCGGTTAACTTATAACCAAGCCTCATCCTGAACATACCGAACCAAAACCGGAACAATTAGGAATAACAACAAACCGGACAAAAGCCAACGCTATAAACAAACTACAAAGGCACTAAACTCTAAACCGACAAAGACACAATCACCCACGAAGCAGAGGACAACGAGCTCAAATATCTTTGTTAAAAACCCCAAATTCTTTCATCTCGGCGCCTTGAATCAATGTTTTCTTCCTCTTTTGTTGATATTTGTTTTCGAGCGTCGTACTAGGGATCTCTCGAGAATTAATATGAGAAACGTTAACCGGTTCGCTCTCGTCGGTCATACTCGTCATCATTTTGTCAAAAGCCGCAAAAGCCTCTTTGGTCATTTTTCCATTTCCAAATGCCGATGAACCACCCTTCTAGACTTCAAAACCTCCCATAAATAACCTTTGAATTGCATCCCCGTAATCCAAATCTTTAGTGTCATCTTTGAGCTTAAAAGAACCCGAAGTAGACGCCTCGTTCGCCTTCTTTCTTGAGTACAAAGTAACTTCACTTATAAGACTTCTCGAGACGTTTTTATTTAACATGTACCACGATTTACAAAAACCTTCGCAAGAAGGGATCTCGCAATCGCAATATTGTCTACCATTACGTCCAAACAACACCGGTAATGGCCTTTCATCGTTCGATTCATTCTTATGTGCAGCCAATAATTCTTCTTTCATTCTCTTCTTCTCCTTCAAACGATCCAATTTTCACTTGATTGAAAGTATAAACATTTGGCATTTAATGCATGTTTCTCTTTTTCCAGGTTCTCAATTTGATTTGAAAATCGTTTTCATTGGCAAAGAAACACTATGTTCTTAACATCGGAAGATGTTGATTGAGCGAGCGCATCAGCTTCTTCTGACTTGAAGTGATGTTTTGAGACTAGCTTTTTATCAATTTCTCATTTAATAATAAAAGTTGAGTTTGTAAACGACCTTTCTCAACTTCGAGCTTCTGAATAACAAGAGAATGATAGTTGCATTTGAAATCCGAGCAGAAACATCTCGAAGGAACACTCATTACACATGAATTCAAGCAATTTAAGTTGTCAAAATCATTGTCTGAAACATGCAAGCCTTTAATCACATTTTCCTGAAAATGTACTTAAATAGTTGTGAAATTGTGTATTTAGAATTGAATCTATATATGATACATAAATACAGACAGTGATAGTTTGATACTGGTAAATGTTTGTAACAAGTTCAGTTGATTTGAATTTATAAAGTACATATCAGGTCAACTCTCTGTTTATTCTTATTCAGTAAAAGAGGGTGAAACTTTTATCATAACTAGAAATACAAATATAGTATGGACCCATGAACTAAACCCATTTGGAAGAAACTGATTTTCGTTTCGCACACAAGCTTTTACTGTATGGTAGTGATTTGTGGCAGAAGTGCAACAATGCGTCAAACAGCAACCCACAAAATTACAAGTCAGCTACGGACTGCCCGAAAAAAAGAAGAGAATCAACTAACATTAGTTGATCTTTCGTTGATCAGACCCAAAATACGTGAACACTGAACCAGACAAGAGAGTCTAGCTAAGGTTCAGCTGACCACAACCCATCCAACACAAGTTTTATTTACTTTTTAGTCTAGCATATACATAAGGGAAGTACATAAACTTCCTTGCAAACTCATCTTACAAACCTACCTGTTTTTATGCACACATCAACCTTATGTTTTCACACGTTCACAATCTAAAACTGCACTCAATCTATAATCGGGCAGCAATTACAACCTCGATTTCATCCTGGACTTGAGTACCTAATAATACCTCTCTCGCGTATCTCTAACATAAGCGACAACCATTTCAACACACTGAACAAAATCTTCCATCTCCTTTGAGCTTTACCAATGGCAGAATGAGGAAACATAAACCCATCAACTGCATGCAAATCCACCTGTGAAATATCCTCCTCTAAAGACTCCGAGTCGCAAATCAACGTATGTGGGACTCTGTAACGCAAATCTAACGGCTGATCTTGATCAAAACTCAGATCATCAGATTCCATGTTATTCAACCCGTAATCATTGAAACTATCAGTACCATCCGTTAATGAATACATGACTTGCATAACATTAACATCTGGAGACGGTGCATCCATCGTCGGGTAATCGAATCGGCCTTTCTTATGGGACGTTCTACTATTGCTGCTTTCGCTGACATCTCCTGATGTCATCATTTCGGAAATAGAGCAGGTACCTGTTCTAAGAGAGGATTCATCATCATAGGAAACAATATCCTCTGGATGTTGAAACGCAGATATCACCAATTTATGTGCTTCACTCTGAACACCGAATTTGATGTAGACGTTAGTGATTATTATACTTGGAAAACGGGTCAGGTTGGGTCGGTTTGGGTAACAGGTCAAAACGGTTTTGAGTTGAAATGAGTTATGGGTCAAACGGGTAAAATTTTTAAAACATGTCCAAATGGGTCGGTTTGGGTAACAGGTCGAAACGGGTAATGGATCAAATGGGTCAAATAGGTCCAAACGGGTCATATGATTTTAGATTTGATTTTTTACATTTATTATATTGTTTTAGTTATTATTATTTATTATTAATATTTATATTTATTATATATATAACAAAATATTAATATGCATAATAATTGATAAAACCATTAATGCTTTCATAAATGATTAACGGATGAAACTTGTTAAGCTCGACCCATTTGACCCATTCACAAGACCCATTAGACCTATTTCTATTATTGAGCTTTAGGATTTGATACCCATTTAACCCGTTCTTTTATATTTTGTATAAGACCCAACAGGTTGGAGAAAAACTCATAGGACCTTTTTTTAAGTTTTGGTTTACACTTTCGGGCCTAAATTTTTTCACGACCCATTTGACCCAAATTTGATAGTATGGGTCTCAATTGCCAGGTATAGTGATTATAATAGACATGGCAACATTAGTGAGTATATTTTTAGTCATTATAAAGCTCACCCTTTGAATTTCAGAGAGGTTGTTGGTGATAATGTACTTGCGATCTGAAAGAAGCCCAAGGACTTGGCCCACAACATTAAACACAACACCGTCTCGGTTAAGAGTTGGTGGAGTGTACAGATACAACTTCTTATCGTCAATCACACATCTTCTAGCATGATCCACAGTCACTTCCCACATTTTTGTAGACATACCAGATCCAAGTATCTGCAGTGCATAACAAACAATAGAGACACGATGAATAACACAATGGAAAGTTGGGTGACATGTCAAAATGGGTCATATCATTTAATACAGGTCAGTCACATTGACCCACCAACATTTGGTTTTTGAGGAGTTCTATCTATACTTCTATAGTTAGTGTCATAATAAATCCCATCATTTAATACAGGTCTGGTCAGACTGAACCACCAGTGTTTGTTCTTGGGGATTCTATCTATAATTAGTGTATACTGATGATTTCACAAAAAAAAAAAATAAATAAAAAAAATTATGTATACTGATATTTCAGAGCAGTTAGATACTACAGTACATCTTACATTTCGAAGCCTTGCGGGGTCCAGATAAGAGAGAGCCAAGAAATCTTTGACCGTCTTGATATTTTCTTTGTTCAACCGCTTGTGGAAAGCTCCGTCTTTCCCAATTTTTTCCAATCTCCATACCTCATCAGACAGATATGGTGGGTGATGCTTCTTGTACACTATAAACCAAAAAAAGGTGAAAAATTAAATTAGATTGTACTCAAACGGTTGAACTGACAATATAAAGATTAACTATGTCATCACCCTATAAAATAACATCTTAATAGTCATAGTAGCATACGTATATCAAAACCATTGAATCCGTAATAAAATAAGCGATTATCCAAAAGTATTGTTACGAGCAACCACAGGAGACCGGGAGTGGCTCAAGTATCGAGAATATTTTAAGATGTAATAAATCCGATTATTTAAAACTATCCTATATTTCAAGCAAACGAATACCAACAGGTAAAAATACCACAAATATGAACCACATGATTGATCTGTACTGGCAAAATGGACTGATCAGGGGGGTTGGGTAACAGGTCCAGATGAGTAATTTATTAAGGGCTGATACAAGTTGGGGCTGAAACTGCATTATTACAATAACTATATATATTTTTGTATTGAACGGTATTCAGAGGTAGTATGCAAAAAAAAAAAAAAAATTCTAGGAAAGCTAACTCATTTGGCCCATGCCATATTAGCTTTTTCCACCCATTAAGGGTGTTGATATTTCCACTTTTAGTTTTGATAAATTCACTTTGATCATGTTTTACTGGTTTGTAAAGTACAACAACTTAATGCATGAGAGTAAGTGGATTTATCAAATTTACAAGTGGATATATCACTACCCATTTATTTAAGTTCACCATTAGTACCCCATATCAACCCATCAAAAATAGATGGGTAAAAAAAGTCCCCTCTAAGTTAAAGGCGGGAAAACTCAAACAACAACCTCTGATCATACCGATGATATATATAGCACATACTCACATTCACCACGATGGTCCCTGACAACGAATGACTCTGTCTTTGCTTCTCGCACTCTGTCTCCATCACAATTATTCAACACTCGTGCTCCCAACCTAAACTTTCGGCTCCTCGTCCAGCTGGAATTATCGGTAAACGAAAGATCGCCAACAAGACCAATACCTTCACCAAGATAAACATGTGCGTTTCCAGTAAGAAGAGGTTTTTTTCCATGTCTTTCTCTAACAATATTATTGTTAAAGTCTTCAAGTGTCCAATTGTCTCCTTCACTACTATCGAAGTCTCCTTCAAGAACAACTATTTCAACAGTTGACGATGATTCAATTCCAGTTGCAACTGTTTTCCCAGTACAAGCATCAATCAAGGCTACCTTTAGTGTGTTACAGTCTCCTCCTTCGATACGAGTTCCGGTAAAAACAGGGAGAGATAAATTACTTAGAAATTGTAACTGCAACCTTCTTGGTACAAAAGATTCCTTCTCGTCTCCATAATCCCTATGTAGAGAGTATATATAGGCCTTAACCATGGTTATCAAATATGTGAGAATAACAATAATGAATCAATAAAGCAGTGTCATACACCTTACCAGTTCATGGCTGCTATATGTTTTTCCATAGCTGATTCGACTTCCTCTTTCACCTACAGACTCAATATCATCAGAAAATAATGCTTATTCTGTAACGTTTAGGTTAACTAACTAAAGGTAAAAAAAAAAAAAAAAAAAAAAAAAAAAATAAACACTACTGAACCGGCCTCTTTACTTTTTTTACGGCAGAAACATGCGATTTGATGTATACACTCTCAATTCATAGTTGCATCTAATGAAAAAAAGAAGTTTTTATAGGTAAGATCTTTTTTCATGTATAAGTCATCCTATGTACAGACATCTAACATTGTATCTACATTATGCCAAAGCCATGAGCGGGAGCCCAAACATGGATCACTTAAAAACAAATACAGTAGAAATTTCACATTTGAATCTTAAGATGAACTGAGTCTACAACCCTATTACCATTAAATTTACAGTAAATTCTATAGAGAGCCTTCATCATGATTTTCAACTGTCTTTACAATTAGCATGACCCAAATTTTAATATGAACATTGTGTTAGTGATAGTGGTATGTCTCTCTTAGCGAAAGGTCAGGAGTTCGACTCCCGTGGGGTGCAACATTGCACACAAGGTTGGCCCTTGACCCTTGAATTCCACCCAAGGGTGCCTTCCGCACATCGCGTGGCGGGGGCAGTGGGGGAGGGGGTTTTACCCCCCGTGCCCTCGGATTGGGCTGGGTTTACTCCTTGGCAGTGGGCAGCCGTTGGGGGCGGAACTGCGGGAGATGAACGGGTGGGTATTTTAGTCCCCCTAGGTGATCCCAAACTGCTGTTCAAGAAAAAAAAAAGTAAATAACTATGTTGGGCAAAGACACATCCGGTCAGTAAGCATTAGACTACAAACAAATGTGGCGTTCGTCAAATTTGGTTGACGATGTAAACAACCTGACATCATCCACATAAACAGGATCAAGATAAAAATGAGACAGCTAAAGAAGTTTTGACATACGACTTTACGAACTAACGGCTCCAAAATAGGCTCCACATACTTGTTGAACCTCGTGAAATTCATAACCTCAAGCACCACACTGCATATCATCAGAAACAAAAACACTTTTAACAACCTTACTCCATTATCAAACTTGATTTTCATGTAAATATATAATATAAATATGTATATATTCAGTTCAAATAAGAAAAAAACTAGTCAAGCACAGAAGCTGGTCTTACGCTCAAATCATACAGGAATTAAGCAAAAAGATAGTGAATCACACACAAACACGATACAAGAAATAATTAACCCTAAACTCACCTCAAATTAACACACCTAAAGGCACCAATTGAATACATTAATATGTAAACACACATGCAATATGCTAAAATCAGTCAACGTATGGTCATCAAAATGAAACGCACATTAGTTAATCCTAAATACATCTCAACAAAAGCAACCTAATGGCATCAGAAGTATGGAAAACTTACCTTTTGAAAGATGGCCGTTTACGACGGCCACCGTCATCGGAAGTCGACGAAGAAGGTTGCTCCGGCGGAGGTGAAGGCTTCTTCTGCGACATAATTATCCGTACTACCAGCGATTGTTACTAGCACACTTTCCAGAATTAAAATAATATAATTAAAATAATAAATGATATGATATGACGAATTAATACGTGGCAGTGGAACCGTGATCACGTGGATCAAAAATGGCTGATACACTTTTGTCAGATCAGAATTAACCTAACTTTAAATAATAATAGAAATAAAAATAGAAAAGAAATAATGTGTATTTTTGCCTATCTGAAAAAGATAGATACAGAAATATATAAATATATGTATGTATATCTGAGGATTTGATCGGTGTTTGGCGGAGAGCAGCGGTGACGCCAGAACTTATTAGTTCAGTTCGTAAAATCTGTTTTCTGTAACTGAAAAATTTTGCAGATGAGAGGATGAGGACGAAATAAATGGGGCCCACAAAAGCGCGTTTTTATACATGGGGACCACTAGTTGTTGGTACAACGCGCTTGTACTTGATTTTTGGCATCAGAAGGGCGGGAACCCTACAAACCAACATTATAGGCATCATTTTCATTTAATTATGGATGTATGGATGAATGAATTACGTGGAATCACGGATTTGTTTAAACAATACACTGAAGTAATATTTTTGACTTTAAAGTTAATGTAAATGCGAAAGTTGTTTTGTTTAGATGGATTATGGATTATGGAGTAGTGACGATAAACTTATACAACCAAACAAATAAGAGTTCATCATAAAGATGAAACACTTATGAAACGTAGAAAAATCGAAAAAACCTTCGAGCTAAACTAACAACAACCTGACATAAGTTCACGACAAACAATGACAAAGAGAAACCTAAGTAATGGTGTATCCTATCGTATACACGCATAAAAGGCATAACGGTTGCATAAAAGTAGCATCAGGAAGGCTGGAAACAACAGTTTTGTGGAGTTAACCGTCCAGCGTTCTCCGCTGAACAGGCTGCTTTGTCATGCGTAAGCCCTGAAGGCCGCCTAGCGCGTAAGCCCTGGCCGGAGAACGCCACCTTCAGCGTAAATTACGGATCACGAATAACAGAACATATCATCATCTGACACGTGTCCCCGAGCAATCTGGTGGATCTGACACTATAAATAGACCCCTTGGGTCGTCATTTTACACAGTTCAGATATTATGACAACTTTGAGAGCTGAGACTTCACTTCTCTTTCTCTCTCTACTTTCTCTCACTAGAAGTCATCCGGCTAGCACTCTTACGCTCTACGGACGACAGATTGATTAAGCCACCCCACAAGTTTCTACACTTGTGAACCGGGTCTGCAGGGATTATTTGCCGAGGGTAAAAATCAATCGGCAACACTCCGCCCTCCTAAAGCTAGATCACTTCTAGTATCTTGTTGGCACACTAAGCCTTACCTCATAAGGAAATAGGTGTTAACAATGGCGCCATCCATTATTAAGACGAATCATCTCACCAACACTGATAAAGACGGCGAAGATAACGAATTCATACCCATAGAAGTGGGCATGATACACCCATGGAAAGCTGGACAACGGAGGAAGGCAGAAGTATTAGAAGATTGGGAAGAGCAATTAATATCCTTTCCTTCTATGTGTAACACAAATCCATCCGATGGTCCCGTAGTTATAGAAGCGCGAGTTGCTAATTGCTTAATACGCAATATTTACACTGACACAGGAGCTGGAGCAGACATTATGTATGAACATTGCTTCATACAGCTACCCAAAGATGTACAAGAAAAAATGAAGGAAACATATGTGCCGTTGGCCAGTTTTACAAGTGAGCCGTCCTGGTCTGAAGGAAGTATTTTGCTTGACGTGACCTTGGGCAAGCCACCCCTAAGACACACAGCCAACATTGAGTTCTTGGTGGTTAAAGCAAATTCACAGTACAACATAATTTTGGGAAGAACTGCTTTAATGACGTTTGGAGCTGTAACGTCAACTGTACATGGTATGATGAAGTTTCCAACGCCAGGCGGAGTAGCAACGTTATATGCAGAACGGCAGAAGTCAATTGAGTGTTCCCAAGTAACAAAGGCAGTAATTAAGTCAATCATACACGATGATGGGTCAATTTCACCAAATCTTAAATTTTCAGATCAAAAAATCATAATTGGGCACACGTTGTCCGCCGAATGTAAAGAAAAATTATACAATATTTTGACAACAAATCTAGACGTTTTTGCATGGCAGCCGTCTGATATGACCTGTGTTCCAAGGGAAATTGCATAGCATAGGCTAAACGTGAATCCCAACATACATCCTGTTTGTCAGAAAAAGCGTGGCATGGCGCCAGAAAGAAGCAAATTCCTCCGTGATGAGGTACGAAGTTTGGTGGATGCTGGGATCCTGCGAGAGGTCAAATATCAGACATGGGTAGCCAATCCGGTCATGGTTAGGAAGCCGGACAACTCATGGCGGATGTGTGTGGATTTCACGGATATCAATAAAGCATGTCCAAAGGATAATTATCCTTTACCTGAAATTGATTGGAAGGTTGAATCATTGGCAGGATATCGATTCAAATGTTTCCTAGATGCTGCTAAGGGATATCATCAAATCCCAATGGCTTTAAAAGATGAAGACAAAACGGCTTTTCACACGACGGAAGGCATATTCTGTTACATGAAAATGCCTTTTGGTTTGAAGAATGCAGGAGCAACATATCAACGACTTATTGATATGGCATTTAAGGATCAAATTGGGCGAAACTTAGAAGCTTACGTTGATGAAATTGTCATCAAAAGTCATACTGAAGAGAAGATGTTACGAGATATACAAGAAACTTTTGCATCTCTACGAAAAATTAACATGAAATTAAATCCCAAGAAGTGCACGTTTGGTGTGGAAGAGGGAAAATTCTTAGGTCATATTGTAACAGAACATGGAATTAAAGCTAATCCTAAGAAAATTCAAGCAATTGAAGATATGAAGTCACCAACTAGCAAAAAAGATGTTCAACGGCTACAAGGATGTCTAGCAGCGTTAACAAGATTCTTGTCCAGAGCAGCTGAAAAGTCACTTCCATTCATGAAGGTGTTAAAGGGCTGTTTAAATAAAAAAGATTTTGTGTGGACGGCGGAAGCCGAAAATGCATTCCAAGAGATCAAGCAGTTGTTAAAAACATTACCTACATTAACAGCACCAAAAGAGGGGGAAACCCTAATTTTATACTTAGCTGTCTCAAAGGAAGCAATAAGTTCTGTTCTAATCGCAGAATGGAACGGCGTGCAAATGCCTATATTGTGACGACCCGGGAATTTCCGACTAAATTTAAACTTAATATTTATATGATTTCGATACGATAAGCAAAGTCTGTAACGTTGAAGTCTCAAAAACTATGAATTGTGTTTATGTATTCATTTAACCTTTGACTACTCCCGACGATTCACGAACAATTAATTGTAAATAGATAGGTGTGTATGTATATATGAATAATAATTCAAAATATAATTTAATGTATTATATGTTGTTGTTATTAATAAAATAAAAATTAGATATTATAATAATGATTATTTAAAATATATCTCCATATATAAATAAAGTATATTAAAAATAAATACTTACTAATTGTAATACTCGTTTGATGTTTTGATTGATATTAGACAAGTCTAAATTCAAACTTATATGATTTTAAAATAAACAGTGATTCGAAAATGAGTTTTACAAACTCTAGGCTTATTAAAAATGTATTTAGAAATTAATTGTTGAATTTTAAAAATTTTTATATTTTATTTGGAGTTGGGAGTGAATAATTAATGTAATCTTGATTTAATAGTTAATGACCAAAGTTTATACCAGAATGACTGAAATAATTAAAGAAACTTAATTTAAAAATTTGGAATCTTTCTAAGAAACTTTTATCCGTCACTGATTATCAACGGACCACTCCATATTATCTCTATTAAAACTTTATGTACATAAATCTAAAAATAAAAAGAGGCGGCTAAATATTATTAGAACTGTGCTTGTTTGATTCCATTCACTCATTGAATTACACTTCAATGATTGTGTACTGTGCGTTTAACACGTTTCTTACTTTCTCAATTATTAGTATATCATTAAATAAATTAATATTATTATTATTATTAACCATTTATTAATTTATGTATTATGTATGCATTAGAAAACATAGAGATAGAACCATTAAAACCTTCAACAAATCAAGCATATTTACTACCATGGTTAACCTTCCACCATCACCCCACAGTCACCACTACCGTCACCTCCTGAACACCCATAACCATCACTATCCTCCATCTTTTCTCTCTATCTCTCTCATGATCTAAAACCACCCTAAACCGCCAACACATCCACCTTGTGTTGATGATCAACAAGACTTTTAAACAATTAATACATTCGACTTCCACTTCAATTTCCTGTCAAGAACAAACTCACAACATCTTCTTGTACAATATCCATTTAACCATCATTATCTACCTTGCTCCCTTCTGTTTTCTGTGCACCAACGACAACAACACAGCACCTGCTACAGTTCCCATCGTTTTCTATTTACAGATTAAAACAAACCCATAAAGAAACTGCTGCCGTTAGTGTTCTTGAGCAACAATAACACCACCATCTCTCTATCCTCACTCTCTCTCTCTCATCTCTCTCTTAAATTAAAACCACCATCGAACCCATTTTCTTTGCTGTTGTTTCCTCCTGCAATCGCCACTTCCACCACCACCGTGAGTATCACCGACCCATGTTAAACCACTGCTATTTTGTTTCTTCTGCAGCTACTGGCCGGTGGTGGCTATCTCCGGCTAGCGATGATCAACTTTTTGAGGTTAATGACAACACGATGAATAAACAGTTTGGGTGTAATGAAAAGATAAAGTAATCGAACAACTTCTAAACCCACATCCTGCTGTACTGCTGAATGTTTCTGTTCCTGTTTCCATATATTTTTTTATTTATTTTGAAAACCCTTATCTGTAAAAGTGAGATGGTGATACGTGATGATGATGGTTACGATTATTAGATGATAACCGTACGATGATGAAGGTTCTATGATGTTTTCTGCTACAAAATAATTCTATTTCTGTTTCCATTAAATTAAATAAGTAGATGATGGTGATTATGAAGAATGATGATGATAGATGATCATGAGATGTCACGATGTCTTTATGTTAGATGATTAATGATGGTGATACAGAGATGATGATGAGGATGATATTGACGAAGTTAAGATCGCGAGACGATGATGGCGGTTTGATTATGAAGAGATCATGATTAGAAGATGATGACCTAAAGAAACGAACTCATCCGTGTGTGTGTTGTCTGCATCGATTAAAAACCCCAAATATCCATCGATCGGTTCATCTCAATCATGTTAATGGGCTAGTGTGATGGATCTAAATTAATTAAACAAATGGACTATTAGTAAATGGGCCTTATTTATATAACAACGGACTTCGAAATTAAATGTTATATAAATTAAGGTATAATCTAAATCAGAAAAATGAACTTGGCTAGATGGTTTGGATGTGTGTTTGTTAAGCGGGAGGTTGCGGGTTCGAGCCTTGTCAGATGCATTTATTTTTGTGAAAAGCTCCAAAGGTAGTTATTATTATTATTATTATTATTATTATTATTATTATTATTATTATTATTATTATTATTATTATTATTATAGTATTAATAAAATGGGTATTATTATTATCATCTTAGTTATTATTAAGTAATATCATTAAGTGTTATAGTATTATTATTATTATTAATATTAATATAAGTATTGTTATTATTATTATTAAAAACTATCATTTTATTATTATCATTATTATTATTAGAATTGTCATTATTTTTATTATCATTATCATTTTTTTTTATGAAAATTACTTTTATTATTATTTTTATGAATATTATAAACTATTATAGGTTCGTGAATCCGAGGTCAACCTTGCATTGTTCAATTCCGTCGTATGCATATTTTTACTACAAAATATCGTATTGTGAGTTTTCATTACTCCCTTTTTATATATATTTTTGGGACTGAGAATACATGCGCTGCTTTTATAAATGTTTTACGATATAGACACAAGTAATCAAAACTACATTCTATGGTTGAATTATCGAAGTCGAATATGCCCCTTTTTATTAAGTCTGGTAATCTAAGAATTAGGGAACAGACACCCTAATTGACGCGAACTCTAAAGATAGATCTATCGGGCCCAACAAGCCCCATCCAAAGTACCGGATGCTTTAGTACTTCGAAATTTATATCATGTCCGAAGGAGGATCCCGGAATAATGGGTATATTCTTATATGCATATTGTGAATGTCGGTTACCAGGTGTTCAATCCATATGAATGATATTTTTGTCTCTATGCATGGGACGTTTATTTATGAGAATTTGGAATATGAAAACTTGTGGTCTATTAAAATATTGAAATGATTATTTATGTTAAACTAATGAACTCACCAACCTTTTGGTTGACACTTGAAAGCATGTTTATTCTCAGGTACGAAAGAAATCTTCCGCTGTGCATTTGCTCATTTTAAAGATATTACTTGGAGTCATTCATGGCATATTTCAAAAGACGTTGCATTCGAGTCGTTGAGTTCATCAAGATTATTATTAAGCCAATTATAGTTAGATATATTATGAAATGATATGCATGCCGTCAAATTTCGATGAAATGAAAGATTGTCTTTTCAAAAACGAATGCAATGTTTGTAAAATGTATCATATAGAGGTCAAGTACCTCGCGATGTAATCAACTGATGTGAATCGTTTATAATCGATATGGACTTCGTCCGGATAGATTAGGACGGGTCTTCACAGTTGGTATCAGAGCGATGGTCTTAGCGAACCAGGTCTGCAATAGTGTGTCTAACTGATAAGTCGTTAGGATACATTAGTGAGTCTGGACTTCGACCGTGTCTGCATGTCAAAAGTTTTGCTTATCATTTAGTGTCGAAAATTATTGGCTTATCATTCTTAGTCTAGACACATCTCATTGCCTTCATTGCATAGATAGTGTATAGACAAACTCATATCTTAGCGTATCTGTTACTGTAGACTTTGCCTGACAGCTTCCGTAGATTCCTCCGTAACTTATGGGATTTTAGTATTATATATGCATATGAAAATTATGTATTGCAGGATACTAATCTACATCTTATAATCTATTTCTTATCGAAAATCCTTCATCTGATCATACGAGATGAGTCCCTCATCCAGTTCGAATTCCTCGGATTCCGACAGCTATTCCGATATGGATTTTCACCTAAGCTTCGAAAGCAGCGTCATCAGAATGAATCAACCAATCATCCATCCCCAATTCATCTGATGGATTCTTAGTCGACTTAATTAATGGAAATGCGAAGAAGGCGATCCTTTCCACCAACCGAATTCATCTCTTGGCGGAGAACCTGAAGCATTTACCGGCGAACCACTTTGATACACTATATTCACTCTCATTTCCAGGATATCTCACCATGATTATATGATATCCAAAATTCTCAACCTTATTCATCTGCTCGTTCCAACTGACAATCATTCCGGAATAATGGAAGAAGTCAACGAGCTTCACGCTCGAGTAATCAATTTGGAGAATATGGTGCAAAACGTACCAGCTTCAGCAACATCATCGGCACCAACAGTACCATCAATAACAGCGCCAGTACCATCAACAATTCATGCCTCAACATCTCATTATGTACCTCGAGTATAATCATCATTCTACATATCGTTCTACATCAATTATCTTCGTTCTTCATGGCAATTATGTAATCTCTAATATTTTAGAGATTATATATTCTTGTTCTAACCGAAAATCATATGAGTTTAATATCATATTAACTCATTAAATCAATGATTACATCTGAAGAAAATATATATGTATATATGTTTTCATAAAGATTGTAAAAAAAAAAAAATCTTTTGTACAAACTGTTAATGGTGAAAATATTTTAACGGGTAGGTAATACCCGAGGAATATTTAGATTTCACTTTAATAAGTTACACTGTACATTTGACGAAGCTGATTCAACAGTCATTTACTATCCTACTTACATCCACAGATATACGAATCTGTTCACCACAGAATAACCATGTTCATTCAATTTCATATTTGGATTTTGATTTATCAGAATCCAACAAGTGGCATAATGAAGAAATAATGGACACAATAAAAAAAACAAATTGATTAGAAACAGACTAATTGACAATATGAAATTTTGTTAAGAAACCACGCTAACAAAATTCTAGCTAACTGTTCCTAGCTAACTGTTAATTCCATATTACATTTTATTTATCGCAATTTTAATTCTCGCAATTTTATTTAACGTCATTTAATTTATGTTATTTACTTTACGCACTTTATTTATCATCAATTATTTTATGTTATTTATTTTACACACTTTAAATATCGGGACACGTATACAAGGTTTTGACATATCATATCGACGCATCTATATATATTATTTGGAATCACCATAGACACTCTATATGCAGTAATGATCGAGTTCTCTATACAGGGTTAAGGTTGATTCTATAATAATATATATACTTTGAGTTGTGATCGAGTCTGAGACATGTACACGGGTCACGATATGTATTAATTAATTCGAATATTATATATTAAATTATATATGAATTAGTTGACCGTTAACTGTGGACTAGCGACTGTGGACTGATAATATTGGACAATTAAAATGAATTAAAATATTAATTATAATATATGAAACTAAATAATTTCTTCAAGTTTGCCACTTGATTTCATCTTAAACCTCATTTGTATCTTGGCGATTACAATCTGCGTTCAAACTTTTCGTAATTCTTGAAAACACCTCAATCAAGAGGATGAATCAACCGCACTTCATCTACGGAAGGAAAGGGTTATGCATATAGTTATGCACCTGAAAACTCTGGAAAACTGAGTAAACGTTTAACACATAGTTGTGTTAATTCCTTTAGTGTTATTATTACCCAAAATAACTTTGCAAACCCTTTTCAAATTAGCCAATTTTGTCACAGCTCCAACAAGTCAACTTCAACTTTCCACTCGGATTAGCTTATTATAACCCTGATATAAAAGTTGCCTTTCGTCATCAATACCGGCAAAACTGTTTATATCTCACTACATTAGCTGTAAACTTACCAGCAACATCATTGATCTTTGACCTTATGAAAAGTTATTATATTCATTGAAATCCTGTCATCTACTCATCTGCATCTGATAACGAGAATTGTCGCACCAAATACCGAGAATCAGCAATCAGTATTTCAAAATCTCGCAGCATGTCTACATCAACAGTTATATGTAAACATATAACATTTACCTCTTAGAATTATGATCTTCCATTCTGAAATTCTGAAAAGCACCTAGTTTACAAATCAATACCCCAAATTCTGAAAAAGCTGAATACAGCAGCACAAACTGTACACGACCTTAACTGTCGAAAGTTTGATGATAAAGAATGGAGTATTAGAAACACTCAATAGAAAATTTAGTACCTAAAACGGATTATGCGAAACTATGAAGGAAGCCGTGGACAAATCACAAAGAATAAGTTTGACTTCAAAGAATCCAAATGATTCTGTTTCTGATGAAATCTTTAGCGAATACCTTGCTTCCGAATCTAAACCATTACGGATAAATCTTCTTCATCATCCATCGATATTAGAAATTCCAAGATATCATCGTATCATTCATTATAAATATCCTCCATATTTCGGAAGATATTTTTATAACTATTCTTATCTGAAATCATTAATCTCTTCCTGATATCAGTGTTACATCATATAGAAACTGTTAGTTTCTATATTCTGTAAACTTTCGAGCATAAAATATGAATGTTATTGAAGTAATGTTGGGAACTGATTGCATGAGTTAGTGTAATATAATGACACTTGATCAACGTGATTATATTACAGTAAGTCATGCTGAGTTTCTAAATGGAACATGATGATTCACAGATTTTAACGTCATCATGTGCCATGTTACATAACTCTTTCATTCTGCTTAACTTCTGAAAATATCAAGGAAATATATTCTTGATAGTTCTATTCTCAGTGATTCAGGTAATTTGACAAAACAAATCGTGCTACTACCTTTCCTTTTTAACTTGAATATTATGATAATTCGAAACTCTATACCTATGAATTCTGGACCGTTACTTGCGAAAAGTAAACAAAAACATGAAGCTCCGAAATAGAAAGGGACTATAAATCGCAGCAAATAAGAGAGCGCATTAACTGTGGATGACAATAATTATAAGAGACAGAAGCAGGGACATTGAAATATAAGGGAAGATATAAAACCCAATAACAACACGGAGGTTACAAACCATGGATATTAATACGAATAGCAATATAAAGACACGGTATAATTAAGAATAGTAACACCCCAAGGTAATAGTAGAAGTAAACAGATTCTTCTGGTGGAAGATTGAAAAGAAGGATGACAGAAATGATAATTAGAAAAATATCAAGGATTAGAACTGGATTAAGCATTTTCACAATCTTTTGGATGTATGAACTAAGAAAGAAAGTATAGGAATGGTGTGAATAATGGAACGGAAGAGCTTAATTTATAATAGAAATATCAGACAGAGTAATCGAGGCAGATCACCGTATTTAATTATAGAGATCTTAATTTCCTTATTCTCCGAAGAATCAAATCTTTTAGATTTCGAAGATTTTCTTTAAATCCCTTGAATTCCGGAATTCAACCCTAACCCTGCCAAAAGGTAAGACGAATCTTTACATTTTCTATTTCAATCTTTTGTGATAGCTTCATTCGTACTTTTCGAATAATCGAATTGTTTTATCCACATTACTCAATGATGATAAAACTCTATTTATCAACTCATATTCGTCATGAAAACATTTTTATTGTTAGCAATGACGACCTCATTCAAATTTCGAGACGAAATTTCTTTAACGGGTAGGTACTGTGACGACCCGGGAATTTCCGACTAAATTTAAACTTAATATTTATATGATTTCGATACGATAAGCAAAGTCTGTAACGTTGAAGTCTCAAAAACTATGAATTGTGTTTATGTATTCATTTAACCTTTGACTACTCCCGACGATTCACGAACAATTAATTGTAAATAGATAGGTGTGTATGTATATATGAATAATAATTCAAAATATAATTTAATGTATTATATGTTGTTGTTATTAATAAAATAAAAATTAGATATTATAATAATGATTATTTAAAATATATCTCCATATATAAATAAAGTATATTAAAAATAAATATTTACTAATTGTAATACTCGTTTGATGTTTCGATTGATATTAGACAAGTCTAAATTCAAACTTATATGATTTTAAAATAAACAGTGATTCGAAAATGAGTTTTACAAACTCTAGGCTTATTAAAAATGTATTTAGAAATTAATTGTTGAATTTTAAAAATTTTTATATTTTATTTGGAGTTGGGAGTGAATAATTAATGTAATCTTTATTTAATAGTTAATGACCAAAGTTTATACCAGAATGACTGAAATAATTAAAGAAACTTAATTTAAAAATTTGGAATCTTTCTAAGAAACTTTTATCCGTCACTGATTATCAACGGACCACTCCATATTATCTCTATTAAAACTTTATGTACATAAATCTAAAAATAAAAAGAGGCGGCTAAATATTATTAGAACTGTGCTTGTTTGATTCCATTCACTCATTGAATTACACTTCAATGATTGTGTACTGTGCGTTTAACACGTTTCTTACTTTCTCAATTATTAGTATATCATTAAATAAATTAATATTATTATTATTATTAACCATTTATTAATTTATGTATTATGTATGCATTAGAAAACATAGAGATAGAACCATTAAAACCTTCAACAAATCAAGCATATTTACTACCATGGTTAACCTTCCACCATCACCCCACAGTCACCACTACCGTCACCTCCTGAACACCCATAACCATCACTATCCTCCATCTTTTCTCTCTATCTCTCTCATGATCTAAAACCACCCTAAACCGCCAACACATCCACCTTGTGTTGATGATCAACAAGACTTTTAAACAATTAATACATTCAACTTCCACTTCAAGTTCCTGTCAAGAACAAACTCACAACATCTTCTTGTTCAATATCCATTTAACCATCATTACCTACCTTGCTCCCTTCTGTTTTCTGTGCACCAACGACAACAACACAGCACCTGCTACAGTTCCCATCGTTTTCTGTTTACAGATTAAAGCAAACCCATAAAGAAACTGCTGCCGTTAGTGTTCTTGAGCAACAATAACACCACCATCTCTCTATCCTCACTCTCTCTCTCTCATCTCTCTCTTAAATTAAAACCACCATCGAACCCATTTTCTTTGCTGTTGTTTCCTCCTGCAATCGCCACTTCCACCACCACCGTGAGTATCACCGACCCTTGTTAAACCACTACTATTTTGTTTCTTCTGCAGCTACTGGCCGGTGGTGGCTGTCTCCGGCTAGCGATGATCAACTTTTTGAGGTTAATGACAACACGATGAATAAACAGTTTGGGTGTAATGAAAAGATAAAGTAATCGAACAACTTCTAAACCCACATCCTGCTGTACTGCTGAATGTTTCTGTTCCTGTTTCCATATATTTTTTTATTTATTTCGAAAACCCTTATCTGTAAAAGTGAGATGGTGATACGTGATGATGATGGTTACGATTATTAGATGATAACCGTACGATGATGAAGGTTCTATGATGTTTTCTGCTACAAAATAATTCTATTTCTGTTTCCATTAAATTAAATAAGTAGATGATGGTGATTATGAAAAATGATGATGATAGATGATCATGAGATGTCACGATGTCTTTATGTTAGATGATTAATGATGGTGATACAGAGATGATGATGAGGATGATATTGACGAAGTTAAGATCGTGAGACGATGATGGCGGTTTGATTATGAAGAGATCATGATTAGAAGATGATGACCTAAAGAAACGAACTCATCCGTGTGTGTGTTGTCTGCATCGATTAAAAACCCCAAATATCCATCGATCGGTTCATCTCAATCATGTTAATGGGCTAGTGTGATGGATCTAAATTAATTAAACAAATGGACTATTAGTAAATGGGCCTTATTTATATAACAACGGACTTCGAAATTAAATGTTATATAAATTAAGGTATAATCTAAATCAGAAAAACGAACTTGGCTAGATGGTTTGGATGTGTGTTTGTTAAGCGGGAGGTTGCGGGTTCGAGCCTTGTCAGATGCATTTATTTTTGTGAAAAGCTCCAAAGGTAGTTATTATTATTATTATTATTATTATTATTATTATTATTATTATTATTATTATTATTATTATTATTATTATTATAGTATTAATAAAATGGGTATTATTATTATCATCTTAGTTATTATTAAGTAATATCATTAAGTGTTATAGTATTATTATTATTATTAATATTAATATAAGTATTGTTATTATTATTATTAAAAACTATCATTTTATTATTATCATTATTATTATTAGAATTGTCATTATTTTTATTATCATTATCATTTTTTTTTATGAAAATTACTTTTATTATTATTTTTATGAATATTATAAACTATTATTATTATTATTACAACAAATATTCTTTATTTAAAATATAACTATTACATGTAACATAAATATAACTATAGGTTTAAATATTAATTATTTTATAAAATAAATATATGTGAGATATGACTGAAGATATAATATATAAATAATGTATATATATTTTAATTGGAATTTAATTATATAACTACAACACTAATTATATAAAAGTTATATAATTAATAGTTGAAACTATTTGATTTCCATTACATGAATATAGGTTCGTGAATCCGAGGTCAACCTTGCATTGTTCAGTTCCGTCGTATGCATATTTTTACTACAAAATATCGTATTGTGAGTTTTCATTACTCCCTTTTTATATATATTTTTGGGACTGAGAATACATGCGCTGCTTTTATAAATGTACGATATAGACACAAGTAATCGAAACTACATTCTATGGTTGAATTATCGAAGTCGAATATGCCCCTTTTTATTAAGTCTGGTAATCTAAGAATTAGGGAACAGACACCCTAATTGACGCGAACTCTAAAGATAGATCTATCGGGCCCAACAAGCCCCATCCAAAGTACCGGATGCTTTAGTACTTCGAAATTTATATCATGTCCAAAGGAGGATCCCGGAATGATGGGGATATTCTTATATGCATATTGTGAATGTCGGTTACCAGGTGTTCAATCTATATGAATGATATTTTTGTCTCTATGCATGGGACGTTTATTTATGAGAATTTGGAATATGAAAACTTGTGGTCTATTAAAATATTGAAATGATTATTTATGTTAAACTAATGAACTCACCAACCTTTTGGTTGACACTTGAAAGCATGTTTATTCTCAGGTACGAAAGAAATCTTCCGCTGTGCATTTGCTCATTTTAAAGATATTACTTGGAGTCATTCATGGCATATTTCAAAAGACGTTGCATTCGAGTCGTTGAGTTCATCAAGATTATTATTAAGTCAATTATAGTTAGATATATTATGAAATGATATGCATGCCGTCAAATTTCGATGAAATGAAAGATTGTCTTTTCAAAAACGAATGCAATGTTTGTAAAATGTATCATATAGAGGTCAAGTACCTCGTGATGTAATCAACTGATGTGAATCGTTTATAATCGATATGGACTTCGTCCGGATGGATTAGGACGGGTCTTCACATATATATTTTGTTAGCAAGGTGTTGCAGCTTAGTGAAACAAATTATCCACCACTTCACCGCATGGTTTATGCCCTTGTGCATACTGCACGACGTTTACGAAGATATTTTCAAGGTCATCCCATCTTAGTGTTAACAGATCAACCATTGAAGCAAATACTCCGGTGTCCAGAATCATCTGGCCGTTTAGCAAAATGGGCCATTGAGTTGGGGGAGTATGAAATCAATTTTGCTCCCCGAAATGCAGTTAAAGGACATATTTTGGCAGATTTCCTCTTGGAGACAAATGAAAAAGTAGAGTATGACAACAAAGTGGAACCATCACAGCATGAGTGGGAGTTACACACTGATGGGGCATCTAGTGAAGAGGGAACAGGTGCAGGACTAGTTTTAACAAGTCCAGAAGGTAAAGAGTACACTTATGCATTGAAATTCTGTTTTTATGCTTCAAACAATGAAGCAGAGTATGAGGCATTACTCTCCGGCCTCCGCATAGTGGTAGAAATGGGGATAACAAATTTACGAGCATATGTTGATTCTCAAATTGTCGCCCAGCTGGTTAATGGAACGTTCGATGCAAGAGATACATCCATGAGGCAATATGTAAAGTTGGTGGAAGCAATTTCAAAGAAATTTGATAACCTTGAAGTCGTGCAAATCCCTCGAAATAAGAGCAAGAAAGCTGATGTCTTGAGCAAGTTAGCTACTTTAAGGAGAAATAAATACATGGAAAACCAATTATTGCAATAGTTGAAGAAGCTAAGGAAACTTGGATGACTCCGTATTTGAGATATTTGCATGACGGATGGTTACCTGTTGATAAGGCAGAAGCAAGAAGAATAAGAGTGACTGCACCAATGTATGAGATTGTTAGTGGTGTCCTTTATCGAAAGTCATACAATGGTCCGTTGTTAAGATGTTTAACAGATGATGAAGCGATAAAAGTGGTCAAAGAAATGCATGAAGAATTTGTTCTCAACACTCCGGTTTCCGTACTGTGGCATCACGGATCATGCGACAAGGGTATTTTTGGCCTTCCCTTTATCGGGATGTCGCAGAAATCATAAAAACATGTGAGAATTGTCAGAGGCATGGTACAATTCAGCGTCTTCCAAAGTATGATTTGATACCGGTGTCATCCGCTTGGCCGTTCTGTAAATGGGCTATTGATATTGTGGGGCCATTCAATAGGAGCACTGGTAATGCTAAGTTCTTGGTGGTAGCGATCGATTTTTTTCACAAAATGGGTTGAAGCAAAGGCTTTAGCAAAAATCACAGGAGAAAATGTCAAAAAAGATTTTTGGCATGATATTGTATGCCGTTATGGGGTGCCAAATGAAATAGTCAGCGATAACGGCAAGCAATTTGCAGAAAATCCATTTCGAAGTTGGTGTGAAGAGCTAGGCATAAAGAAAAACTTTACATCTGTTGCTCATCCTCAAGCGAACGGACAAGTAGAGGTTACCAACAAGGAAATCGTTGCTGGCATTAAGGCACGGTTGGGTCTGAGTCAAACTGGATGGGTGGATGAGCTGCCAAATGTATTGTGGGCACACCGGACAACGCCAAAGTGGAGCACGGGGGAACACCTTTCAGTCTAGCATATGGAACAGAGGTAGTGATACCGGCTGAAATATGTGTGCCAACGCAACGCATTATGGCATTTGATGTTGAGGCTAATTTTGAGGCATTAAGGGAGAATCTCAACTTGTTGGAGGAAAGAAGGTTGATGGCCGCCATACGGCAAGCAGATCACAAGCATAAAATGGCAAAATATTATAACAAGAAAGTGCAGCATGTGCAGTTTGAAGTAGGTGATTTAGTACTGCGTGATAATGAGGCAAGCAGGCAAATCAAATTTGGAAAGCTAGCCCCAAAATGGGAAGGACCATATAAGGTCACGAAAGTAAATCAGAATGGATCATACATGCTTGCTGCGCCTTCCGGCGAGCAATATGAAAGAGCTTGGAATGCAATGAATTTAAAGAAATTTTATGCCTAGCACTATATGCATGGACAGTTTGATCAACTGTCAAATGCATGAGATATAGTCATAAATGTAAAAGTTTCTTTAAGAATATGAATAATAGCAATTATTCTTATGGCAATATTTTTCACAAATTTTATCCGGCCAAGGATTTTTTAGCCCAGGTGTCACATAGCTGTGTGTCATCCCTACCCGCAGAAAGAAAGAAAGCCTTTCGGTGGTAGAAGTACAATCATACTCAAAATGGTTGTATCGATAGTGAGACATGTAGAACTCACTAAAGCATCGAAGCGATGAAACGAATCTACAAAAAATGTCATGACACAACTTATATACACAAAATGCATAGCACAACGGAAAACGGAACTTAGTGTCCAGCAAAATATATAAAGGCGAAAGTAATTCATAACTTTTCCTCATGAGTTTCATGACGGAAGGCGTATGACGGAGAATATGATTTTGATATTCATAACTATAATGATTGAAAAGTACAATCTCAATATCTTGAGCATTGTTCATTACAATAATCTTACTAAGTTACAGCATATATTTTTAATATACATAACCAAGTGCAATATTAAGTATTTTGTAAAAGCAGATGTATAACAACATAGTGTTTCATTCATCCTGTGGAGTATAATTCAATACATCATCGATTGTTACATCTGGCCTTTTACAAAGATTTTCAAGATCAGAAAACCTCATATTTTCTATTGAGGCACCGGCTGCATTAGCTTCTAAATCAGCATTTTCATTAATCTTTGATGTGATTACCTCGGGCAGAGGATTTGGAAGTTCCGGTAGTTTTCTTTTCATAAAATTGAAAAACTTTAACCGTTCAACAGATTTGGAAAGGCGGACAAACTCACGGATTTTGTGAGATAATGCCTGACAGTTAAAGATACGCTCTACAAGTGCAGGAATGCCAGTTATCATTCGTCTTTCGTTCTCCTCTTTGGCTTTAAGCTGTTCTTTCAACATGTTATTTTGCTCAAGCATTTTTTCGTTCTCCTTTACTAGTTCATCAATTTTGCTCAGATGCCGCTTTTCTCTGAAAGATAGTTCTTTGACTTGCTCCTTATACTTCGCCCTCTGACTGTTGCAATTTTCATAGTGCCTCTTCATTGTCTCGTATTCCCTCTTTATCTCTGTGGCTATTCGTTCAGTCTTGGCTACTTTCTTCTTTTCAGCAGAAAGCTCCTTATTTGTAGTGACTTCACTGTTTTGCAAGTCAGATAGGCGTTGAAGGTCATTCAAACTAGAAGCAATGTTCAAAATGATACTTTGTGCCTTAACCTTCTTCGCATCTGCATCAGATAAATTGCTGAAGAATTGGGCTAGTGAAGGACACACCATGGCATTCAAAAAAGTCACGAAATCTTCGTACGAGTGTGGTGGTCCTTTTAACAGAGAGAAAAGCATGTTTGTGTCAAGATTGGGAAGTGTAATTTGTTGTTGAGAAGAACTAGGGCCAGTGCCTTGTTGAGCGGATGACGGAGGAATTTGACCAGTCCTTCTCCTCTTGGAGGAAGGCGGAAGAGTTGTTAATGTAGTATCTTGATGTGCTACACTAGCTGTTGGAGATAAAGGAAAATTGTTATTTATAAAAGAGTTCCAATATGCTTCGCAACATTTCAAAGGTGGCATAAAGTATAAGGAAGGGTTTGGATTATAAAATCCACCAGTACTGGGTATGCAAGAAAACAAGTACAGGTTTTGGTATGGAATTTTGCATAATTCAGTGTTGTCATTTTCATTACCCGAGGTACGACGTTCTCTAGAGGCAACTCGATTCATACCTATGTCTTCTTCTTCTTCATTTTCCTCATCTCTCATTACATCTATTTTGGGGGTATCATCAATAATTTTCTCGGTAGTAAAGTTAAGCTGCGAATAAACTGATGACCGCATGGCGGTAAGCGGAGTAATTTCTGCAAAAATTAAAAAGTCACAGTGATTAAATGAATAAATAAAGAAGAGCATTTTATTTAAGCATATGTAGCAAAAGTAAGTGCTTACTCTTTTTCCCAGCAAGAATACAGGCATAGCCTTGTGACATATCCCAATCTTGGCTCATGGATGTCAGCGAAAGCATGTGTTCCCCATATTTAATGTCATTGATTTCTTCAGCTTTAATCCTTTTAAACAAAAGGTTTTCTTTGGTGACGAGTTTTGGAAAGGTAACAGATACGGTATGCGAGTATTTGCGCCATACTCGAGTAGCTGAGTATTGTTTATCAATTGCATCTTCATTAATAAAGATAAATGAAGCATACCAGTTGTCGCCAGGATGATCAAGTGCAGGTTTCAGAAACCCATGAACTTTATTAAAAGTGAACCAACCATTTTCATGGCTTGCTATACGTACCAAATGGCAAAATATCCGAAGTGATGGTTCAATGCTCCTTGTGAAATGTCCCGTTCTTATTGATTAAAAACGTTCCATATTAATTGATTTCGTTGCGAGGTTTTGACCTCTATATGAGATGTTTTTCAAAGACTGCATTCATTTTAAAACAAACCATAACCTTTATTTCATAAATAAAGGTTTAAAAAGCTTTACGTAGATTATCAAATAATGATAATCTAAAATATCCTGTTTACACACGACCATTACATAATGGTTTACAATACAAATATGTTACAACAAAATAAGTTTCTTGAATGCAGTTTTTACACAATATCATACAAGCATGGACTCCAAATCTCGTCCTTATTTAAGTATGCGACAGCGGAAGCTCTTAATAATCACCTGAGAATAAACATGCTTAAAACGTCAACAAAAATGTTGGTGAGTTATAGGTTTAACCTATATATATCAAATCATAATAATAAACCACAAGATTTCATATTTCAATACACATCCCATACATAGAGATAAAAATCATTCATATGATGAACACCTGGTAACCGACATTAACAAGATGCATATATAAGAATATCCCCATCATTCCGGGACACCCTTCGGATATGATATAAATTTCGAAGTACTAAAGCATCCAGTACTTTGGATGGGGTTTGTTAGGCCCAATAGATCTATCTTTAGGATTCGCGTCAATTAGGGTGTCTGTTCCCTAATTCTTAGATTACCAGACTTAATAAAAAGGGGCATATTCGATTTCGATAATTCAACCATAGAATGTAGTTTCACGTACTTGTGTCTATTTTGTAAATCATTTATAAAACCTGCATGTATTCTCATCCCAAAAATATTAGATTTTAAAAGTGGGACTATAACTCACTTTCACAGATTTTTACTTCGTCGGGAAGTAAGACTTGGCCACTGGTTGATTCACGAACCTATAACAATATATACATATATATCAAAGTATGTTCAAAATATATTTACAACACTTTTAATATATTTTGATGTTTTAAGTTTATTAAGTCAGCTGTCCTCGTTAGTAACCTACAACTAGTTGTCCACAGTTAGATGTACAGAAATAAATCGATAAATATTATCTTGAATCAATCCACGACCCAGTGTATACATATCTCAGTATTGATCACAACTCGAACTATATATATTTTAGAATCAACCTCAACCCTGTATAGCTAACTCCAACATTCACATATAGAGTGTCTATGGTTGTTCCGAAATATATATAGATGTGTCGACATGATAGGTCAAAACATTGTATACGTGTCTATGGTATCTCAAGATTACATAATATACAATACAAGTTGATTAAGTTATGGTTGGAATAGATTTGTTACCAATTTTCACGTAGCTAAAATGAGAAAAATTATCCAATCTTGTTTTACCCATAACTTCTTCATTTTAAATCCGTTTTGAGTGAATCAAATTGCTATGGTTTCATATTGAACTCTATTTTATGAATCTAAACAGAAAAAGTATAGGTTTATAGTCGGAAAAATAAGTTACAAGTCGTTTTTGTAAAGGTAGTCATTTCAGTCGAAAGAACGACGTCTAGATGACCATTTTAGAAAACATACTTCCACTTTGAGTTTAACCATAATTTTTGGATATAGTTTCATGTTCATAATAAAAATCATTTTCTCAGAATAACAACTTTTAAATCAAAGTTTATCATAGTTTTTAATTAACTAACCCAAAACAGCCCGCGGTGTTACTACGACGGCGTAAATCCGGTTTTACGGTGTTTTTCGTGTTTCCAGGTTTTAAATCATTAAGTTAGCATATCATATAGATATAGAACATGTGTTTAGTTGATTTTAAAAGTCAAGTTAGAAGGATTAACTTTTGTTTGCGAACAAGTTTAGAATTAACTAAACTATGTTCTAGTGATTACAAGTTTAAACCTTCGAATAAAATAGCTTTATATGTATGAATCGAATGATGTTATGAACATCATTACTACCTTAAGTTCCTTGGATAAACCTACTGGAAAAGAGAAAAATGGATCTAGCTTCAATGGATCCTTGGATGGCTCGAAGTTCTTGAAGCAGAATCATGACACGAAAACAAGTTCAAGTAAGATCATCAATTGAAATAAGATTGTTATAGTTATAGAAATTGAACCAAAGTTTGAATATGATTATTACCTTGTATTAGAATGATAACCTACTGTAAGAAACAAAGATTTCTTGAGGTTGGATGATCACCTTACAAGATTGGAAGTGAGCTAGCAAACTTGAAAGTATTCTTGATTTTATGAAACTAGAACTTTTGGAATTTATGAAGAACACTTAGAACTTGAAGATAGAACTTGAGAGAGATCAATTAGATGAAGAAAATTGAAGAATGAAAGTGTTTGTAGGTGTTTTTGGTCGTTGGTGTATGGATTAGATATAAAGGATATGTAATTTTGTTTTCATGTAAATAAGTCATGAATGATTACTCATATTTTTGTAATTTTATGAGATATTTCATGCTAGTTGCCAAATGATGGTTCCCACATGTGTTAGGTGACTCACATGGGCTGCTAAGAGCTGATCATTGGAGTGTATATACCAATAGTACATACATCTAAAAGCTGTGTATTGTACGAGTACGAATACGGGTGTATACGAGTAGAATTGTTGATGAAACTGAACGAGGATGTAATTGTAAGCATTTTTGTTAAGTAGAAGTATTTTGATAAGTGTATTGAAGTCTTTCAAAAGTGTATAAATACATATTAAAACACTACATGTATATACATTTTAACTGAGTCGTTAAGTCATCGTTAGTCGTTACATGTAAGTGTTGTTTTGAAACCTTTAGGTTAACGATCTTGTTAAATGTTGTTAACCCAATGTTTATAATATCAAATGAGATTTTAAATTATTATATTATCTTGATATTATCATGATATTATCATGTATGAATATCTCTTAATATGATATATATACATTAAATGTCTTTACAACGATAATCGTTACATATATGTCTCGTTTAAAAATCATTAAGTTAGTAGTCTTGTTTTTACATATGTAGTTCATTGTTAATATACTTAATGATATGTTTACTTATCATAGTATCATGTTAACTATATATATATCCATATATATGTCATCATATAGTTTTTACAAGTTTTAACGTTCGTGAATCACCGGTCAACTTGGGTGGTCAATTGTCTATATGAAACATATTTCAATTAATCAAGTCTTAACAAGTTTGATTGCTTAACATGTTGGAAACATTTAATCATGTAAATATCAATCTCAATTAATATATATAAACATGGAAAAGTTCGGGTCACTACAGTACCTACCCGTTAAATAAATTTCGTCCCGAAATTTTAAGCTGTTGAAGGTGTTGACGAATCTTCTGGAAATAGATGCGGGTATTTCCTCTTCATCTGATCTTCACGCTCCCAGGTGAACTCGGGTCCTCTACGAGCATTCCATCGAACCTTAACAATTGGTATCTTGTTTTCCTTAAGTCTTTTAACCTCACGATCCATTATTTCGACGGGTTCTTCGATGAATTGAAGTTTTTCGTTGATTTGGATTTCATCTAACGAAATAGTGAGATCTTCTTTAGCAAAACATTTCTTCAAATTCGAGACGTGGAAAGTGTTATGTACAGCCGCGAGTTGTTGAGGTAACTCAAGTCGGTAAGCTACTGGTCCGACACGATCAATAATCTTGAATGGTCCAATATACCTTGGATTTAATTTCCCTCGTTTACCAAATCGAACAACGCCTTTCCAAGGTGCAACTTTAAGCATGACCATCTCTCCAATTTCAAATTCTATATCTTTTCTTTTAATGTCAGCGTAGCTCTTTTGCCGACTTTGGGCGGTTTTCAACCGTTGTTGAATTTGGATGATCTTCTCGGTAGTTTCTTGTATAATCTCCGGACCCGTAATCTGTCTATCCCCCACTTCACTCCAAAAAATCGGAGACCTGCACTTTCTACCATAAAGTGCTTCAAACGGCGCCATCTCAATGCTTGAATGGTAGCTGTTATTGCAGGAAAATTCTGCTAACGGTAGATGTCGATCCCAACTGTTTCCGAAATCAATAACATATGCTCGTAGCATGTCTTCAAGCATTTGTATCGTCCTTTCGCTTTGCCCATCAGTTTGTGGATGATAGGCAGTACTCATGTCTAGACGAGTTCCTAATGCTTGCTGTAATGTCTGCCAGAATCTTGAAATAAATCTGCCATCCCTATCAGAGATAATAGAGATTGGTATTCCATGTCTGGAGACGACTTCCTTCAAATACAGTCGTGCTAACTTCTCCATCTTGTCATCTTCTCTTATTGGCAGGAAGTGTGCTGATTTGGTGAGACGATCAACTATTACCCAAATAGTATCAAAACCACTTGCAGTCCTTGGCAATTTAGTGATGAAATCCATGGTAATGTTTTCCCATTTCCACTCCAGGATTTTGGGTTGTTGAAGTAGACCTGATGGTTTCTGATGCTCAGCTTTGACCTTAGAACAAGTCAAACATTCTCCTACATATTTAGCAACATCGGCTTTCATACCCGGCCACCAAAAATGTTTCTTGAGATCCTTGTACATCTTAACCGTTCCAGGATGTATTGAGTATCTGGTTTTATGAGCTTCTCTAAGTACCATTTCTCTCATATCTCCAAATTTTGGTACCCAAATCCTTTCAGCCCTATACCGGGTTCCGTCTTCCCGAATATTAAGATGCTTCTCCGATCCTTTGGGTATTTCATCCTTTAAATTTCCCTCTTTTAAAACTCCTTGTTGCGCCTCCTTTATTTGAGTAGTAAGGTTATTATGAATCATTATATTCATAGATTTTACTCGAATGGGTTCTCTGTCCTTCCTGTTCAAGGCATCGGCTACCACATTTGCCTTCCCCGGGTGGTAACGAATCTCAAAGTCGTAATCATTCAATAATTCAATCCACCTACGCTGCCTCATATTCAGTTGTTTCTGATTAAATATGTGTTGAAGACTTTTGTGGTCGGTATATATAATACTTTTGACCCCATATAAGTAGTGCCTCCAAGTCTTTAATGCAAAAACAACCGCGCCTAATTCCAAATCATGCGTCGTATAATTTTGTTCGTGAATCTTCAATTGTCTAGACGCATAAGCAATCACCTTCGTTCATTGCATTAATACACAACCGAGACTTTGCTTTGATGCATCACAATAAATCACAAAATCATCATTTCCTTCAGGCAATGACAATATAGGTGCCGTAGTTAGCTTTTTCTTCAATAACTGAAACGCTTTCTCTTGTTCATCATTCCATTCAAATTTCTTCCCTTTATGCGTTAATGCAGTCAAGGGTTTTGCTATTCTGGAAAAGTCTTGGATGAACCTTCTGTAGTAACCAGCTAGTCCTAAAAACTGGCGTATGTGTTTCGGAGTTTTCGGGGTTTCCCACTTTTCAACAGTTTCTATCTTTGCCGGATCCACCTTAATACCTTCTTTGTTCACTATGTGACCGAGGAATTGAACTTCTTCCAACCAAAATGCACACTTTGAAAACTTAGCGTACAATTCTTCCTTCCTCAATACTTCTAACACCTTTCTCAAATGTTCACCGTGTTCTTGGTCATTCTTTGAGTAAATAAGTATGTCATCAATGAAAACAATGACAAACTTGTCAAGGTATGGTCCACACACTCGGTTCATAAGGTCCATGAACACAGCTGGTGCATTAGTTAAACCAAACGGCATGACCATAAACTCGTAATGACCGTAACGTGTTCTGAAAGCAGTCTTTGGAATATCATCTTCTTTCACCCGCATTTGATGATACCCGGAACGTAAGTCAATCTTTGAATAAACAGACGAGCCTTGTAGTTGATCAAATAAGTCATCGATTCTCGGTAGTGGGTAGCGGTTCTTGATGGTAAGTTTGTTCAACTCTCGGTAGTCGATACACAACCTGAATGTACCATCTTTCTTCTTGACAAACAAAACAGGAGCTCCCCACAGTGATGTGCTTGGTCGAATGAAATCACGCTCTAAAAGTTCTTGTAATTGGCTTTGTAGTTCTTTCATCTCGCTGGGTGCGAGTCTGTAAGGAGCACGAGCTATTGGTGCAGCTCCTGGTACAAGATCTATTTGAAATTCAACGGATCGATGTGGGGGTAATCCCGGTAATTCTTTCGGAAATACATCAGGAAATTCTTTTGCGACGGGAACATCATTGATGCTCTTTTCTTCAGTTTGTACTTTCTCGACGTGTGCTAGAACAGCATAGCAACCTTTTCTTATTAGTTTTTGTGGCTTCAAATTACTAATAAGATGTGGCTTCGTGTTGCCCTTTTCTCCGTACACCATTAAGGGTTTTCCTTTTTCTCGTATAATGCGAATTGCATTTTTGTAACAAACGATCTCTGCTTTCACTTCTTTCAACCAGTCCATACCGATTATCACATCAAAACTCCCTAACTCTACTGGTATCAAATCAATCTTAAATGTTTCGCTAACCAGTTTAATTTCTCGATTCCGACATATATTATCTGCTGAAATTAATTTACCATTTGCTAATTCGAGTAAAAATTTACTATCCAAAGGTGTCAATGGACAACTTAATTTAGCACAAAAATCTCTACTCATATAGCTTCTATCCGCACCCGAATCAAATAAAACGTAAGCAGATTTATTGTCAATAAGAAACGTACCCGTAACAAGCTCCGGGTCTTCCTGTGCCTCTGCCGCATTAATATTGAAAACTCTTCCACGGCCTTGTCCATTCGTGTTCTCCTGGTTCGGGCAATTTCTAATAATGTGGCCCGGTTTTCCACATTTATAACAAACTACATTGGCATAACTTGCTCCGACACTACTTGCTCCGCCATTACTCATTCCGACACCATTTGTTCCTTTCGTTCTATTAACCCCTGGTCCGTAGACCTCACACTTCGCCGCGCTATGACCATTTCTTTTACACTTGTTGCAAAATTTGGTACAGAACCCCGAGTGATTCTTTTCACACCTTTGGCATAGCTGCTTCTGATTGTTGTTGTTGTTGCGGTTATTATTGTTGTTGGGATGATTGTTGTAGTTGTTGTTGTTGTTGTTGTTGTTGTTGTTGTTGTTGGGCCGTTTGTTGTAGTTGCGATTGATGTTGCGATTGTTGGGATAATTGTTGCGATTATTGTTGTAATTGCTGTTGTTGTTGTATTGGTGATTCTTATCACCGTTTTCCTCCCACTTTCTTTTGACTTGCTTCACATTGGCCTCTTCAGCAGTCTGTTCTTTAATTCTTTCTTCAATCTGGTTCACGAGTTTGTGAGCCATTCTACATGCCTGTTGTATGGAGGCGGGCTCGTGTGAACTTATATCTTCTTGGATTCTTTCCGGTAATCCTTTCACAAACGCGTCGATCTTCTCTTCCTCATCTTCGAATGCTCCCGGACACAATAGGCACAATTCTGTGAATCGTCTTTCGTACGTGGTAATATCAAATCCTTGGGTTCGTAACCCTCTAAGTTCTGTCTTGAGCTTATTGACCTCGGTTCTGGGACGGTACTTCTCGTTCATCAAGTGCTTGAATGCTGACCACGGTAGTGCGTACGCATCGTCTTGTCCCACTTGCTCTAGATAGGTATTCCACCATGTTAACGCAGAACCTGTGAAGGTATGCGTAGCGTACTTTACTTTGTCCTCTTCAGTACACTTACTTATGGCAAACACCGATTCGACCTTCTCGGTCCACCGTTTCAATCCGATCGGTCCTTCGGTTCCATCAAATTCCAAAGGTTTGCAGGCAGTGAATTCTTTGTAGGTGCATCCTACACGATTTCCTGTACTGCTAGATCCAAGGTTATTGTTGGTATGTAGCGCAGCCTGTACTGCGGCTATGTTTGAAGCTAGAAAAGTACGGAATTCCTCTTCATTCATATTCACGGTGTGTCGAGTAGTCGGTGGCATTTCCTTCAAAATAGTCAAATGGAACAAGTTAATCATACAGAATATTAAGAGTAGTTAATAGTATTTCGTAGCATAATATGAACTCATTTATAAAAGCTTTTTCTTCATATTAGCGTTTTATAAGTTTAAATTCGGGTAGTACCTACCCGTTAAGTTCATACTTAGTAGCTAATATACAATTCAACTACTACAATTCTATATGAAAAACTGATTATAATAATATTTCACGTTCAAACTTTTATACAATATTTTACAAACTTACAATACCGCTTATTTTACATAAAACATGAAATATAGCACACAATAACTTTGATACAAGATAGTTGTGAAGATAATTCTAGCTAGTACACAAGTCGTTCAGCAAAGGCAATAAAGACACGTAATTCATACGTCCAGAAACAAGTCATGCATTCTGGTTTTACTAGGACTACTTCCCATCCTTGGTCTTGTGGAACATAACCATTATGACCGTTGATAAGACAGCGTGTTGTAACGTCGTCAAAGGGACGAGGGTTGCGTAATGTCCAACAGTCCCGTAACAATCTAAAAACCTCATTTCTTACCCCAATTACCGACTCCGTCACTTGTGGGAACGTTTTGTTTAATAGTTGTAGCCCGATGTTCTTGTTCTCACTTTGGTGAGAAGCGAACATTACTAATCCGTAAGCATAACATGCTTCTTTATGTTGCATGTTAGCCACTTTTTCTAAATCACGAAGTCCAATATTCGGATATATTGAGTCAAAATAATTTCTTAACCCATTGCGTAAAATAGCATTTGGGTTCCCCGCAATATATGCGTCAAAGTAAACACATCGTAACTTATGGATTTCCCAATGTGATATCCCCCATCTTCCGAACGAAAGCCTTTTATAAACCAAGGCATTCTTGGAACGTTCTTCGAATGTCTTACAAACTGATCTCGCCTTAAATAGTCGTGCCGAAGAATTCTGACCGACTCTAGACAAGATTTCATCAATCATGTCTCCGGGTAGGTCTCTTAAAATATTGGGTTGTCTATCCATTTTGTGTTTTTATACTGTAAAATAGACAAGAGTTAGATTCATACAAAAAAAATACTTATTAATACAAGCAATTTTTACATATATCATAAAGCATAAGCACACTATATTACATATGTTACACCACACGAATACAACTATCTTATTCCGACTCGCTTGTTTCTTCTTCTTCGGTTTTGGTTCGTTTTGCCAAGTTTCTAGGGATATATGATGTTCCCCTAATACGAGCCGTCGTGATCCACATTGGTTTAGAAAAACCTGGTGGTTTAGAGGTTCCCGGGTCATTGTTACAACTTAAGGACTTCGGGGGTTGACGATACATATAAAGTTCATCGGGGTTGGAATTAGATTTCTCTATTTTTATGCCCTTTCCCTTATTATTTTCTTTTGCCTTTTTAAATTCAGTTGGGGTAATTTCTATAACATCATCGGAATTCTCGTCGGAATCCGATTCATCGGAGAATTGGTAATCCTCCCAATATTTTGCTTCCTTGGCGGAAACACCATTGACCATAATTAACCTTGGTCGGTTGGTTGAGGATTTTCTTTTACTTAACCGTTTTATTATTTCCCCCACCGATTCTATTTCTTCATCCGGTTCCGATTCTTCTTCCGGTTCCGATTCTTCTTCCGGTTCCGACTCTTCTTCCGGTTCCTCTTCGGGAACTTGTGAATCAGTCCACGAATCATTCCAATTTACATTTGACTCTTCATTATTATTAGGTGAGTCAATGGGACTTGTTCTAGAGGTAGACATCTATCACATAATATCAAACGCGTTAAGAGATTAATATATCACATAATATTCACATGTTAAAAATATATAGTTTCCAACAAAATTTGTTAAGCAATCATTTTTCAAGTAAACACGGTCGAAGTCCAGACTCACTAATGCATCCTAACAAACTCGATAAGACACACTAATGCAAAATTCTGGTTCTCTAAGACCAACGCTCGGATACCAACTGAAATGTCCCGTTCTTATTGATTAAAAACGTTCCATATTAATTGATTTCGTTGCGAGGTTTTGACCTCTATATGAGACGTTTTTCAAAGACTGCATTCATTTTAAAACAAACCATAACCTTTATTTCATAAATAAAGGTTTAAAAAGCTTTACATAGATTATCAAATAATGATAATCTAAAATATCCTGTTTACACACGACCATTACATAATGGTTTACAATACAAATATGTTACAACAAAATAAGTTTCTTGAATGCAGTTTTTACACAATATCATACAAGCATGGACTCCAAATCTCGTCCTTATTTAAGTATGCGACAGCGGAAGCTCTTAATAATCACCTGAGAATAAACATGCTTAAAATGTCAACAAAAATGTTGGTGAGTTATAGGTTTAACCTATATATATCAAATCATAATAATAGACCACAAGATTTCATATTTCAATACACATCCCATACATAGAGATAAAAATCATTCATATGGTGAACACCTGGTAACCGACATTAACAAGATGCATATATAAGAATATCCCCATCATTCCGGGACACCCTTCGGATATGATATAAATTTCGAAGTACTAAAGCATCCGGTACTTTGGATGGGGTTTGTTAGGCCCAATAGATCTATCTTTAGGATTCGCGTCAATTAGGGTGTCTGTTCCCTAATTCTTAGATTACCAGACTTAATAAAAAGGGGCATATTCGATTTCGATAATTCAACCATAGAATGTAGTTTCACGTACTTGTGTCTATTTTGTAAATCATTTATAAAACCTGCATGTATTCTCATCCCAAAAATATTAGATTTTAAAAGTGGGACTATAACTCACTTTCACAGATTTTTACTTCGTCGGGAAGTAAGACTTGGCCACTGGTTGATTCACGAACCTATAACAATATATACATATATATCAAAGTATGTTCAAAATATATTTACAACACTTTTAATATATTTTGATGTTTTAAGTTTATTAAGTCAGCTGTCCTCGTTAGTAACCTACAACTAGTTGTCCACAGTTAGATGTACAGAAATAAATCGATAAATATTATCTTGAATCAATTCACGACCCAGTGTATACATATCTCAGTATTGATCACAACTCAAACTATATATATTTTGGAATCAACCTCAACCCTGTATAGCTAACTCCAACATTCACATATAGAGTGTCTATGGTTGTTCCGAAATATATATAGATGTGTCGACATGATAGGTCAAAACATTGTATACGTGTCTATGGTATCTCAAGATTACATAATATACAATACAAGTTGATTAAGTTATGGTTGGAATAGATTTGTTACCAATTTTCACGTAGCTAAAATGAGAAAAATTATCCAATCTTGTTTTACCCATAACTTCTTCATTTTAAATCCGTTTTGAGTGAATCAAATTGCTATGGTTTCATATTGAACTCTATTTTATGAATCTAAACAGAAAAAGTATAGGTTTATAGTCGGAAAAATAAGTTACAAGTCGTTTTTGTAAAGGTAGTCATTTCAGTCGAAAGAACGACGTCTAGATGACCATTTTAGAAAACATACTTCCACTTTGAGTTTAACCATAATTTTTGGATATAGTTTCATGTTCATAATAAAAATCATTTTCTCAGAATAACAACTTTTAAATCAAAGTTTATCATAGTTTTTAATTAACTAACCCAAAACAGCCCGCGGTGTTACTACGACGGCGTAAATCCGGTTTTACGGTGTTTTTCGTGTTTCCAGGTTTTAAATCATTAAGTTAGCATATCATATAGATATAGAACATGTGTTTAGTTGATTTTAAAAGTCAAGTTAGAAGGATTAAGTTTTGTTTGCGAACAAGTTTAGAATTAACTAAACTATGTTCTAGTGATTACAAGTTTAAACCTTCGAATAAGATAGCTTTATATGTATGAATCGAATGATGTTATGAACATCATTACTACCTTAAGTTCCTTGGATAAACCTACTGGAAAAGAGAAAAATGGATCTAGCTTCAATGGATCCTTGGATGGCTCGAAGTTCTTGAAGCAGAATCATGACACGAAAACAAGTTCAAGTAAGATCATCACTTGAAATAAGATTGTTATAGTTATAGAAATTGAACCAAAGTTTGAATATGATTATTACCTTGTATTAGAATGATAACCTACTGTAAGAAACAAAGATTTCTTGAGGTTGGATGATCACCTTACAAGATTGGAAGTGAGCTAGCAAACTTGAAAGTATTCTTGATTTTATGAAACTAGAACTTTTGGAATTTATGAAGAACACTTAGAACTTGAAGATAGAACTTGAGAGAGATCAATTAGATGAAGAAAATTGAAGAATGAAAGTGTTTGTAGGTGTTTTTGGTCGTTGGTGTATGGATTAGATATAAAGGATATGTAATTTTGTTTTCATGTAAATAAGTCATGAATGATTACTCATATTTTTGTAATTTTATGAGATATTTCATGCTAGTTGCCAAATGATGGTTCTCACATGTGTTAGGTGACTCACATGGGCTGCTAAGAGCTGATCATTGGAGTGTATATACCAATAGTACATACATCTAAAAGCTGTGTATTGTACGAGTACGAATACGGGTGTATACGAGTAGAATTGTTGATGAAACTGAACGAGGATGTAATTGTAAGCATTTTTGTTAAGTAGAAGTATTTTGATAAGTGTATTGAAGTCTTTCAAAAGTGTATAAATACATATTAAAACACTACATGTATATACATTTTAACTGAGTCGTTAAGTCATCGTTAGTCGTTACATGTAAGTGTTGTTTTGAAACCTTTAGGTTAACGATCTTGTTAAATGTTGTTAACCCAATGTTTATAATATCAAATGAGATTTTAAATTATTATATTATCATGATATTATCATGTATGAATATCTCTTAATATGATATATATACATTAAATGTCTTTACAACGATAATCGTTACATATATGTCTCGTTTAAAAATCATTAAGTTAGTAGTCTTGTTTTTACATATGTAGTTCATTGTTAATATACTTAATGATATGTTTAATTATCATAGTATCATGTTAGCTATATATATATATCCATATATATGTCATCATATAGTTTTTACAAGTTTTAACGTTCGTGAATCACCGGTCAACTTGGGTGGTCAATTGTCTATATGAAACATATTTCAATTAATCAAGTCTTAACAAGTTTGATTGCTTAACATGTTGGAAACATTTAATCATGTAAATATCAATCTCAATTAATATATATAAACATGGAAAAGTTCGGGTCACTACACCTTGCATGACAATACATTTCAAAAATCAAGATCTTTCGAATTGATGCTGGTTCGAATTGACCAACAGCAACACCGTAAAATTTGCAAACTTCTAAGAAGAAGGGTGTAAATGGCAGACGTAAGCAAAATTTGAAGAATGAATGGCCATAAATAGTAACCTTGCCAGGGGGTGGTGAGCAGGCTCTGGCATTAATTGCAGGAATCACTGGTTCAACACCAGCTAATCTAGGAAAATGTTGCAGTAGCTCGCTTAAATATCTCTCATTTACTATGCTAGGAATAGCTGCGACATCCTTTATGGCTGCCATTAATGTTCTAATGAAACAGGAGGTAACGAAGGTATTGATGGAAGAAGATGAATACTGTAGGAGAAAGTTGTAAAAGTAAATGATCGATTAGGATTTATGGTGGTTAAAAAGCAAAGGATATAACAGCTATAATCAGTGGTGATTTTGGGGGTTTTGTTTTCAGCCACACATGTGTAAAGACAAGGTAAAAAGGTGAGTACATCAAAAGGTCTTTTTACAGCTAAAGGCGCGTGCGATATAAGCAATCGTCATAATGTCAGTAAAATTCGCCTATCATTTAATGCATGTGATGTGCTTCCCAATGCAAAAAGGAAGCGCGAAGACTTGGTTGGAATGCGTTATTCTAAGTTTAACAACTTAATCAGTTTTCAAATGCTTAAGTCATTAAACTGGGGGGACTTAATGGTGTATCCTATCGTATACACGCATAAAAGGCATAACGGTTGCATAAAAGTAGCATCAGGAAGGCTGGAAATAACAGTTTTGTGGAGTTAACCGTCCAGCGTTCTCCGCTGAACAGGCTCCGTCATGCGTAAGCCCTGAAGGCCGCCTAGCGCGTAAGCCCTGGCCGGAGAACGCCACCTTCAGCGTAAATTACGGATCACGAATAACAGAACATATCATCATCTGACACGTGTCCCCGAGCAATCTGGTGGATCTGACACTATAAATAGACCCCTTGGGTCGTCATTTTACACAGTTCAGAGATTATGACAACTTTGAGAGCTGAGACTTCACTTCTCTTTCTCTCTCTACTTTCTCTCACTAGAAGTCATCCGGCTAGCACTCTTACGCTCTACGGACGACATATTGATTAAGCCACCCCACAAGTTTCTACACTTGTGAACCGGGTCTGCAGGGATTATTTCCCGAGGGTAAAAATCAATCGGCAACACTCCGCCCTCCTAAAGCTAGATCACTTCTAGTATCTTGTTGGCACACTAAGCCTTACCTCATAAGGAAATAGGTGTTAACACTAAGCAAAAACATACAACCAAATAACGACAAAAACGAAGAATGACCAATCTACAAAACAATCAAAATATTAGAAACCATCTACACGTCATATCGTCTAACTAAAAGGCCGAAAATCCTGACATCAAGCATCTTTAATAAAAACACCAAATTGCTCCATCTCCTCCTCGTGAACCATTTTTTTCTTTTTCTGCTTTTTAACTTTAGCCTGAACCGTAGGCTCCGTAGAATCACTCGAAATAACCGGAATTATCTATAGAAAAATAATACACACTTTAATAATTAACATTAACAAATATTATTATTACATTGTATTTTATCTAGCTTTGTACTTTTTACATTGCAATTTTTATAATCAAAACTCAATGCAATCACATACAATTTGAGTGCTACTTAATAAGTTTTTATATAAGAAATAATTATTTACTTGCATAAAAACTACTCCGTATTAGTTTTAAAAATATATGGGTTATTCATAAATTTTGTGATGTCATATACTTCTTCCGTCCTAATTTTATTGTCCTCATACAGAGAACACAAAATTTAAGAAAATATCATAAAAGTAATGTATTTTCCAGTTTTACCACTTTTTCTTTCTCCTTTAATCTTTTCGACATACATTAAGAGCATAATAGAACTTAATCTTCTTATTTCTTTCTATTTATGAAAGTGGACAATTAATTTGAAACATCACAAAATGAAATACTGAACAATAAATTAGGGACGACTGCGTTACATTTTTAATAGTATGTTATACAAATAAAAAAATAATGGGATTGAAGGACCTCACTTAACTATACTTACATTCGCCACTGTTTTTTACCTATCATTGCTTTTTATCTATAATTTTGTATTACATGCTAAAATTAAGAGTATAAAGTAACTTTATCTGATTTCTCTTATTCATTTATCAAAATGAATAATTAATTTGACACATCACGAAATAAAATAATAGACACTTAATTAGGGACATGGAAGTATTATTATTAGTACTCTCTCCGTCCATAATCAATTTTTCAGTATTTCATTTCCCCGCAGCGTCATCTTGTAAATTTGATAGGCCATGTTAAATAAATAATATTGAATCTTTTATATACGAAAATATATAATATTTAATAATAATAATAATAATAATAATAATAATAATAATAATAATAATAATAATAATAATAAAAGTCATGAGTACTAGCATTAATTAAAAAACGTTTGTATAAAACATAATATCAAATCAAATGAACCAATTTGTTCGATTTTGGTGACTTATTTTGGGTAGTTACTTTCAATTTGTGCGGTTTTGATATAGTTTAGTATAGTTGAGGCTCGGGTATAGATAATTTGTTTGTTTGGTTTTGAAATGGTACAGTGTTATAATAACATATCTTAAATTTTGTGTTTTCGATGACAATTAATATGGAACGGAACGATGATAAATTATAACACCATTCCTAATCATTACCAACATTCTCTCCATGACTAAATGTCGCATTAGCACTTTCTCACCATAACTAACTCATGACCTACTCCTATCAAAAAGCGAGACTTTACTAAACAAGAAAAGCCTCTTCTATCCACTAAATCACTCTCAACCATGACATACTTTTTCAAAATAATTTTTTACTTTATTTTTAGGAAAAAAAATATGCTTTCATTGAAATTAAAATTAAACTAGTCATGATCGGCCCGCGCGATGCAGCGAGGGTTTCGACCTGCATATTCGTATTTAACGTAGCGTTGTGTATGTACAGAAGGGGAAACAACCCATGTGTTAAGACCCGTTTAGATGTCGGCGTGGTTAGCTTTTTGGAAAAATATCCGTTTCAAACGTAGTTAGTTTCGTTTTGTTCGTAAAATTATTTCAAGTTTAATGGTGGTAGCGGTGAGAATAAACTCAAAGTCAGTAGGAAGATAAGGCCCGTTGAAGTTTAAGGTGAGTGCTTTTTATTTGTTTAAGCTAGAAATTAAATTTTCATTTTAAACCTTGAGATTTTACGGTTTATACCTCTGAGAAAGTGTCTGAATTGAAATATTTGAGGGGGTGAGATGAAAAATGGTGGTGCGAAAGCATTTGGTGGGACGACATTTTTTTGTTCTTGGACGACACCAAATTGTACTTCTTTTAATATACATATATAACGTAATTAATTTCGTAAAAGAACTCATATTTGAATTTGAATAATAATATAATAATAATTAATAAGAGTGAATTTTTTTCCAAAAAAAAATTGAAATAAATAAATAAGTAGATTTAATTTAATTAGTCATTAATTAGATTAATGACATCACCTTAAGGGCTTAGATTTTTTTTCTGTTTATTTTTGATTTTTTCTTAACAAAAAAATTAGCCTAATAATTTTTCAATATACTAAAAGCACACCCAATTTTGATCGTTTGTTACCCAAACATTCATAAATATTGTCGTTCGCTGGGAGATATTTAGAGACAAATAAGCTAAAATTCGATGATAAAACTTATAACTTTCAAGGAGTAAACATTGGTATGAATGACAAGTTGAGAGGCTAAAATGTAACTTCCCATTTTAATATAATATCCAGTAAATAAAGTTTACCTTATTTTTTAAAGAAATTTCTCTTTTTATTGACATATTTGAGGGGGTGGAATGAAAAATGGTGGTGTGAAAGCATTTGGTGGGACGACATTTTTTGTTCTTGGACGATACCAATTTGGACTTCTTTTAATATATGTATAAAATAAAATAAAATATAAATAAATGTTGTTATTTAGTTGTTTATAACAACATTGGTAGCCTAAACTTACTACAAAATTCTAGTAATGAAGGAGTAGAATACTAATGATAGAAAATAGAGAAATAATTCTTGTAAGAATGAGCAAGTATTATGCTTGCTTGAAGGTCTATTTATAGCAAGAATTCAAGTACTTTAGGTAATACAATAACATTAATTTTGTGTATCAAAATTGACTATTGTGATGACCCGGAAATTTCTGACCAAATTTAAACTTAATCTTTGTATGATTAACATTTCCGACACGATAAACAAAGTCTGTAAAACTGAATCTCAAAATTTTTGAACTACTTTTATATATTTAAATACACTTCGGTTGTTTTCGACGATTCGCGAACAATTATATGTAAATAGATACATATATACTATAACTTGAAAAGGTAACAATGTATTAATTATTTGATACCGTACATTAAACTTATTGGTTTAAATATCTATTTGAATATATATGATAAGTTGAAATATTTATTATTAAAATTTATTTATAAATAACTTCCAATGTGTATTTAAAAATTGATTTATGTATATTAAAAAGATATATACATATATATATAATTTCAAGTTATTTAGTAAACGATAGTAACATTCGTTTATTGATTCGATTGATATTTAGATAAGTTAACTAAAGCGTTTAAGATGAACCAGTAAAACACTAATTTGCTACAGTATTTTCAAATTGCTACAGTACCCAAAATGTTACAGTATTTTCGAAAATCACTATTTGCTACAATGAAATTGCTACAGTAAAAATTGACTTTGCTAGAGTGAATTGCTACAGTAACTTTGCTACAGTGATATAGTTTATGGATGATTTAAGACTATATTTTGACAAAGGTAAGAGTCACGAAACGAAAAGAACTAGTTTTCTCAGCGTACGAAAGGGCGTTCGAAAAACCGGAACCGGGACATAAGTCGAGTGACGACGTACGACTTTTCGGGACAAAAATTACAAATCAACTATGCACATGATTTTAATATAATATATAATTAATTATATAAATTATATATATTATATTAATATTAAAATATGTCGACAAGCAAGAAAACAAAAGGATTGTGTGCTGGACAGCCGGCCCATGCAATCGCATGGGATATAGCCTTCCCAACCATGCGATCGCATGGCCACCAGGGACAGGCCACAACTATAAATACCCGATCATTTCTGTTTTTGATCTCATTTTTAATTACTCCGTAGATATTTATTTATTATATTATTATTATTATTATTATTATTATTATTATTATTATTATTATTATTATTATTATTATTATTATTAAGATTAATATTATTATTATTAATCTTATTATAATATTATTATTAGTAGTATATATACATAAAATACTACGACGAGGTTATGAGCGTGTCACCTTCAAAATAGTTTTATGAGCGGGATAAAGCTAAGGAAATTATGGGTTATTGCTAAGGAGGTTATGGGTAATATTCATGGGTATTATTTGCAAGTCAAACCTAGTGTTATCATCTCCGTTACGTCTACGTACTTTTCTACAATATTGAATCTCAATATTGATATGTTGAGATTTACGGTTATTTGGTAATCCGTGTTTCGATCACATTTTGGTGAACGACTTTATATGCTGCTAAGGTGAGTTTCATAACATCCCTTTTACTCTCTACATTTTTGGGCTGAGAATACATGCAAATGCTTTATTAACCGATATACAGTATTTATATGTGTGAGTTTCATTTGCTCACTTTTTAAATGATTTTGCAATATATATTTTTGGGCTGAGAATACATGCACTTTATTTTAAAAACAATGGACACAAGTACATACTAAATTCTATACTGAGTTTGAACCGAAAATCCCTTAGCTTTGGTAACTAGTAACTGCCAGTTATAAAAATTGGTGGGCACGAGTAGTAGTATATGGATCCATAGGGCTTGATATCCCCGTCCGAGCTAGAGCGCTAGCCTTTTAACGGACGTATGCTATTTGAGAAGTGTACACGTTGGTTTGCGTGTATTATTAAGATGATTATACAAAGGGTATAAATTATATATATGTTAAGTTTAGTTACCAGGGTGCTCAATTTCGTAGAATATTTTGATAAACGTTTCTGGATGAAGCAACTGAAATCTTGTGATCCACCTTTATACACAGATTATGCGAAACATTAAAACTATGAACTCACCAACCTTTGTGTTGACACTTGTTAGCATGTTTATTCTCAGGTTCCCTAGAAGTCTTCCGCTGTTTGCTTATATGTTAGACAAGCTATGTGCATGGAGTCTTACATGGCATATTTTTCAAGGAAACATCGCATTCACCAAATCATCACCATGTATCTTATTTTGACTACATTGTCAACGGAAGTACTATTGTAAACTATTATTCACGGTGATTGTCTATATGTAGAAATCATCAGATGTCGAACACCTTTGATTTAAATATTCATTTATGGTGTGCCTTTTCAAAAGAATGCAATATTTACAAAACGTATCATATAGAGGTCAAATACCTCGCAATGAAATCGATGAATGACGTGTTCGTTCATATGGATTTGGAGCGATCGTCACAACTATCCACTCTATTATATTTATATTATATATATTATAATACTCCCCCTTGGATAACAATTTTGCTTCAATAGAAATAAACTAGTACTGCCTCGTTAAAAACCTTGCTAAAGAAAATTCAGTGGGAAAAAACTTTAGCTAAGGAAAAAAGAGTGCAGCACGGAGTTGACTCCCCCTCAAGTAGACATCGCTTTAGCTATTACATCTTTTGAACATGCCTCATGCCAATGTTATGAACGTGTGTTCTGAAAATAGCAGTTGGAAGTGCTTTCGTGAAAAGATCAGCAGAGTTTTTGCTGGATTGAACATATTTCATTTCAATCTGGTTGTCCTTAATGAGATTTTGAGTGTATGAGAAGAATCTAGGAGGTATGTGTTTTGTTCGGTCACTTTTGATGTACCATTCTTTCATCTGTGCTATACAAGCTGTATTATCTTCATAGATAGTTGTTGGACTTTTATCGCGTTCTAGTCCACAAGAATCAGTAATGAGTTGTGTCATTGATCTCAACCAAAAACATTCCCGAGTAGCTTCATGTAATGCAATCACTTCGGCATGATTTGATGATGTAGCCACAAGTGTTTGTTTTTGAGAATGCTATGATATTGCAGTACCTCCATTTAGGAATACATATCCAGTTTGAGATTTAGCTTTATGTGGATCAGATAAATAACCTGCATCTGCATAACCAACCAAATCTTGTTTTGATTCGTTAGAATAAAGTAATCCTAAATCAGTAGTTCCTCAAAGGTATCGAAATATGTGTTTGATCCCATTCTAGTGTCTTTTGGTAGGAGCAGAGCTGAACCTTGCCAACAAATTAACTGCAAAAGAAATGTCAGGTCTTGTACAATTTGTAAGATACATAACAGCTCCAATTGTACTAAGATATGGTACTTTTGGTCCAAGAATATCTTCATGATCTTCACATGGACGAAATGGATCAGTGTCAATATTGAGTGATCTAACAACCAATGGTTTTGTCTTTAAAAAAATGTTTTAAAATCTTTTCGGTATAAGTTGTTTGATGTACAAGTAAACCATTAGGCATATGCTCAATTTGCAATCCAAGGTAATACTTGATTTTTCAAGATCTTTCATTTCAAATTAATTCTTTAGAAGTTGAATGATTTCATAGATCTCTTTATTTGTTCATATGATGTTAAGACCATTGACATAAATAACTACGATATATATCCGGTCATTATTTTCACAATAAAAACACATGTGCAAATAAGATTATTTGTATACCACTTTTCTTATCAAGTAATCACTTAATCGGGTATACTATATGCGATCCGATTTTTTCAACCCATATAAAGACCTTTGTAATTTAATTGAGTACATTTCTTTGTGTTTTGCATTTGATGCTTCTGATACCTTAAATCCTTCAGGTATCTTATATGTATATATATATATGTATATATATATATGTATATATATATGTATATATATGTATATATATATGTATATATATATATATATATATATATATATATATATATTACTATCAAGTGATCCATAAAGATCAGCAGTAATAACATCCATGAGATGCATTTATAGATTTTTAGAAACTGACACGCTGATTAAGTATCTAAAAGTAATTGCATCCATAACAGGGGAATAAGTTTCATCATAATCAATTCCCGGTCTTTGAGAAAAATCTTGAGTTACAAGTCTAGCTTTATACCTTGTAACTTTATTTTTCTCATTTCATTTTCGCATAAAAATCCATCTATACTCCACATGTTTCACATCTTTAGGTGTGAGAATGATAGATCCGAAAACTTTTCTTTTATTGAGCGATTCAAATTCAGCTCGTATTGCTCTTTTCCAATGATCTCAATCGTGTCTATTTTTTCATGACAGATTTTAGTTCTGGATCATCAACATCATTCATGATGTCATATGCAACATTATATGAAAATATCTCATCAAGATTTTTCATGTCATTTCGGTTCCATAATTTTTTTGAATGTGCATAATTGATTGCAATTTCCGTATTGACATCATCAATCTCCTATGCAGAAGGAGTATTGATTTGTGGTTCTTCTTGAACACTTTCTTTTACCTCATTATCAGCTGATTTTCTTTTTCGAGAATTTTTATCTTTGAAATCAATTGGTCTCCCACGTTTCTGGAGGACAAAGACTCATGAGTGACATTATTGTCAGCTTTTAAAATTTCAATTCTAGCTGAAGCATTTACTGCTAGTATATATGATTTAGTCACTCCTTTTTGTATCTGTAAATACATCAGGTAATTTATTTGTAAGTTCTTGCATATGTATTATTTTTGAACTTTCTTTTCGCATTCTTTTGTGAGATGATCAAGATACATCAATTTATGTTCACATCATGAAACATCTTTTTCTTTATTATTTATTTCTCCTCCTAATAGAGGGAACAATTTTTCATTAGAATGACAATCAGCAAAATGTGCTGTAAAAACATCACCCGTCATGGATTCAATATATCTTATGATTGAAGATGTTTCATATCCAACATATATTTCCATCCTTCTTTGAGGAACCATTTGTTGTGGTGGTGTAATTAAAAATACACTGCACAACCAAATATTCTAAGATGAAAAATATTTGGCTCTCGACCAAAATTAAGTTGGTAATGGAGAATATTTATGACTTGCACTTGGTTTAATTCGAATTAATGTCGCATCATGTAAATTTACATGTTCTCATATAAATATTGAGAGTTTTGTACTCATTTCCAATTGTCTAGTTATTAGTTGTAAGCGTTTATCTATTGATTCAGCTAAACCAATTTTGTGTATGCACATGAGCAACTGGATGTTCAACAACAATCCCTATAGATATATAATAATCATTAAATACTTGAGATGTTAACTCACCAGCGTTATCAAGTCTTATCCTTTTAATGGTGTAATCAGAATAATGTGTTCTTAATTTAATAATTTGTGCAAGAAACTTTGCAAATGCCATATTACGGCTTGATAACACACAAACATGAGACCATCCGCTAGATGCGTCTATTATAACCATGAAATATCAAAATGGTCCACATGATGGATGAATTGGTCCATATATATAACCTTGAATTCTTTCAAGAAACATTGGTGATTCTTTCTCAATATTCTTTTCATTAATCACCATATGTGCTTTTCATTAATCACCATATGTGCTTTTTCATTGATCACCATACGTGCTTTTCATTAATCACCATACGTGCTTTTCATTAATCACCATATGTACTTTTCATTAATCACCATATGTGCTTTTCATTAATCACCATATGTGCTTTTCATTAATCACCATATGTGCTTTTCATTAATCACCATATGTGCTTTTCATTAATCACCATATGTGCTTTTCATTAATCACCATATGTACTTTTCATTAATCACCATATGTGCTTTTCATTAATCACCATATGTACTTTTCATTAATCACCATATGTGCTTTTCATTAATCACCATATGTACTTTTAATCATATGCACTTTTCATCATATGCGCTTTTAATCGTATGCGCTGCGCTTTTCATCATATGCACTTTTTATCATATGCACTTTTAATCATATGCGATGCGCTTTTCATTATATGCGCTTTTCATCATATGCGCTTTTAATCATATGCGCTGCGCTTTTCATCATATGCGCTTTTCATCATATGCGCTTTTTATCATATGCACTTTTAATTATATGCGTTGCGCTTTTCATTATATGCGCTTTTCATCATATGCGCTTTTCAGTGCTACATAGATATTTCTCATTTCCGATTATCATTGACTGATAATCATATCCATTATGATATATATCAGAGAAACTTAACAAATTTCTCTTTAATTTGGGGGAAAACAAGGCATTGTTTATCAAAAAATTCGTACCATTTGGTAATATGGATTTTTGACTTTTTCGTTCCTTATATCAAGTTTGCAAGACCTGACATAGTATTTATAATTCCTTCATTTGATTTAAATCAATGAAATATTTCTTAGATTTGATCATAGTATGTATGTTACCACTATCTGCAATACATAGGTCTTTACCATTTAATTGATGTTATATTTCAGCAGGATTCATACTAAAACTTCAAATAAGATAAGCAAATAATGAGTTATATTTCAGCAAGATAATCAAATTATATTACCTGCAAACAAGTTATAATCTGAAGTGCATAAAAGATAACACTTAATAAAATATATGCCTTATGGCCTAAAACCATTTATTTATTAGTGATACATAACAAGCTAGACATCTTAGAAAATTCAAACCATTCAAGTCTCAAGGTAGCTCAGGGTTTATTTAATTTTTCAACAGATTCACTCTCGTTTTCTTTTCTTTTGGGACTTATTTGTAGAGCTAAACAAGATGTTCATGTATTCAAGAAATACTAGACTGATGATCCACGTTACCAGATCGTTAATAAGAATCTTCGAGATTCTTATAAGAGCGTCTACTAACATCTTCAATTTTATTCTTTCATGGATCATCGTTATTTCTTGATAATTAATATCGTATCTATCTTTGAGTATTTTCCATAATACACTTGGATCTTCGATCATATAATATGTAGATTCTAAGGACTCGTCAATATGTTTTCTAAGAAAAATACTTGCTATTGCTTTCTCTTGTTCGGAACAATTGTTATTTTCATTCAGGGTTTCTAAAATACCGATTGATTCGAGATGTTTTTCTACATTCATAACCCATGTTAAGTAGTTGTTCCCACTTGATTCTAAAGGAGCAAATTTAAGCCTTTTCAAATTCGACATTTTCTATTATCAAAAAGATGAACAACATAAAACATAATCATAATCAACTTTTATTCATAGACAAATAATAAAATGAAATTATAATCATTTTAAATTCATAAGTAGCAAACAACATAATAATGGCATGATTACAAATGATAAAACCACAAGGGCATGATAGAATATAGGTTCACCCGGTGGTATATTAGCAGCAATTATGATAGTTAGTATGACCAATACAATAGGAAATATCATCCTTGTGTGAATCATCTTTACAAAAAAAAAAAAAACTTTTGAGAGTGGTAAACTGAGAAAATGAAAATTGATTTGTGAAAATGTGAAAACTGTGACGACCCGGGAATTTCTGACCAAATTTAAACTTAATCTTTATATGATCTTGACATGATAAGCAAAGTCTGTAACGCTGAGTCTCAAAATTTTTGAACTATTTTATGAATCCATTTGACCTTTGACTAGTCCCGACGATTCACGAACAATTGTTTGTAACTGAATATGTATATGTAAGTATGTATATAATAAATTGAAAATTTTAAAATACAATTTAAACATTAAAATTAAAGATGTAAAATAATACATAAAATAATTAAGTTATACTTAAAATGAAATTATATTTAATGAATTCTATAAATAAGTAATATTTTATGTATATTGTAATATATATAAAATTTATAAATATTGAGAAAAATTCATTAAAAGTTATTATATATTATATGATTATTAAATAATACATGCAAAAGCTTTATTAACTGTTTTACAATATTTATATGCGTGAGTTTCATTTGTCTTTTTACCCATTATATTTTTGGGCTGAGAATACATGCGCAATTTTTATAAATAATTTACAAAATAGACATAAGTACGTGAAACTACATTCTATGGTTGAATTATCGAAATCGAATATGCCCCTTTTTATTAAGTCTGGTAATCTAAGAATTAGGGAACAGACACCCTAATTGACGTAAATCCTAAAGATAGATCTATCGGGCCCAACAAGCCCCATCCAAAGTACCGGATGCTTTAGAACTTCGAAATTTATATCATGTCCAAAGGAGGATCCCGGAATGATGGGGATATTCTTATATGCATTTTGTGAATGCCGGTTACCAGGTGTTCAATCTATATGAATGATATTTTTTATCTATATGAATGATATTTTTTTGTCTCTATGCATGGGACGTATATTTATGAGAAATAGAAATATGAAATCTTGTGGTCTATTAAAATTATGAAATGATTATTTATGATAAACTAATGAACTCACCAACCTTTTGGTTGACACTTTAAAGCATGTTTATTATCAGGTATTAAAGAAATCTTCCGCTGTGCATTTGCTCATTTTAAAGATATTACTTGGAGTCATTCATGGCATATTTCAAAAGACGTTGCATTCGAGTCGTTGAATTCATCAAGATTATTACTAAGTCAATTAAAGTTAGATATATTATGAAATGGTATGCATGCCGTCAATTTTCGATGTAACGAAAGATTGTCGTTTCAAAAACGAATGCAATGTTTGTAAAATGTATCATATAGAGGTCAAGTACCTCGCGATGTAATCAACTGTTGTGAATCGTTTATAATCGATATGGACTTCGTCCGGATGGATTAGGACGGGTCTCTACAAAAACGGAGATGTTTATTTTATATTTGAAAAATATAGTCGTTGTAACGTCGTCAGTTGACGTTAACAACCGTTATATATATATGACCGTTGTAACATCGTTAGTTGACGTTAACGACTGTTATGTACTCGTTGTATTAATAATAATTTTAATAAAAGAATTTTATTAGTATAAATACGATTACTATAAATAGATTTAGTATAAATATGTTTAGTATAAATATGAAGATTAAGAGAATAAACATATTATTCATAAATAATAAATTTAAGAATAAACATTAGTATGCATGAAATAAATAATGATTAATTGTATAAGTAATCATAAATGTAAGATAACATAAATATAAATGTTAGTGAAGTTAATAAGAGTTAGATTACAAAAATATAATTCAGGCGGTATAACCGACCATATATAACTTAAATAATATAAATATAAATGTTAGTGAAGTTAATAAAGTTAGATTACAGAAATATAATTCAGGCGGTATAACCGACCATATATAACTTAAATAGCATAAATATAAATGTTAGTGAAGTTAATAAAAGTTAGATTACAGAAATATAATTTAGGCGGTATAACCGACCATATATAACTTAAATAAAATAAATATAAATGTTAGTGAAGTTAATAAAAGTTAGATTACAGAAATATAATTCTACTTATGATGATAATAATATTTACCTTACTAATAAATAATAGAAGATATCGTTAAGAATTTCTTACCTTGGTTATACGGAGCACTTCGTGCTGATAACATGTTGTTATTTAGTTGTTTATAACAACATTGGTAGCCTAAACTTAATACAAAATTCTAGTAATGAAGGAGTAGAATACTAATGAGAGAAAAGAGAGAAATAATTCTTGTAAGAATGAGCAAGTATTATGCTTGCTTGAAGGTCTATTTATAGCAAGAATTCAAGTACTTTAGGTAATACAATAACATTAATTTTGTGTATCAAAATTGACTATCCACTCTATTATATTTATATTATATATATTATAACAATAAATAGTATTACACTAAAATTAAAATTGTAAATAAACATCATCGCACTAAAATTTAAAATACAATAACTTAAACATTAAACTACTCTCCATCTTCGAATTCCTCGTTAGATTCGTCTTCGACTTCATCATCGGGAATATGAGAAGGTCACATTTCTTACTTGATTGTTGAATGGTCTCGTTGCTAGATTTGTTCGAACACGGTATTTAAGTGGAAGGTACCAAAAATGTTTGACAAGCATATCTTGGAGTAAGCAATGAATGGCTGAATCTCGTATTTTGTGATCCATGCGAAATTCCAAATCAACCCTCTCTTGGAATGTTTTCGTGAACAATAAGCCGAGGGGTAATCTCTCTCGAGTCGACAAAATGCACGCATGTTATATCCAGTTACCATATTGTGTAAGATACCAACTGAAATGTCCCGTTCTTATTGATTAAAAACGTTCCATATTAATTGACTTCGTTGCGAGGTTTTGACCTCTATATGAGACATTTTTCAAAGACTGCATTCATTTTTAAAACAAACCATAACCTTTATTTCATAAATAAAGGTTTAAAAAGCTTTACGTAGATTATCAAATAATGATAATCTAAAATATCCTGTTAACACACGACCATTACATAATGGTTTACAATACAAACATGTTACATCGAAATCAGTTTATTGAATGCAGTTTTTACACAATATCATACAAACATGGACTCCAAATCTTGTTCTTATTTTAGTATGCAACAGCGGAAGCTCTTAGTATTCACCTGAGAATAAACATGCTTTAAACGTCAACAAAAATGTTGGTGAGTTATAGGTTTAACCTATATATATCAAATCGTAACAATAGACCACAAGATTTCATATTTCAATACAAATCCCATACATAGAGATAAAAATCATTCATATGGTGAACACCTGGTAACCGACATTAACAAGATGCATATATAAGAATATCCCCATCATTCCGGGACACCCTTCAGATATGATATAAATTTCGAAGTACTAAAGCATCCGGTACTTTGGATGGGGTTTGTTAGGCCCAATAGATCTATCTTTAGGATTCGCGTCAATTAGGGTGTCTATTCCCTAATTCTTAGATTACCAGACTTAATAAAAAGGGGCATATTCGATTTCGATAATTCAACCATAGAATGTAGTTTCACGTACTTGTGTCTATTTTGTAAATCATTTATAAAACCTGCATGTATTCTCATCCCAAAAATATTAGATTTTAAAAGTGGGACTATAACTCACTTTCACATATTTTTACTTCGTCGGGAAGTAAGACTTGGCCACTGGTTGATTCACGAACCTATAACAATATATTCATATATATCAAAGTATGTTCAAAATATATTTACAACACTTTTAATATATTTTGATGTTTTAAGTTTATTAAGTCAGCTGTCCTCGTTAGTAACCTACAACTAGTTGTCCACAGTTAGATGTACAGAAATAAATCGATAAATATTATCTTGAATCAATCCACGACCCAGTGTATACGTATCTCAGTATTGATCACAACTCAAACTATATATATTTTGGAATCAACCTCAACCCTGTATAGCTCACTCCAACATTCACATATAGAGTGTCTATGGTTGTTCCGGAATATATATAGATGTGTCGACATGATAGGTCGAAACAATGTATACGTGTCTATGGTATCTCAAGATTACATAATATACAATACAAGTTGATTAAGTTATGGTGGGAATAGATTTGTTACCAATTTTCACGTAGCTAAAATGAGAAAAATTATCCAATTTTGTTTTACCCATAACTTCTTCATTTTAAATCCGTTTTGAGTGAATCAAATTGCTATGGTTTCATATTGAACTCTATTTTATGAATCTAAATAGAAAAAGTATAGGTTTATAGTAGGAAAAATAAGTTACAAGTCATTTTTATAAAGGTAGTCATTTCAGTCTAAAGAACGACGTCTAGATGACCATTTTAGAAAACATACTTCCACTTTGAGTTTAACCATAATTTTTGGATATAGTTTCATGTTCATAATAAAAATCATTTTCCCAGAATAACAACTTTTAAATCAAAGTTTATCATAGTTTTTAATTAACTAACCCAAAACAGCCCGCGGTGTTACTACGACGGCGTAAATCCGGTTTTACGGTGTTTTTCGTGTTTCCAGGTTTTAAATCATTAAGTTAGCATATAATATAGATATAGAAAATGTGTTTATTTGATTTTAAAAGTCAAGTTAGAAGGATTAACTTTTATTTGCGAACAAGTTTAGAATTAACTAAACTATGTTCTAGTGATTACAAGTTTAAACCTTCGAATAAGATAGCTTTATATGTATGAATCGAATGATGTTATGAACATCATTACTACCTAAAGTTCCTTGGATAAACCTACTGGAAATGAGAAAAATAGATCTCGCTTCAAAGGATCCTTGGATGGCTTGAAAGTTCTTGAAGCAGAATCATGACACGAAAACAATTTCAAGTAAGATTTCCACTCGAAATAAGATTGTTATAGTTATAGAAATTGAATTAAAGTTTGAATATGATTATTACCTTGTATTAGAAAGATAACCTACTGTAAGTAACAAAGGTTTCTTGATCTTGGATGATTACTTGGAATGGATTTAGAAAACTTGGAAGTAAACTTGCAATCTTGGAAGTATTCTTGATTTTATGAAACTAGAACTTTTGGAATTTATGAAGAACACTTAGAACTTGAAGATAGAACTTGAGAGAGATCAATTAGATGAAGAAAATTAAAGAATGAAAGTGTTTGTAGGTGTTTTTGGTCGTTGGTGTATGGATTAGATATAAAGGATATGTAATTTTTTTTTCATGTAAATAAGTCATGAATGATTACTCATATTTTTGTAATTTTATGAGATATTTCATGCTAGTTGCCAAATGATGGTTCCTGTAACACCGTACTTTTTACATACACATTTTTTTTTTAAAAGACACTCACAGCGGAAGACTTCATAATTTACACATCGTATCTTACTACATGGTAATATGATTAAACGATTCACTGGTGTTACGTTATTAATACAGACCGTTTCAAATATATATTATTTATTACAAAACATCAGAGTTATACACTGTGTCAAACATCTTGATTTGCCTTGCAAAACCCACCTAAAGCTGCTAATACACACCTGCAGGGCAAAACACTGTGGGGGAATTAGCATAACGCTAAGTGAATGAAAATATCTAGATGGACATCACTACAAGCATCAAGCACAGCTTAAAGGCACTGGTCACTATTCACTTAAAGCCATACACAAGAGGACCGGCAACCCATAGCTGATCAAGCTGGAATATACCGATAGTCCTCATTACTGAATCACTGGTATAGTCTTCCAGACGTGACGTACTCGTCATTCACACTATACCACCAATCAGTAACGTCTGGACCCAATACTACCACCCGACACCAAAGTAAATAGCATTGACCTCTTACGTCGCACAAAACACCTCGACGTTTACTGGGTGCGCACATAATCACATATAGTCACTGCACTGGTCAAAAACTCATTACACAGTATAATCATAAGTAAGACACAAATCACTATACTTGTCACTGTATAATCACATCCATAAAGATAATCCCACTCACCTGGAAGCACAAGCACTCAGTTGTCTTATATCACTGAGCCTTCACCTTCTCGTCTATCACCTGAGAATCACCACAAAATATCTCAAGTTAGTATAGTGTTCAAGTGTTGAATCACGCTTCATATTTAACAGAAAATATTCACAAAACATATATTCACATATTCCTTACTCAAAATCATTAAAATCTAATATTTATACACAAGATTTAGGATCAAAGTACCAAAATCCCCAATTTTATGTAAGCATGAACCCTAAAATCATCATTAGCAAGCTTAACCTGATTATAGCATACATACATCATTTATACATCATAATCAAGCTATAACCAAACTCAATTTAAGCATACAAACACTATATACCAAGATTGATCACTACCCAACATATAACAAAACTTATAAAAACTTATATATTTTAATCAATATAAATCACAAGTAATTAAAAAGATAGTTACCTTGATTTAATCTTGTTGATGATCTAAAATAAATTATAAACACTCCTCCTTTCTTTTGAAATTCACGAATCACAAGACACAAAAAGGTTGTGTAATAATTGCGATGTATGTACTTTATGTGTATCTTTTGTTTTATGCAAAATAAAATGAAAGGATAAGAATCCAAGGAGCATGTGTGTGTAATAAAATAAGATGGATAAAATCAATTACTTATGGACTCTTGCAAACCATAAAGGCCACGTGTAATCCCATAACAAAAGCCACCATCTCATATTTTATTATGTATTTAATTAGTATTTTATCCGTTATTTGAAACACAGTGTATTTGTTAGGCAGTCCTAACGAAGTCCAAATCACAAATACAGATATTTTCTGTGACCATCGTCACGAGCACATTAATTTAGTCACATAATAAATTATCAACTCATAATTTATTATTTCACTCCTTATAATTATTTCATACAAATAACTCACAATTTAAATATCATATTTAAATTATAACAAAAAATAACACAATATACCTATTTCATCTAGACCCATAACTAGGATGTCACAGTTCTCACATGTGTTAGGTGACTCACATGGGCTGCTAAGAGCTGATCATTGGAGTGTATATACCAATAGTACATACATCTAAAAGCTGTGTATTGTACGAGTACGAATACGGGTGCATACGAGTAGAATTGTTGATGAAACTGAACAAGGATGTAATTGTAAGCATTTTTGTTAAGTAGAAGTATTTTGATAAGTGTCTTGAAGTCTTTCAAAAGTGTATGAATACATATTAAAACACTACATGTATATACATTTTAACTGAGTCGTTAAGTCATCGTTAGTCGTTACATGTAAATGTTGTTTTGAAACCTTTAGGTTAACGATCTTGTTGAATGTTGTTAACCCATTGTTTATTATAACAAATGAGATGTTAAATTGTTATATTATCATGATATTATTATATATAATATATCTTAGTATGATATATATACAGTTAAATGTCGTTACAACGATAATCGTTACATATATGTCTCGTTTCGAAATCATTAAGTTAGTAGTCTTATTTTTACATATGTATTTCATTGTTAATACACTTAATAATATATTTACTTATCATTTAACATAATTAACCAAGTGTATCAATATCTTAATATGATTCATATGTACCTAGTAAGACGTTGTTATAACGATAATCGTTATATATATCGTTTTCGAGTTTCTTAAATTAATAGTCTCATTTTTATGTATATAACTCATTGTTAAAATACCTAATGAGATACATACTTATAATAAAATCATGTTAACTATATATATAACCATATATATGTCATCGTATAGTTTTTACAAGTTTTAACGTTCGTGAATCACCGGTCAACTTGGGTGGTCAATTGTCTATATGAAACCTATTTCAATTAATCAAGTCTTAACAAGTTTGATTGCTTAACATGTTGGAAACACTTAATCATGTAAATAACAATTTCATTTAATATATATATAAACATGGAAAAGTTCGGGTCACTACAACACAAACATACATAATTTGGCGAATTTTGCTGAACGGTCAAGTAGGGTTTATAATGATTGCCCTTCGATCTTGTAAACGCTGAATGCTCGTTATATATCCTTTCTCGTTGATTCTTGATATCTTTTGAATTTCGGGGTCTTTGGGTCAATTAAAATTTTATAAGAATTAACAAGTGTTGATCACTTCGAGTAAATTTCATAAGCTAAATAATATCTCCTGTTAAAAACTTGAAATTATCAACTAATACTAATTATGATGGCCCTTGTACTGTTCATAGGGGTACAGACGTAATTTTGCTGGTTAATTTGTCAGTTTGTTTTGTTTTTTTGCGTATTTGTGGGCCTTTTTAAGCTTTCTGTTTGTAAATAAAATACTTTAATTACATCCATTAAACATAAAATTACATGGTGGAGCTCTATCTTGTAGTATATCGTCAATTCAGGCGGATTGATTTAGTACATTAATGTCGTTGTTCGAGTTTGCTGGTCCAAAATAGGAGTGTCAAATCCCCAGAGAGTATGTCATGGGCATTGTGTGTTGCCATGTCACACAATGGGCTAAAACAACGCCCCGCGGGGCGTGGTCTTAAGGCTTTCATGAACGTGCGTAAAAGTAGTGTACGAATTAGTGACCGTCACCTTACAATCAGTATATAAATCTGCTATGTACAACTCTTTTATTCAGCTTGACGAGAGTCTTTAAAGTTCTCGTTAAAATAAATCTTATTTTAATTTTAATTAGGCATCTTCTATACATCATAAATTAAATTGAGAGTGAAAATGAATTTTCTCCTAATGGCACGATAATATTACTCGGTCTTTCATTAATCCTATTTAATTTTTAATCATTGCATACGTGAAATTAGTTATTGTTATTCTTGCATTTCATCATCAGACAACTTTGTTTTTTTTTTTTTTTTACGAGTCATTGCATACGTGAAATTAGTTATTGGTAGGTTGTTTAGTGCGAAAATACTGAGAAAGACTATAACACAATTTGAAATTTTATTATCGAGGAATGAAATAAAAAACAAATGATATCGGAGTAGAGGATCAGGGGAGGCTCGGAGGGGGAGCAAAGTGAACGACCGCTCAGGGGCCCACGATTTTTAGAGGCCCGATTTTCTAATAAATACTGATATAATCGAAGATGTGAGAAGTCGTGGAACTAGGAAAATACAACTAAAGCAGCTAGGGATGGCAAAATGACCCGTACCCGATGGGAAAACCCGAAATCCGTTATAATTGGGCCGGGTCTGACCCGAGTCCGTCGGGTCATGGGCCGGGTCATGGGGATGGTTACAAAAAAATTTCCGGATTCGGGTTCGGGTATGGGTTTGGATACAAACCCGTTTACCCGACCCGCATACCCGTATATCCGGTCCGAGGAATTTTAATAATAATTTTTATGTAAAATTTTAGTATTAGTATTATATTGTTAATGTATGAAAGATTCTTATTTGTTTTGATAACAAGTATAATTTTATTCAATATAATCATATACAACAAGTTTTCGAAATGTGATATTCGATATACTTTGTGTATTTGAGTATTTTAGAAACTTTTCAATTATTTTTTTATATGTGATATTTTATAATACTTTAAACATGAAGTAGTTAAGTTATTTTTCGATATTTTGATTTGGTAATTTATTGAAATATAAATACAGAATGACTAATCGGGTATTCCCGTTTACCCGTGGGAAAACCTGAAACGACGGGTTTCGGTCCGGGTTTGGGGCGGGATTTCTTAATCGGGTTCTGGTATGGGATTACCTAAACCCGACCCAAACCCAACCCGATGTCATCCCTAAAAGCAGCGAAGAAAAAGCACAATATGTCAAAAAATAACAATCAAAGCCCTCGAAAAACAAATCATAGTCCACAAGCATTATAGCAAGGCCGAAAGGGTCTTTTTAAAATAGTTTATATTATTCGTTAGGGTCCAAGGCCTTTTTCTCCATCTTGTTCTAGGCCCATAATTTCTCGAGACCGGAGGATGATCAAGGAAGAAAAATAAAAATATTAAAGTGTAATTTACCGAGAAAAACGAATGAACAAGTTTGAATACTTAAATATTAGAGGTGTCACCCTCCCTACGTTAAGAAAAGGTCCACTCATATTCTATAAAAACCATTACTAAAAGAATTTGGATTTGATTTGTAAACATAAAAGAAATTCAAAGTCGTATTTTATATTCACGTATTTTGACCGACGTTATCATTTTATGCTACGCATCTTCGAAAATAATGTACCAAAGGTTATAATTGTATTAAACTAGTTTTTGAACTCTTGCTTCGTGCCGGGGTTCGGTTTTCAATGTATTTTATTGCGTTTAGTTTGTAAAATTATTTCGTGGCTAACGATGATGTCGTTGAAGCGCAACTCGAGTCGAACTAAAATGTATAACCCGTGAATGATATAAATGTTATTTTAAATTAACAATATATGTACATCTCCGCGTTTCGCTATGAAATTGTCGACTTTTAAAAATTTAACGCAAAATCAACGTGTATGAAAAGTACCCCAAATATTTAGCTTTTTTTAAAAAGCGTCCGTTTTGCGTATAGTTACTGACATTGTGTTCATAAAATTATTTCGAGTTTAACGATGGTGTCGAAAAAATTTAACTCGTTGCGAGTGAGAAGATATGACCCGTTGAATATTTGGGTGGAGTTTATTTAAGATTTTTTATGAAGATGGTTATTTGACACTTTACCACCCTGTTTGGGGGGTCGATTTGAATTTGTGAAAAAAGTGTAGGGGCTTTGTTGGTGTAATGAAATTTAGTTAAAAGTAAAAAAAAAAAGTGAAAGGACGAAAACGCCCCTAGTTAGTATTCATAACTTTTGTCTATTGGATAATATGGTAATATCTTGAATAGTTTAAGGACATGAAGACAATTTGTCACTAATATATATTTACTTGAATTAGTGTATATTTCTACCTTAATAGTTATTACCTTATAGTTGGTGCTATTATTATTATTATTATTATTATTATTATTATTATTATTATTATTATTATTATTATTATTATTATTATTATTATTATTATTATTATTATTATTATTATTATTTTATTGATTATTATTAATATTAATATTATATTACGGAGTATTATTTAATATTAATTAGAATTAATACTAGTGTTCGAGCCCTCGCTTCGCGGCGGGGGTTTGGTTTTCAATGTATTTTATTGCGTTTAGTTTGTAAAATTATTTTGTGGTTAACGATAATGTCGTTGAAGCGCAACTCGAGTCGAACTAAAAGGTATAACCCGTGAAAGATTTAAATGTTATTTTAAATTAACAATATATGTGCATCTCCGCATTTCGCTATGGAATTGTCGATTTTTAAAAATTTAACGGAAAATTAACGTGTATGAAAAGTACTCCAAATATTTAGCGCTTTTTAAAAAACGTCCGTTTTGCGTGTAGCTAGTGACATTGTGTTCCTAAAATTATTTTGAGTTTAACGATGGTGGCGGAAAAATTTAACTCGTTGCGAGCGCGAAGATATGGCCCGTTGAATATTTGAGTGGAGTTTGTTTAAGATTTTTTATGAGAATGAGTATTTGACAATTTATCCCCCTGTTTGGGGGGTAGGTTTGATTTTTTGGATAAAGTGTGGGGGTTTTGTTGTGCAATTTGAAAAAAAAACGTGAAAAGCCTAAAGTACCCCTAGGTACTATTCATTTTTCTTATGTCTTTTAGATATAGTAATAAAATTAAATTAATAATAAACTTAATAATATAATCAACTAGAAAAAGTGGCCAGCGTGATGTGACAAATTTTTCGGATTAAATATTTATATTTAACGTAGCGTTATGTATTTACAGGATTAAAAATGTGTTACTACAGGTGTATTTAGATACACGTGGTTAGTATCTAGTATACATAATGGTCTGCGCGTTTTTGACGACAGAAGATTTCCTCTAAAAAGGGAACGAAACCGTCGATATAATGTAGTTAGTTTGAGTTGTTTATTGTACGTGTCTGTATATGTAAGAACGTTAGCCCGAAATATTTAGCGTTTTTTAAAATACGTCCGTTTCGCGTGTAGTTAGTTGTGTTGTGTTCGTAACATTATTTCGAGTTGAACGGTGATGTCGAATAAATTCAACGTATCGAGCGAGAATATAAGTCCCGTTAAAAATTTAGGTGGAGTTTATTAAAGTCTTCTTATTAAAATTATGAATTTACATTTTACCCCTTGTTTGGGGGTTAGAATTGTAAGGTGAGAAAAGTTTGAGGGGTATTTTGTTTATTTTTTTTTATGTCGTATTACCAAAAGTCTCCTCTTCTGTTAGTATATATATTAATAATGTGTATATATAGTGTATATATATATATATATATATATATATATATATATATATATATATATATATATATATATATATATATATATATTATATATATATATATATATTAAAATTAATATTAACATAAATAGTAATATTAATTTAATATTAATATTAAATTACTAATATTAATATTCATTTATTATTAATATTAATAATATTTTTTTTGAGCGACGATATTGACATCGAATGCTCCATTTGTCACTCACACACGCATTAGGAGGAAATTCAATTCGCGATGATGTTGTCAGTACCCTCCCTGTTTGGACTCCGAATCGAACCTAGATTGTCGGTACCTCAAGGTGGATCCCACCCCATATCACTCAAATTAAACTTCCGTGAAATTATTATTATTAATATTAATTTTAATTATTATTTTCATTATTATTATTGATATATTTAGTATTATATTTATATGATATGGTATGATTTGTTTGATTGTTGGAACTAATAGACAAACTAATAGCTACACGTACATGATATAAATTGACTTTTCAAAATAATTTTTTTTTATCTTTTACAGTATCTTTGAACATGATTTGCTTACAATGTTTAGTAACACAAAGTAAGATAAAATTTAAAGTTAAAATATTATTATCAAAACAAATTCGCCCATTGACATGGACCAACTTGCATAAAATATAAATATATACTCAATCATCTTTGGTTAATATTAAAGTAGTACGACCAACATTAGATTCTAAAACGGTGACAATCCTGCACGTTTAATAACTTTTATATATATATATATATATATATATATATATATATATATATATATATATATATATGCATCAACACCATCTAAGTTTGTTTCCATATTCAAATTTTGATTTCTAGTACAGCACATAAACCAACTTACTATTTCCCCTTTCTCCTTTCAATCCAACCCACATTGGTATGACTCATAATTTGAGTCATAGAAAAATTTAAAGTTGCTTTATGATGATAGTTATCTTACACATGTTTGTACTAGTTGATTTATAGAGATTCTTAACACTAGTTGTTTTTTTTTTTCTTTTTATTTTTTTATTTTTTTATTTGGTAATATATAAGATACATATGTAAACTAACTACTACTCCATGTGTGCATAATATATTAAAACCACCCACTTGTACTACTTGTTCCTTTTCTGTGTAAAATGCAAGAGCATCATGTAGTGACCCGAACTTTTTCATGATTATATATTAAATGAAAACTATATTTGCATTATTAAATGTTTCCAACATGTTAAGCAATCAAACTTGTTAAGACTTGATTATTTGAAATGAGTTTCATATAGACATTTGACCACCCAAGTTGACCGGCGATTCACGAACGTTAAAACTTGTAAAAATTATATGATATATATATATATATATATATATATATATATATATATATATATATATATATATATATATATATATATATGGTTAACATGAGATTATGATAAGTAAGTATCTCACTAAGTATATTAACAATGTGTGATATACATAAAAAATGAGAATATTGAATTAAGAAACTCGAAACGATATATATAACGATTATCGTTATAACAACGTCTTACTAAATACATATGAATCATATTAAGATATTGATACACTATGTTTAACATGATAAAATGATAATTAAGTATATCATTAAGTGTATTAACAATGAACTACATATGTAAAAACAAGACTACTAACTTAAGGATTTCGAAACGAGATATATATGTAACGATTATCGTTGTAATAGTATTTTAACATATATATGATGTTAAGATATATTCATACACCATGTTATCATACTAACATAACAATTTAACATCTTATTTAAGTATAATAACAATGAATTAATTACATTTAACAAGATCGTTAACTTAAAGGTTTCAAAACAACACTTACATGTAACGACTAACGATGACTTAACGACTCAGTTAAAATGTATATACATGTAGTGTATTAAGATGTATTTGTACACTTTTGAAAGACTTCAAGACACATATAAAAGTACTTCTACTTAACAAAAAATGCTTACAATTACATCCTCATTCATTTTCATCAACAATTCTACTCGTATGCGCCCGTATTCGTACTCGTACAATACACAGCTTCTAGATGTATATACTATTGGTATATACACTTCAATGATCAGCTCCTTAGCAGCCCATGTGAGTCATTAAACATATGGAAACCATCATTTGAAAACTAGCATGAAATATCTCACAAAATTACAAAAAATATTATAAATCATTCATGAATTATTTACATGAAAACAAACTTACACATCCTTTATATCTAATCCATATACCAACGACCAAAAACACCTACAAACACTTTCATTCTTCAATTTTCTTCATCTAATTAATCTCTCTCAAGTTCAATCTTCAAGTTCTAAGTATTCTTCATAAATTCTTTAAGTTCTAGTTTCATAAAATCAAGAACACTTTCAAGTTTGCAAGATTACTTCCAAGCTTTCTAATCCATTCCTAGTAATCATCCAAGATCAAGAAACCTTTGTTATTTACAGTAGGTTATCTCTCTTATTCAAGGTAATATTCATATTCAAACTTTGATTCAATTTCTATAACTATAACAATCTTATTTCGAGTAGAAATCTTACTTGAACTTGTTTTCGTGTCATGATTCTGCTTCAAGAACTTTCAAGCCATCCAAGGATCCTTTGAAGCTAGATCTATTTTTCTCATTTCCAGTAGGTTTACCCACTAAAATTAAGGTAGTATTGATCATCATAACATCATTCGATTCATACATATAAAACCATCTTATTCGAAGATTTAAACTTGTAATCACTAGAACATAGTTTAGTTAATTCTAAACATGTTCGCAAATAAAGTTAATCCCTCTAACTTGACTTTTAAAATCAACTAAACACATGTTCTATATCTATATGATATGCTAACTTAATGATTTAAAACCTGGAAACACGAAAAACACCGTAAAACCGGACATACGCCGTTGTAGTAACACCGCGGGCTGTTTTGGGTTTGATAATTAAAAACTATGATAAACTTTGATTTAAAAGTTAATCTTCTGGGAAAATGATTTTTCTTATGAACATGAAACTATATCCAAAAATCTTGGTTAAACTCAAAGTGGAAGTATGTTTTTCAAAATGGTCATCAAGATGTCGTTCTTTCGACGGAAATGACTACCTCTTTAAAGAATGACTTGTAACCTGTATTTCTGACTATAAACTTATAATTTTTCTATTTAGTTTCATAAATTTCAGTTCATTATGAAACCATAGCAACTTGAATCACTCAAAACGGATTTGAAACGAAGAAATGACGGGTAAAACAAAATTGGATAAATTTGCTAGTTTTAGCTACAAAAATTTTGTAACAAATCTAGACTAAACATATCCTAACTAATTTATATTATACATATTATGTAATCTTGGGATACCATAGACACGTATACAATGTTTTGACATATCATATCGACTCATCTATATATATATTTCGGAACAACCATAGACACTCTATATGCAGTAATGTTTGAGTTAGCTATACAGGGTTGAGGTTGATTCCAAAAATATATATACTTTGAGTTGTGATCTAGCCTGAGACGTGTATACACTGGGTCGTGGATTGATTCAAGATAATATATATCGATTTATTTCTGTACATCTAACTGTGGACAACTAATTGTAGGTTACTAACGAGGACTGCTAACTTAACAAACTTAAATCATAAACGTAATAAAAAATGTTGTGAATATAGTTCAATCATACTTGATATATATGTACATATTAGTTATAGGTTCGTGAATCGACCAGTGGCCAAGTCTTATTTCCAACGAAGAAAAAATCTGTGAAAGTGAGTTATAGGCCCACTTTTAAAATCTAATATTTTTTTTTGGGATGAGAATACATGCAGCTTTATAAATGTTTTACAAAATAGACACAAGTACGCAAAACTACATTCTATGGTTGGATTAATAAACTGAATATCGCCCTTCAAGTCTGGTAACCTAAGAATTAGGGAAATGGCCCTTAATTGACGCGAATCCTAAAGATAGATCTATTGGGCTTAACAACCCCCATTCAGGTTATGGATGGTTTAGTACTTCGAGATTATTATACAGATGAGAGGTTCTGTTTTGGGGATATTCTATGCATTAAGTTAACGTCGGTTACCAGGTGTTCAACATATGAATGATTTTTATCTCTATGCAGTTTGCAAAATGCCTGATATGAGATCTGCTATAAAAAATGAAATCTTGTAGTCTATTCTTATGATTTGATAATATATAGGTTAAACCTATAACTCACCAACATTTTTGTTGGCGTTTTAAGCATGTTTATTCTCAGGTGATTATTAAGAGCTTCCGCTGTTGCATACTAAAATAAGGACAAGATTTGGAGTCCATACATGTATGATATTGTGTAAAAACTGCATTCAAGAAACTTATTTTGATGTAATATATTCTTATTGTAAACTATTATGTAATGGTCGTGTGTAAACGGTATATTTTAGGTTATCATTATTTGATAATCTACGTAATGCTTTTTAAACCATTATCGATAAAATAAAGGTTATGGTTGTTTTAAAAATGAATGCAGTCTTTGAAAAACGTCTCATATAGAGGTCAAAACCTCGCAACGAAATCAATTAATATGGAACGTTTATAATCAATATGAACGGGACATTTCACATCAACCCCACTATATTGTTTCTATTTTTGGTTTCATACATATCTATAATCTATATATATACATGACACTTATACATATAGATTTACACACAATACTTGATCTTCTTCTTCCTCACCCACAAACCGTCACCACTTCAACCATATTAACCACTACCTTTATTTCCTTGTTTCTTTTTCTTCAATTAACCACCACCTACATGACACCATGAGTACCACCGGACCACCACTCTAAAATCACCATCAACCATCTTCATCCATGTACAACCACCTTGAAATCCACATCACCAAACACCACCTTCACAATCATCAAACCCATTTTCCTGCTTATGTTTATTTTTTTCTCGTTCAAAACCCAAACCAACCAAACTGCTCGCTTTTAATTTCTGTTTCACTCTCTATTTCTGTTTGATCGAGCAACACCAACTAAACCCATCAAAACTGCTGTCCTATCTCCTGTTCTCATTCGATCACCAAACCAACCTATTTAAGCCATCATAAAGTTGCTACAGCTGCTACTGCATTTTTGCTCGATCAGCCGAAGCCAAAAACCACCTCCAGCCGCCATTAAACCCACCACAGATCACCATTTAAGGCTGCTGCAACTGCTTGATGTTTTCTATTTTTCTGCTGTAGCTGTTATTCTCGCTTCCATTTTCTGTTACAACGACGACAGTATGATGACGTGATGATGATGAGCTATTGTTGTTGCCACTACCGCATTTTTTGTTTTGGTTATACAACGATGATGGTGAATCTGATAAGAATGATGATGATACGAGGTGGTGGTAATTCGAAGAAAGATGATAATGAATGAACGATGAAGGATTATGATGAAGACAGTGATGATCGATGTTGATGATAGTGGTTATGTGATTATGATTATGATTATAATTATGTTACGATTATGATTATTGTTATGTTGATTAGGTGTCTGATCAAATGAGTTGTAAAAGATGAAAAAGAAATAGAAACAGATAAAAACGGGTTAAAATAATTTGAATAGGATTTAATTCTGAAAAACAAGAATGGCTGGATGGTTTGAGGGTGTTTCGGGTGAGTGAGAGGTCACGGGTTCAAGCCCCGTCTTGGGAATTTTTTTAAGAAAGCTTTCTAAGGTAGTTTCTATTATTATTATTATTATTATTATTATTATTATTATTATTATTATTATTATTATTATTATTATTATTATTATTATTATTATTATTATTATTATTATTATTATTACTACTAACATCATAATAAGTATTATTATTAGTATCATTAAGTTTATTAGTATTATTATTAAAACTATCATTATTATTATCATTTTAAATATTATTATCATTATTATGATTAGAATTATTATTATCATTTTGAAAACAATACAAATTATTATTATTATCATTGTTATTAGTATTAGTATCATTTTATATTTATAAGTATTACATATTATTAATGTTATCATTATTATTATTACTAATATAACTATCTTTATTAAGTATTATTATTTTTAAAAAGTATTATCATTTTAACAAAAATTATCATTTTTGCTATCATCAAAACTATATTATTATTATTATCATTATTATTTTTACCACTAATATTATTATTATTATTATTATTATTATTATTATTATTATTATTATTATTATTATTATTATTATTATTATTATTATTATTATTATTATTATTATTATTATTACAAAATAATACAACTCATTATTCATTATCATTATTAATATCATTTTATCAAATAAATACTTATATATAGAATATGTATATAAAAGTATATATATATATAGAAATATATAACAACAGAAATATATATATAAACTTATTCGATTACGAGTATATGTGTTAATATATATACTTGATATAGGTTCGTGAATCCGAGGACAACCCTACACTTGTTCAGTGCCGTCATATGCATATTTACTACAAACTATCGTATCGTATCGTGAGTTTTCATAGCTCCCTTTTATATATATTTTTGGGCTGAGAATACATGCGCAACTTTTATAACTAGACACAAGTACCAACTATTAAACTGTGCTATATCTGGCTATGTCCTGCAAGTCCCCACTGTGATATTTTTAATTGCTTTTACATAACGCATTCTTAATTATTAGGGGTAGGCCTATCGGGAGTAACGTCCCCGATACATTTGACCAAGTCATTGTATTACTTAATAATGATTCAAACCGACAAGGACAGTATAACTTGTTACGGGGCAAACTTTGAAACTGTTTAGTTTAAATATCACAAACTTGGCACTACTTTTAGATCCCTGCGAGATCTACTTTTATAAATAAAAATCTTGTGGCCTATATCTATTACTGAAATCATTATTTATGACAAACCTATGAACTCACTCAACCTCGTATTGACTTTTTAAGCATGTTTATTCTCAGGTACTTAAATATTGCTTCCACTGTATATCTGCTACTTTGATGATGATTTCTTGCCATGATTGGAGTCTTCATGCATACGTACCAATTCATTTAAAAACATTTAATGCTCTAAATAGAATGTAATCTATTTATCTTCCGCTGCAAAACTCAATAAAACGTCTCATATAGAGTCGTTCTCGTTTATATAAGCTGTGATTTGATATAATTAGTCACAAATACCCCAGGCCCTATTTGGGGTTGTGACAGATTGGTATCAGAGCAGTGTTGTTGTAGAGAACCAGGATTGCATTTTATGACAGATTGGGGGTGTGACAGATTGGTATCTTAGCAATGTAGGACTACAACTTTCCTTGACCGTAGTGCCTTTAATTGTTGTCTTTAATTGTTAAATGCTACACTATACTTTAGAAACTTTACTTATCTTAGGATGCCGAGCCAATCTAAGAACTCTGCTCACTCTCCTAAGCACTATCCAATTCCGCCATCACATTTAAATGCGACACCATGATTTCTGAAATTCTCGACATTCCTTTGTCATCTATCATGGTTTTGTGTATTACATATGTATTACATGAAATATTATCCATGATTTTTGAAACTCCTATAATTGTTACTACTCATACTCAAACGTATATAACCTCCCTGTTATATCAGTACCTATATGCTTTATGCCTTTATGCATCGGTTTGCGAACCAAAAATGTCATTGAGTTATCGAGAATCTCAAAGACATTATAATGTCATCGCTATTCATATTCATTACTTTCAAAATCTTTGCTTTCTCGTTATTTTTGATCATTGAATTTTCTTGACGAGTGGCGTCTACGAAACTATAGAATGGAAGGGTTTGGATTACCGATTTAAAGGGTCCTATAGCTCAATCCCCTAGACCTGAATAGGCCATTACGAATTGAAAATCTTTAATCGAAAGATTATCTGATTACATACTTATTATTTTTAAATCTAGACACGTCATACTGCAATTATTGCATAAATGGAGTATAGATAAATCATATCTTATCATATCTATCCTAATAGACTTTGTCTAACACTTTTCCTAAATTTCCTCCGTAAATTACGGAATGTTTTTTTTGCTATATATATGTATTCGAGGAGACAAATATATCATTCAGTATTCAACACTCATCTCATAACAAAAACCCTTATTTCAAACACATAATATGAATTTCTCACTTAATTCCTCGAACTTCTCGAGCTCCAATGGCAGCGTAACCGGAATGAACCAACCAATTAGTCATCATCTTTTTTGGATGAATTGGGGGTGGGTTCGTAGTCTACTAAATCAATGGAGAAGTGAAAAAGGTGATCCTTTTCACCCACCACATTGCCCTATTGGCGAAGAACCTGAAGCACTTACCGACGAACCAATCCGGAACACCATTTTCACCCTCATTTCCAGGATATCCCGCCACGAATATCTAATATCCAGAATTCCATATCTTATTCATCCACTCGTCCAAACCGCCAATCATCCCGGAATAATAGAAGAAGTCAACGAGCTTTGCGCTCGAGTAGTGGCTTTAGAAAATATGGTGCAAAACCTACGAGCACCAGCAGCAGCATCAGCAGCATAACCAGCACCACCAGTACCATCAGCATCACCACCAACAGCACCACTTCACCAACGACAACATCCGCATCCCACGCCTTAACATCGCACTCGGTACCTCGGATATCAACATCATACGCCCCATAGATACCAAGGAATATTAGTAATAATGAGTTAAGATGTATTGACTCATTCTTCCTGAAGAATTATATATGTATACTTTATATATATGGATTGGAACAATAATAAATCTTTTCGTACTAAGCTATTTCGTGTGAATCTTAACTAGTATGTACTACTTGGTTAATTCATATCACAATATGCTATGACGCACATCCTTTGCTAATGACTTAACAATCGTTAATCATTGCTTCAACACAATAAACTCCATTTCATAATAAGCCAAGTGTATTATTCAAATACATGTTTGGTTTTACATTTTCATTTTCGACATACTCGAAGCTTTCTAGAAAATATTATTCATGTCTTGTGAATTTCACAAGGATTTCACGAGCACCAACATCATATACCAAGGTATATCAATAACAATGAACAATGAAGCATTGATTCATAACTTCATTAGCGAAATATTTCGCGAAATTATGAAATCTCTAAGGTTTTGGAGATTATTTATTCTCGTTTCAACTGCAAATCAAATGAGTTTAATATGATATTAACTCATTAAATCCATGATTACATCTGAAGAATATATATATGAATATATATCTTCATAAAGATTGTAATTAAAAACTCTTTTGTACAAACTGTTAATTGTGAAAATATTTTAACGGGTAGGTAATACCCGAGAAATATTTATATTTCACATTAATATATCACATTGTACATTCTTCAATTCTGATTCAATAATCAGTAACTATCCTACTTACATTCACAAGATATATGTATCCGTTCACCAAAGAACAATCAATTTCATACAAATTCAATTACATATTCTGATTTAACAGGTGACATCTGAACCTTTGCGGACAATATTCTTCATCATCCTCTGATCTTAGACATTCTAAGATATCATCATATCTTTCATTATAAACATCCTCGATATTTCTGAAGATATTTTCATAACTAATCTTATCTGAAATCATTTCTCTTCGCGCTATCAGTGTTACATCATATAAGAAACTGTTAGTTCTATATTCTGTAAACATTCGAGTTTGAATTATGAATGTTTTGATGTAGTGTTGGAAATTGATGCATGAGTTAGTATAATATAATGACACTTGATCAACGTGATTATATTACAGTAAGTCATGCTGAGTTTCTAATGGAACGTGGTGATTCACAGAACATAACGTCATCATGTGCCATATTACACGACTCTTACATTCTACCAAATCTCCAAACAGGTCGAGAACATATCTTCCTAATAGTTCTATCTTATCTCTTGAATTCTGGTAATTTAACCAATCAAGATCGTGTTATTACAATCTCTCTCTTAGAACGTTAGCTATGTTCATTTCGAATTTCATATCTAAGAATTCTGGGTCATTATTCGCTTGGCTTAAATTCGAGAAGAGAAAACAAAAGTATGGAACTCCAAAATATAAAGGAAACGAAGAGGGTGGATTTATAATGAAATATCAGACAAAGCAATCAAGATTGATCATCGCATTTAACTAAAGAGAATCCAAATTTCCTTAATTTCTGAAGATTCAAATATTATTTAGATTACGAAGATTTTCTCTAAATTCCTTGAATTCAGGAAATCCATTATGATTACGTCAAAAGTGAAGACAAATTCCTATTATCTCATTTCACTCTTTTGTGATAGCTTCAACCATACGCTACGGGTAAACGAATTAATTTATCCATATTTATCAATGATGATAAAATTCTAATTTATCAATTCGAATTCGTCATGAAAACATACTTATTGTCAGCCATGACCATCCCAATCAAATTTCGGGACGAAATTTCTTTAACGGGTAGGTACTGTGATGACCCAGAAATTTCTGACCAAAATTAAACTTAATCTTATTATGATCTCGACACGATAAGCAAAGTCTGTTAAACTGAATCTCAAATTTTTTTGAACTGTTTCATATATTAAATTGACCTTCGACTAATCTCGACGATTCACGAACCATTAATTGTAAATAGATATGTGTATGTGTATATGTATATATAAATAATAATTCAAAATAATAACAAATAAGTAAAATAATGTGCAAGGTAACAAGTTGATTAAAATGAAGATATATATATGAATATGATTTCTAAATAATTGATGATTATATGTCTATTGTAAAACATTAAAACATACAAAAATTAAATATGAAATATATGTTATATATATATATATATATATATATATATATATATATATATATATATAATTAGTGAATAATATATATAAGTAATAAACTGTAACATAAATATATTAGATGTAACTACAAGTTAAAAATATAAATTGTTATGACAAATATTATTAGTACTACTTTCATTGATATCAATAAATATTAAATATTAAAATTCAATGTTATGATTATCAAAATAAATACTTAAAATACAAATATTACTATAAGAATGATTAAAATTATTACTTAGTAGTAATTTAGATATTATTAGCTAATATGGTTAATACATGTATCATTTATTGATTATCAGTAATATTATTACTACTAGTATTATAATTATCATTATTATCATAGTTATATGTTTCAAAATATTTTAACATTATTATCATTATTATTTCTATATATATTATTATTATTATTAGTCTCATTATTAAAAATTAATATTTATGTTTATATAATTAATATTATTATGTTCCTTTATATAATTAATATACAAATATATATATATATATATATATATATATATATATATATATATATATATATATATATATATATATATAAATACAGATAGAGATATATGTATTGATATATATATATAAAACAGATATATATACATTATATAGAATATATACATTATATACATGATATTTAATAAAATAAATATGTATTGATAATTATAAGAATCATAATCCGTTGCACTTATCCATCATCCTGTTGCAAATTTTGTTTCTGGTCTCCTGATTTGTTACCAGTCGATTTCCAAATCTTAAACGTATCTGATTCTGTTAGGAGTCATATTCAAGATCGTACCATGTGTGTTTTTTTAAAATCCTGTCAATCTTGTCTGATGGAGGAAAATCAGCAAATATATTTGGTATATAATCAAACAAATTTCACACTATTACTGATTTAGTCATTTATTTATACATTTTCCTTATCAATTAAAAATCATTACAACCTTTATTCCGTCAAATTAAATCAGAAAACAATGAAGAACAAGAGGAACTGCTCTGTTCTTACACTTTCTATCCAAGTCTCGAAATCAAATCAATTTTTAAAAAAGTAGAAATGTAGTTCTGCTAGGAATCTCCTATTAAAACTATTTGCAAAATTTCAAGCTTCAATTTTTGATATCAAACTCGAATTCGTGAGTCAAAGTTTTCAAATAAAAAAGTCAAACTTTATTCAAAGATCAAATTAACGATTTATGTGAGGTTTCTGTTGAAATGGATGTTTGAGAAAGTTTCTAGGGATGATTTAGCATCTCTTTCATGTTTTGATCTTGGTCTAAAACGCATTAAAAATTCGAATTTGATTTATGGTTCATGTCGAGCAGTGTATTGCTGTGCAACGAGTTTTTTTTAAACCTTTTATTATTTTAATGATTCCACTCGACCTTTAAATGTTTCTGTACTCTTTTCAAATCTCAATTCCAACCTTAAATTAGTTATATTGATTATTGATTATACTTTGAGTGTTTCCCCTGGTCGACTAAGTCCTAAGAAGAAGATGAACATAAACAGTCAGGTTTTATATATTTGGGTTCTGTTTAATTACAGAAATGGGGCAACAGCCCAATGGTTAAGGGTGTTAGCTGTTAACGAGAGGTCACGGGTTTGAGCCCGAATTGATGCATATTTTTTTAAAGGCTTATTTGAAGGTAGTTTTATTTTTTTTTTATCATTATTATGTTATTATTATTATTTATTATTATTACTATTAATATTACCATTATTATTATTAGGATTATTATTGTTGTTGTTAAGTATTATAATTATTCTTATTACTAATATCATATTTATATATATAAGTATTAGAGACATTATTATCATTGTTATTGTAAATTATTATTGTTATTGTTATTATTATTAGTATTATTAATATTATTAGTATTATTAAGTATTATAGATAATAATGTTATTAAAATCATCATTATTATAATTATCAATAATGTTATTATTAGTAATATAACTATAATTATTATTACTATTAAAATTATTATCATTAGTATTAAAATGATCGATAAAAGTATTGTTATTATTATTACTAACATAAGTATTGGAATTAACATTTTTATTTTTATTTTCATTAATATTATTATTAATATCATTGTTATATTTATTAAGATTATTCTGATTATTATTAACATAAGTATTATTATTGACAATATCACTATTATTATTATTATTATTATTATTATTATTATTATTATTATTATTATTATTATTATTATTATTATTATTATTATTATTATTATCATTATTAAGAAAGTTATTATTATTATCACTAGTAAAACAATAATATCAAAACTATCATTTTTAACAAATAAATATTTTGTACACAAAACACACTTATTATATATATACTATAATTATATTGATAATTCATATATTTATATGAAAAACATATTATCATTATATATATGGTTACATATAACAAATTAGGTATTATTAATATAATACTAAATATATATAGATACTATTATAACTATAATAATCATTTTAGATATATATACAAAATAAATATATATAACACATAATTTAAGATATAATATAAATATATGATTTTAAATAAGATTTAGTATATATTTTATATAATTACACTTACATAAATAATATATACTTAATAAAGGAAATTATGTGATTTCCATTATACGTTTTAATAGATATACAATTGATATAGGTTCGTGAATCCGAGGCTAACCTTACACTTGTTCAATGACGTCATATGTATTTTTACTACAAAATACAGTATTGTGAGTTATAGTCCTACTTTTAAAATCTAATATTTTTGGGATGAGAATACATGCAGCTTTATAAATGTTTTACAAAATAGACACAAGTATGCGAAACTACATTCTATGGTTGGATTATTAAACCAAATATTGCCCCTTCAAGTCTGGTAACCTAAGAATTAGGGAAATGGCCCCTAATTGACGCGAATCCTAAAGATAGATCTATGGGCCTAACAAACCCCATTCTGGAATTTGGAATACTTTAGTACTTCGATTTAAAGAGGTGATTGCGATTGCCATTATATAGCATACTTGCGAGTATGCGGGGGATATTCTATATGCATCCTTGTTAGTTCGGTTACCAGGTGTCCATCATATGAATGATTTTTATGCACTTGCGAGTGTAATGTTATTTATGAAAAATAAAAATCTTGTGGTCTATTAAAATTATGGAAATGATCGATTATGATAAACTAATGAACTCACCAACCTTTTGGTTGACACTTTAAAGCATGTTTATTCTCAGGTATGAAAGAAATCTTCTGCTGTGCATTTGCTCATTTTAGGGATATTACTTGGAGTCATTCATGACATATTTCAAAAGACGTTGCATTCGAGTCGTTGAGTTCATCAAGATTATTATTAAGTCAATTATAGATTGGATATATTCTAAAATGGTATGCATGCCTGTCAACTTCCGATGTGATGAAAGTTTGTCTTTTAAAAACGAATGCAATGTTTGTAAAAATGTATCATATAGAGGTCAAGTATCTCGCGATGTAACCAAATGTAATGTATTCGTCCAGATGGATTAGGACGGGTCGCTTCATGTGGTATCAGAGCGGTGGTCTTAGCGAACCAGGTCTGCATTAGTGTGTATAGCTAGTAGTTATTAGGATGCATTAATAAGTGTGGACTTCGACCGTGTCTGCATGTCAAAAGTTTTGCTTATCATTTTTGTCGGAAATTACTTGCTTATCATTCTTAGTCTAGACACATCTTACTGCATTGACTGCATGATAGTGTATAGAAAAAATTTATATCTTAGCGTATCTATTACTGTAGACTTTATCTGACACGTTTCCTTAATTCCCTCAGTAATTTACGGGATCTTCTTTACTATGTATAGGTATTCTATGTAAATAGAATATCATCTGATATCCGAAAATCATTTCATATCGAAAACCCTTTATCTAACCGTACAAGATGGAACTCGCAACTAGTTCAAGCTTCTCGGCTTCCGATATGGATTATCACTCGAGCTCCAAAAGCAGTGTGACCGGAATAGATCAATCAATTAGCCATCATCTATTCTGGATGAATTGGGGATGGGTTCATAGTCTACTTAATCATTGGAGATAAGAAGAAGGCGATCCCTTTCATCCACCATATTGTCCTCTTGGCGAAGAACCTGAAGCACTTACCGGCGAACCTGTCCGTAATACCATTTTCTCGCTCATTTCCAGAGTATCTCGTCATGATTATATTCTATCCATAATTCTAAACCTTATTCATCTGCTCGTTCCGACCGACAATCATCCCGGAATAATGGAAGAAGTCAACGAACTTCGCGCTCGATTAATCAATCTGGAAAACGCGGTGCAAAACCTACCAGCTTCAGCAACAGCACCGGTAACACCAGTACCATCAACAACAACATCTGCAGCATGAACCTCAGCATCTCATTCTATACCTCGAGTATAATCATCGTTCTACATAACGTTCTACATCATTTATCTTCGTTCGACATGACGATTATGTAATCTCTAATGTTTTAGAGATTATATATTCTTGTTCTAACGGTAAATCAAATGAGTTTAATATCATATTAACTCATTAAATCCATGATTATATTTGAAGAAAATATATATGTATATATATTTTCATAAAGATTGTAATTAAAAATTCTTTTGTACAAACTGTTAATGGTGAGAATATTTTAACGGGTAGGTAATACCCGAGGAATATTTAGATTTCACATTAATAAGTTACACTGTACATTCTTCGAATATGATTCAACAGTCATTTACTATCCTACTTACATTCACAGATATACGTACCCGTTCACTGCAGAATAACCATTTTCATTCAATTTCATATTTGGATTTTGACTTACCAGAATCCAACAAGTGGCATAATGAAGAAAACAATGGACAAAATAAAATTTGTTAGAAACAAATAAATTAATTATGAGAAATTTTGTTAAGATTCCACGCTAACTATTCCTAGCTAACTGTTCCTAGCTAACTGTTAATTCCATATTACATTTTATTTATCTCAATTTATTTATCGCAATTTAATTATCGCAATTTATTTATTGCAATTTAAATTCTCGCAATTTTATTTACTGTCATTTAATTTCTGTTATTTATTTTACGCACTTTAAATCGGGACACGTATTCAAGGTTTTGATATATCATATCGACGTCATCTATATATATTATTTGGAATAACCATAGACACTCTATATGTTGTAATGATCGAGTTCGCTATACAGGGTTGAGGTTGATTCTCAAATAATATATATACTTTGAGTTGTGATCGAGTCTGAGACATGTATATAACGGGTCACGACATGTATTAATTAATTCGAATATAATATATCAAACTATATATGAATTATTGATTTACTAATTGTGGACTGCTAACTGTGGACTAATAACATTGGACAATTAAAATGAATTAAAATATTGATTATAACATATGAAACTAAACATTTCTTCAAGTTTGCCACTTGATTTCATCTTAAACCTCATTTGTATCTTGACGATTACAATCTGCATTCAAAATTTTCATGATTCTTGAAAACACCTCAATCGAGAGGATGAACCAACCGCACTTCATCTATGGAAGGAAAGATTGATGCATACAGTTATGCACCTGAAAACACTCGGAACCTGAGTAAACGTTTAACACGTATTTATGCTAGCTCCTTTGGCATTGTTATTATCGAAAATAACATTGCAATTCCTTTTCAAAGTAGCGAATTTTGTCACAGCTCCAACGAGTCAACTTTGACTTTTCATTCGAAACAACTTTATTATAACCTTGATACATATGCGTGCTCTTTTATTGTTACCAGGGAACCTTTTATATTCCACCACATTATCAGCAGATGTACTAGCAACTTCATTACCCTTTGACTTTAGCCTCTCCGAAAAGTCATTATATTTATTCATTAAAACCCTATCATATACTCATCCGCATCTTGTAACAAGAATTGCCTTGCCAATTACCGGGAATCAGCAATCAGTATTTTGAAATCTCGCAACGTTCTACTTCAACAGTTATATATATATATACATATAACGTATAACTCTTGAGAATTTTAATCCTCAATTCTAAAATTCTGAAAATCACCCAGTCTACGAATCAATACTCCAAATTTTTGGAAAAAGTTTAATGAAGCAGCAGAAACTGTAAACAACCGTAAACGACCTTAATCGTCAAAAGTTTGATAATAAAGATTAGTATGTTGGCAAAGCTTAGAAATGTTAGAACTGGAAAACGGATTGAGCAAACCATGAAGGAGGCTGTGGACAAATCACAAAGACTAAACCTGCCTTCAAAGAATCCTGATGATTCAGTGACTGCTGAAGTCTTTAGCGAATATCTTGCTCCTTACTCTAAACCTTTGCGGACAATATTCTTCATCAACCTCTGATCTTAGACATTCTAAGATATCATCATATCTTTCATTATAAACATCCTCGATATTTCTGAAGATTCTTTCATAACTAATCTTATCTGAAATCATTTCTCTTTGCGCTCTCAGTGTTACATCATATAAGAAACTGTTAGTTCTATATTCTGTAAACATTCGAGTTTGAATTATGAATGTTTTAATGTAGTGTTGGAAATTGATGCATGAGTTAGTATAATATAATGACACTTGATTAACGTGATTATATTACAGTAAGTCATGCTGAGTTTCTAATGGAACGTGGTGATTCACAGAACATAACGTCATCATGTGCCATATTACACGACTCTTACATTCTACCAAATCTCCAAATAGGTCGAGAACATATCTTCCTAATAGTTCTATCCTATCTCTTAAATTCTGGTAATTTAACCAATCAATATTGTGTTATTACAATCTCTCTCTTAGAACGTTAGCTATGTTCATTTCGAATTTCATATCTAAGAATTCTGGGTCATTATTCTCTTGGCTTAAATTCGAGAAGAGAAAACAAAAGTATGGAACTCCAAAATATAAAGAAAACGAAGAGGGTGGATTTATAGTGAAATATCAGACAAAGCAATCAAGATAGATCATCGTATTTAACTAAAGAGAATCCAAATTTCCTTAATTTCTGAAGAATCAAATCTTATTTAGATTACGAAGATTTTCTCTAAATTCCTTGAATTCAGGAAATCCATTATGACTACGTCAAAAGTTAAGACAAATTCCTATTATCTCATTTCACTCTTTTGTGATAGCTTCAATCATACGCTACGGGTAAACAAATTGATTTATCCATATTTATCAATGATGATAAAATTCTAATTTATCAATTCATATTCGTCATGAAAACATACTTATTGTCAGCCATGACCATCCCAATCAAATTTCGGGACGAAATTTCTTTAACGGGTAGGTACTGTGACGACCCGGAAATTTCCGACTAAAATTAAACTTAATCTTATTATGATCTCGACACGATAAGCAAAGTCTGTTAAACTGAATCTCAAATTTTTTTGAACTGTTTCATATATTAAATTAACCTTCGGCTGCTCTCGATGATTCACGAACCATTAATTGTAAATAGATATGTGTATATGTATATATAAATAATAATTCGAAATATAATTTGAAATAATAAAAAATAAGTAAAATAATATGCAAGGTAACAAGTTGATTAAAATGAAGATATATATATGAATATAATTTCTAAATAATTGATGATTATGTCTATTGTAAAACATTAAAACATATAAAAATTAAATATGAAATATATGTTATATATATAATTAGTGAATAATATATATAAGTAATAAATTGTAACATAAATATGTTAGATGTAACTACAAGTTAAAAATATAAATTGTTATGACAAATATTATTAGTACTACTTTCATTAATATCAATAAATATTAAATATTAAAATTCAATGTTATGATTATCAAAATAAATACTTAAAATACAAATATTACTATAAGAATGATTAAAATTATTACTTAGTAGTAATTTAGACATTATTAGCTAATATGGTTAATACATGTATCATTTATTGATTATCAGTAATATTATTACTACTAGTATTATAATTATCATTATTATCATAGTTATATGTTTCAAAATATTTTAACATTATTATCATTATTATTTCTATAAATATTATTATTATTATTAGTCTCATTATTAAAAATTAATATTTATGTTTTACAGATAGAGATATATGTACTGATATATATAAAACAGATATATATACATTATACGAAATATATACATTATATACATGATATTTAATAAAATAAATATGTATTGATAATTATAAGAATCATAATCCGTTGCACTTATCCATCATCCTGTTGCAAACTTTGTTTCTGGTCTCCTAATTTGTTACCAGTCGATTTCCAAATCTTAAACGTATCTGATTCTGTTAGGAGTCATATTCAAGATCGTACCATGTGTGTTTTTTTAAAATCCTGTCAATCTTGTCTGATGGAGTAAAATCAGCAAATATATTCGGTATATAATCAAACAAATTTTACACTATTACTGATTTAGTCATTTATTTATACATTTTCCTTATCAATTAAAAATCATTACAGCCTTTATTCCATCAAATTAAATCAGAAAACAATGAAGAACAAGAGGAACTGCTCTGTTCTTCCACTTTCTATCCAAGTCTCGAAATCAAATCAATTTTTAAAAAAGTAGAAATGTAGTTCTGCTAGGAATCTCCTATTAAAACTATTTGCAAAATTTCAAGCTTCAATTTTTGATATCAAACTCGAATTTGTGAGTCAAAGTTTTCAAATAAAAAAGTCAAACTTTATTCAAAGATCAAATTAACGATTTATGTGAGGTTTCTGTTGAAATAGATGTTTGAGAAAGTTTCTAGGGATGATTTAGCATCTCTTTCATGTTTTGATCTTGGTCTAAAACGCATTAAAAATTCGAATTTGATTTATGGTTCATGTCGAGCTGTGTATTGCTGAGCAGCGAGTTTTTTTTTTAAATCTTTTATTGTTTTAATGATTCCACTCGACCTTTAAATGTTTCTGTACTCTTTTCAAATCTCAATTCCAACCTTAAATTAGTTATATTGATTATTGATTATACTTAGAGTGTTTCCCCTGGTCGACTAAGTCCTAAGAAGAAGATGAACATAAACAGTCGGGTTTTATATATTTGGGTTCGGTATAATTATAGAAATGGGGCAACAGCCCAATGGTTAAGAGTGTTAGCTGTTAACAAGAGGTCACGGGTTCGAGCTCGACTTGATGCATATTTTTTTTAAAGGCTTATTTGAAGGTAGTTTTTTTTTTTTTTTTTTATCATTATTATGTTAGTATTATTATTTATTATTATTACTATTAATATTACCATTATTATTATTAGGATTATTATTGTTATTGTTAAGTATTATAATTATTCTTATTACTAATATCATATTTATATATATAAGTATTAGAGACATTATTATCATTGTTATAATAAATTATTATTGTTATTGTTTTGTTATTATTATTAGTATTATTAATATTATTAGTATTATTAAGTATTATAGATAATAATGTTATTAAGATCATCATTATTATAATTATCAATAATGTTATTATTAGTAATATAACTATAATTATTATTACTATTAAAATTATTATCATTAGTATTAAAATGATCGATAAAAGTATTGTTATTATTATTACTAACATATGTATTGGAATTAACATTTTTATTTTCATTAATATTAGTATTAATATCATTGTTATATTTATTAAGATTATTCTGATTATTATTAACATAAGTATTATTATTGACAATATCACTATTATTATTAATATTATCATTATTAAGAAAGTTATTATTATTATCACTAGTAAAACAATAATATCAAAACTATCATTTTTAACAAATAAATATTTTGTACACAAAACACACTTATTTTATATATATACTATAATTATATTGATAATTCATATATTTATATGAAAAACATATTATCATTATATATATGGTTACATATAACAAATTAGGTATTATTAATATAATACTAAATATATATAGATACTAATATAACTATAATAATCATTTTAGATATATATACAAAATAAACATATATAACACATAATTTAAGATATAATATAAATATATGATTTTAAATAAGATTTAATATAAATTTTATATAATTACACTTACATAAATAATATATACTTAATAAAGGAAATTATGTGATTTCCATTATACGTTTTAATAGATATACAATTGATATAGGTTCGTGAATCCGAGGCTAACCTTACACTTATTCAATGACGTCATATGTATTTTTACTACAAAATACAGTATTGTGAGTTATAGTCCCACTTTTAAAATCTAATATTTTTGGGATGAGAATACATGCAGCTTTATAAATGTTTTACAAAATAGACACAAGTATGCGAAACTACATTCTATGGTTGGATTATTAAACCAAATATTGCCCCTTCAAGTCTGGTAACCTAAGAATTAGGGAAATGGCCCCTAATTGATGCGAATCCTAAAGATAGATCTATGGGCCTAACAAACCCCATTCTGGAATTTGGAATGCTTTAGTACTTCGATTTAAAAAGGTGATTGCGATTGCCGTTATATAGCATACTTGCGAGTATGCGGGGAATATTCTATATGCATCCTTGTTAGTTCGGTTACCAGGTGTCCATCATATGAATGATTTTTATGCACTTGTGAGTGTAATGTTATTTATGAAAAATAAAAATCTTGTGGTCTATTAAAATTATGGAAATGATCGATTATGATAAACTAATGAACTCACCAACCTTTTGGTTGACACTTTAAAGCATATTTATTCTCAGGTATGAAAGAAATCTTCCGCTGTGCATTTGCTCATTATAGAGATATTACTTGGAGTCATTCATGGCATATTTCAAAATACGTTGCATTCGAGTCGTTGAGTTCATCAAGATTATTATTAAGTCAATTATTGTAACGACCCTGGAATTTCCAACGTTTATCTATTAATAATTATTATTATTATTACGTGTGATTAAACAAATGTATGTTATTACTTTTACATGTTGCTACGATTGTCCGTACTTGACTTTTAAGTGCCCGAAACGTCTTTGTGACACCCGGAACTTTCACGAATAATATTTTTAGATATTATTTACATTCATGATTAAACTTATTAATCATTTTAATTAACTAAGGCTATTAGTTAGTTACTTGGGCTTTAATTGGTTTAACTTGTGATTTATTTGAACTTGGGCTTTGTTAGTGTAATGGACTCATGTTATTGGACTTCCAAGCCCACCCTACTTCTTAGTTGGACTAGTTAGCCCATGTCCTACACTTGTAAGTATCAATTAGATGGAGACTACTTAGTTTAATACTTGAAGGAATCTAGTTACCATAATCCCCATGCACATACCTCTATTAACCACACTTTTTCAAGCTTTACAAACAAGTAACCATTAAACATTTGCCTTCCCCTTTTTTGCTGCAGAAAAACCGTAGGCCATATGGACTTGGAGGGAGGTTTTGATTTCATTTTTTGCTATTACTCTTTCACTTGTATTCATCATTCATTTTCACACACTTTACTTGCAAAATCCTCTCAACTTTTCTCTCATCTCTTTCTCTCATTTGCTCTCAAATATTGTAAGTTACATGATACTTTTTCTCTTCCTTTCTTCTTGTAAAAACCGAAATCTAACACCATTTAATCATCATCATCTTTTGTTGTTTATTACTTGATCTTGTTGTAGCTTACTTACTTATAGTTATTTGTTACTTACTTACTTAGTTTACAAGAATCAAACTACCTAGTTGATTCTTCATTTTATCTTGTTATAACAAGAACAACAAGAACATAATCTATCTAGTTATGTTCTACCCTACTTGTTTCAAAAGATTATAAAGTTCATAGTTGAAAGACATACTTGAAGTTCATGAAGTAAACTTTAAAGTTTACTTTCTAAAGATCAAACTTTGGTTTGAATCTTTAAAGTATGAACAACCATGAACCTTTTCTTGTTTATTTAAGTTTACTTCTTCAATTTATGCACTTTAATTTCATGTAGTTAGTTTATATGGTCAAGTACTACAAGTTAGTCTTGATCTCATATCTCTTGAACAAATTAAGTTAACTTTGAAAGTTCAAGAACACACAAATAAGTTTTCTTTAAATATAACTTTGGATCTAGACTTTTGAGTCTTGGATCTTCAAGATCAAACTAAGAACTATGTTCTACTACTTATGATCTTGATTAGTTAGTTAACTTTCAAGTTTATAGTTCATGTAAGTGTCAAACCTAAGACTTTGATGTAACTTTGGTTCATCAAACTACATGCAACTCTTAAGTGAGTTGTGCTTCATGTCTTAGACTTGCACTAGGGTTATGATGGTCAAGACTTGGTTAAGATGATGTAGATACATCAATGAGTTGTACACTTGAAGCTATATGCATCAAGGATGAGAACCATGATGAACATCAAGCACCAAGACCACCGGAACCCTTTTAAACTCACTGTTCTGTCCAAAAGCTACTGGTCTGGTGATTCTGTAACAGACCAGTAGACCTGGGCTATTCTAACCTTGATTTTTAGATATATCTTTTCGAGTATATAACTTTTCATATAGGACTCGTCTTAATCCGAGTTACGGTTTAGGATTTATGGCCCTCCGATCGTTACTATGTCCTTTAACGTTGTGCAGAAATTTCTGACCTACTCGCACTTAGACCGTCGCCACGGTCAAACGAAGATGAGTTTGCTTCTGTAAATTTTACCACACTTAAGGGACTCATATACAGAGCCATGGCCACTGGTCTCACCTTAATTCAGTAAGGGTAGAGGCCGTGGTGACTGACTGAATCAGACTTTGTTTTAAACTACTTTCATAAACGAAACCTACCTTACGCCTTTTGTTTAATGATGAATGATGATGACCCTTAAGACCTTAATTACATACTTTTAAACCTATTAAGACGATTTACTGACTTAGTACTATTTGACTTAGGTTGAGGACTTCGGACCATTTACTTGCACACCTTTCCCGACTACTACTTTACCGTTACATATCATTGTGAGTTATAGCATTCCCTTTTTACTTTAAACTTATTTTCGGAACTGAGAATACATGCGGATTTTATGTTTTACATACTAGGAACGAGTACTTAAACTTATATATGTGTGGGTTATACAACGGCATAAACATTCCCTTTAGCTCGGTAACGTTTAATCATTGGTTTTTGAACCGTGAACGCGAATCTTAGATATGGATCCATAGGGTTTGACATCCCCATTCGGGCTAGTAGCGCTAGCATTTAATGAGTGTTTAATACTTCGTAAACATACGCACTTGCCAAGTGTACTTTCAGGGGGTATAAACGTTAAGTTAGTTACCAAGTGCCCACGGTTAACATATACTTTATCATACTATTTTGAAACGCTCTTTGTAGCACTGAAATCTCGTGGCCTACCTTACATACTGTTATACTTAAACTATAGCTCACCAACCTTTGTGTTGACGTTTTTAATTATGTATTTCTCAGGTGCTTGAGGTTGCTTCTGCTGTGTACTAGTCGTGCTGTAGAACCCGCTGCTTAGAGTTGTTATCGCATGACTACTTATCTTGCATTCAAACTTATTTTCTTTTGAAACTATGTTATGTAACGACCTTTGGGGTTACGTACACTTATTTATTGCTTCTACTTAGCGAAGCATGCTTTTGGATTGTAAAACATTTGACGTTAGTTATGACGTCACCTTTTATTAATGAATGCAAACTCTGTTTTGAAAACGCATATAGTACTTAACCTTGTAATGATCCTGTTGTTGATGGTCCGTACATGATGATTTAGTACGGGGCGTCACATTTGGTATCAGAGCATTGGTTGTAGGGAATTAGGTTGCATTAGTGAGTCTAAGACCGACCCGAGTAGGATTCACTAATAGGACTAATCTACAACTTGCTAGTTTACTTGTTTCCGCTGAATTTACTTGCACACCTTTCCCGACTACTACTTTACCGCTACATATCATTGTGAGTTATAGCATTCTCTTTTTACTTTAAACTTATTTTGGGAACTGAGAATACATGCGGATTTTATGTTTTACATACTAGGCACGAGTACTTAAACTTATATATGTGTGGGTTATACAACGGCATAAACATTCCCTTTAGCTCGGTAACGTTTAATCATTGGTTTTTGAACCGTGAACGCGAATCTTAGATATGGATCCATAGGGTTTGACATCCCCACTCGGGCTAGTAGCGCTAACATTTAATGAGTGTTTAATACTTCGTAAACATACGCACTTGCCAAGTGTACTTTCAGGGGGTATAAACGTTAAGTTAGTTACCAAGTGCCCACGGTTAACATATACTTTATCATACTGTTTTGAAACGCTCTTTGTAGCACTGAAATATCGTGACCTACCTTACATACTGTTATACTTAAACTATAGCTCACCAACCTTTGTGTTGACGTTTTTAAGCATGTATTTCTCAGGTGCTTGAGGTTGCTTCTGCTGTGTACTAGTCGTGCTGTAGAACCCGCTGCTTAGAGTTATTATCGCATGACTATTTATCTTGCATTCAAACTTATTTTCTTTTGAAACTATGTTATGTAACGACCTTTGGGGTCACGTACACTTATTTATTGCTTCTACTTAGCGAAGCATGCTTTTGGATTGTAAAACATTTGACGTTAGTTATGACGTCACCTTTTATTAATGAATGCAAACTCTGTTTTGAAAACGCATATAGTACTTAACCTTGTAATGATCCTGTTGTTGATGGTCCGTACATGATGATTTAGTACGGGGCATCACATGATATCACTACTGCATGATGCTACTTGCTTTTGATTGTATGCTACTTTCATACGAATTGCTGTTATTGCCATGCTAGTTACTGTTATACATGATTTAAACTGTTGGCCTATTATTTGCTTGCTTTATGACATACTGACATGGAAAATTTATTTTTCCTTGTTCAGATGTCGGATGTTCCACCTGCTGGCATTTCGGGCAGTACAGACTCAGACCCCGTCGCCCTACCTACTGCTACACCTGCGGCTGCTACTGCCGGTACACCGGCCCCGACACCCACTAGTGATCCCGGCGTTTCTACTTCCGGAGCTGGTACTAGTGCACCTGCCCCAGTGTCTGCTCCCGGACCCTTGAGGTCACAGCCCCGTATTGGTGGTATTGAGATCCCCGCGGAGTTCGGGGAAGGGCCGTTTCGTAACCACATGCGCACACCTTGCCGACGCACTCCCGACGGACGTTTAGTCGTGATTCCGCCAGGCAGACACCGACAGATGTTGGCCGCCTTCGGACGCTTCGGATTACCAGCTCAGCCACCAGTGTCACCACTACACGATTCGGATGACTCATCATCCGCCGATTCTTCATCATCAGACGACTCCAGCGATGATGAGGATCCTGCTGATAGACCTATTCAGGCACCCTCCACCCCGCCGAAGAAGCGGTACCGTTTCGACGGCACCGTCATTCCAGGGGTGAAGGGAGGTCGTGCTTTTACTGACGCATTTGGCCATCGTCGTAGGGTTACTGCTCGTAAACGAGTTGTGCCATACCCTGCCGACCCACAGATACGTAAGGTTCCCCGTTACGTATTGACTATTCCTGGAACCGTACCACCTAGATTTAGATACGGACTACTTACATCTAGGGACGTACCGTCTACATCCGGAGCCGGACAATCTATATCAGCACCACCGGCACCACCCGCACCACCCGCCCCACCTGCACCGCCTGCCCCACCAGCTCCCTCTAACGAGGAACTGATGAGGGAGGTTGAGATCCTCCGAGCTCGAGTCACTGAGCTCGAGGAGCAGTTGGCTCTAGGAGCAGTTCACCCGCCTTCACCGTAGGACCTTGTATTTAGATTTCATGATGTAATCTAGATATAGTTTCATGTATTTCATATGTATTGTACGAACTTATTCAGATGTATGAAACTTATTATTATTAATGAATGGAACTTTGCGTTATTTAATTCTTGCACGATGTTCTATTTACATTGCTGTACGATGATTCTGTGGTATTTGTACCTAGATGCATTATATAATAACATGTGATGTTTTGATTCCATGTTGGTCACTATATACTGTATTATTACTACTTGCATACTGGACTTTGACTTGAGTCAAAATTTTTGTTTAGAATACCATGGCTAACGGAAGATCCACACCTACCGCCGCCCAGATTGAGGACATGATCAACGAACGGGTCGCTGCAGCCCTAGCAGAAAGAAATCTCGAAGCTCCACCGCCACCACCACCGGTTATTCCACCCGTTCGAAATGGGTGTACATACAAGGAATTCCAGAGCTGCAAACCGCATAACTTCAGCGGCACCGAGGGACCAGTTGGTCTCACCAGATGGTTCGAGAAACTTGAATCAGTATTCCGAGTTAGCAACTGTTCGGAGGACAATAAGATCAAGTTTGCTACGTGCACGCTATCTGACGGCGCGCTAACGTGGTGGAACACGTTAGCTCAAGCGAAAGGTATCGATGAGGCGTATGCTACGCCATGGGAGGAATTCAAGGCGGCTATGATTGATGAGTATTGTCCGAGAACCGAAATTCAGAAGATGGAAATTGAATTCATGCAGTTGAAGGCCGTAGGGAACGACCTTAACAGTTACAATCGTAGGTTTTTGGAGTTAGCACTGATGTGTCCGACCATGGTCACCCTCGAATTCAAGCGCATGGAGAAATACTTCTCGGGACTCCCTAAGTCCATCAAAGGAAATGTCACCTCATCCAAACCACCGAATGTTCCCGAAGCAATGCGCATGGCGCATACTCTCATGAATCAGATTCTTATTGATGAGCCGGAGAAGGCTAAATTTGAAGCCGGTAGTAGTGAAAAGAGGAAATGGGACAACAACCACAACAACCACAACAACAACAATAACAACAACAACAACAGGGGGAGAAACTACGATCAAACCCTCGCCAAGAGGCACAACAACGGTGGAAACCCTAATCCCAACAACAACACCAACACCAACCCGAACTACAAAGGAACCTTACCACAATGCAAACGGTGCTACAAACACCACACTGAGTATTGCAATGTTGTCTGCGAGAAGTGCCAACGGGATGGCCATATCGGAAAAGACTGCAAGGTCACCACTTTGAATGGGAAGCCGAACCCCACAGGGCCGAAGAAGTGTTACGAATGCGGGCAGATGGGCCATTTCAGAAATGCATGTCCAAATAAGCGAAAAGATGGAGGACCACCTCGTGGTAGAGCTTTTAATGTTAATGCAAGGGACGTACGCGATAACCCCGACTTGGTGACAGGTATATTCACAATCAACAATCTTTTAGCTTCTGTCTTGTTTGATACTGGTGCGGATAGAAGTTATGTATGTAGACATTTTTGTGATAAGATTAATTGGTCATTAGTCCCGTTAAAAGAAAGTATGCTTGTCGAGGTCGCAAATGGAAAACTTGAAAAGGTTGACCATATTAGTCGTGGAGCTATTATCAACATAGCTGGTGCAGATTTTAAAATTGATTTGATACCTATCAAACTGGGAAGTTTTGACGTGATCGTCGGTATGGATTGGTTGAGTAAGATAAAGGCCGATATAATCTGCGGAGATAAAGCACTTCGCATACCACAAGGAGATGGCGAACCACTGGTTATCTATGGAGAGAGATGTACCTCGAAGTTGAACCTCATTAGTTGCGTGAAAGCGCAAACGATTATGAAGAAGGGACGTTTTGCTGTCCTAGCACATGTGAAAGCGGTAGAAACTGAGGTGAAGAGCGTGAACAATGTTCGAATTGTGAACGAATTTTCCGATGTCTTCCCAGAGGAATTGCCTGAATTACCACCGCAGAGAGTAGTAGAGTTTCAGATTGACTTAGTGCCAGGAGATGCACCTGTAGCTCGCGCACCTTATAGACTCGCACCTTCCGAGATGCAAGAATTACAGAGTCAACTACAAGAGCTACTTGACCGAGGATTTATCCAACCAAGTTTCTCGCCTTGGGGTGCACCTGTGTTGTTTGTGAAGAAGAAGGATGGATCCTTCCGTATGTGTATCGACTACCGTGAACTCAACAAATTGACAATCAAGAATCGGTATCCTCTTCCACGAATTGACGATCTTTTTGATCAACTACAAGGATCGAGCATTTATTTAAAGATCGATTTGTGATCCGGATATCACCAGCTGAGGGTGAAGGAAAGTGACGTGATGAAAACTGCATTCAGGACCCGTTATGGTCATTATGAGTTTCTCGTGATGCCATTCGGTTTGACAAATGCACCTGCCGTGTTCATGGACCTCATGAATCGTGTCTGCAAACCTTACTTGGACAAGTTTGTTATCGTCTTCATAGATGATATCCTCATCTATTCTAAGAGCGAAGAAGAACATGAGCAACACCTCCGATTAGTGCTTGAACTCTTAAGACAAGAGCAACTTTACGCCAAATTCTCCAAGTGTGAATTTTGGTTGAAGGAAGTACAATTTTTGGGTCATGTTGTAAGCGACCAGGGTATCAAAGTTGATCCCGCCAAGATTGAAGCCATCAGCAAGTGGGAGACCCCCACTACTCCGACGCATATTCGCCAATTCCTAGGTCTCGCCGGTTATTACCGAAGATTCATCGAAGGATTTTCTCTGATTGCACGTCCTTTGACCGCACTGACTCACAAGGGCAAGAAGTTCATTTGGGAACCCGGACACGAATCAGCATTCCAAACTTTGAAGAAGAAGTTAACCACCGTACCTATCCTATCACTTCCTGAAGGCAGTGACGACTTTGTTGTTTATTGTGATGCATCAAAGAGTGGTTTTGGTTGTGTACTGATGCAACGATCAAAGGTTATTGCCTATGCTTCTCGCCAATTGAAGATTCACGAGCGGAACTACACTACTCATGATCTTGAACTTGGAGCCGTTGTCTTTGCGCTCAAATTGTGGAGACATTATTTGTATGGAACTAAGAGCACTATCTTCACCGATCACAAGAGTCTCCAGCACATCTTCGATCAGAAGAAACTAAATATGAGACAGTGTCGATGGATCGAGACGCTCAACGACTATGATTGTGAACTCCGTTATCACCCTGGCAAGGCCAATGTTGTAGCTGACGCTTTAAGCCGAAAGGAGAGGACGGCACCTCTTCGTGTTAGGGCTCTGAACATCACCATCCATTCGAACCTCAACAGCCAGATCAGAGTAGCTCAAGATGAGGCTCTCAAGGAGGAGAACATATCCCACGAACATTTGAACATACTTGTCTCTCGATTCGAGGTTAGGGAGTTTGGACTCCGATGTTATGCCGGAAGAATTTGGGTACCTTATTATGGAGATCTACGAAACCTGATACTTGATGAAGCACACAAATCGAGATATTTGATTCACCCTGGAGCAGGCAAAATGTACCACGACCTTAAAGAACAGTATTGGTGGCCAAATCTTAAGAAGGACGTTGCAACTTATGTTGGTAAGTGTTTGACTTGCTCGAAGGTTAAGGCCGAACATCAGAGACCTTCTGGGTTACTTCAACAGCCGGAAATCCCACAATGGAAGTGGGAAAGGATCACAATGGATTTCATTACTAAGCTGCCGAAGATGGTGGGCGGATACGATACTATTTGGGTTATTGTTGACCGCCTTACCAAATCTGCACACTTCCTAGCGATGAAGGAAACTGATACAATGGAAAGACTTGCTCAGCTGTACATCAAGGAGGTTGTATCTCGTCATGGTGTACCTTTATCGATCATCTCTGATCGCGATCCCCGTTTTGCTTCTAGATTTTGGCGTTCTTTGCAAGAAGCCATGGGAACTCGTCTTGACATGAGTACTGCTTATCACCCTCAGACTGACGGGTAAAGTGAACGCATGATTCAGACCTTGGAGGACATGCTGCGTGCATGTGTCATTGATTTTGGAAAGGCCTGGGAAAGGCATTTGCCACTCGCCGAATTCTCGTACAACAACAGTTATCACTCAAGCATTAATGCTGCACCTTTTGAAGCGTTGTATGGCCGTAAGTGCCGATATCCTATTTGTTGGGCCGAAGTAGGCGAAAAGCAAATCACCGGACCCGAGGTAGTCCACGAAACGACGGAGAAGATTGCTCAGATTCAAGCTAGACTTAAGACTGCGCTCGATCGTCAGAAGAGTTATGCCGATCTTAAATGTAAGGACTTTGAATTCAACGTTGGTAATCGTGTAATGTTGAAGGTTGCATCTTGGAAAGGTGTGATTCGCTTTGGAAAACGTGGAAAGTTAAACCCACGATACATTGGTCCTTTTGAAATCTTGGAACGTGTTGGACCCGTTGCTTACCATTTGGATCTACCAGCACAATTGAGCTCAGTTCATCCTACCTTCCACGTGTCAAACTTGAAGAAGTGTCTTGCTGCACCGGAACTTATCATACCACTTAAGGAACTTACGATTGACGACAAACTTCACTTTGTAGAAGAACCTGTTGAGATCATGGATCGTGAGATTAAAACTTTGAAACGCAACAAGATTCTGATCGTCCGAGTGCAATGGAATGCCAAACGAGGACCTGAGTTTACTTGGGAGCGGGAGGATCAAATGATGCGGAAGTATCCTCAGCTTTTCCAGACTCCTCCATCTACCTCAGCTTAAATTTCGGGACGAAATTTTCTTTAACAGGTGGGTAATGTAACGACCCTGGAATTTCCAATGTTTATCTATTAATAATAATTATTATTATTACGTGTGATTAAACGAATGTATGTTATTACTTTTACATGTTGCTACGATTGTCCGTACTTGACTTTTAAGTGCCCGAAACGTCTTTGTGACACCCGGAACTTTCACGAATAATATTTTTAGATATTATTTACATTCATGATTAAACTTATTAATCATTTTAATTAACTAAGGCTATTAGTTAGTTACTTGGGCTTTAATTGGTTTAACTTGTGATTTATTTGAACTTGGGCTTTGTTAGTGTAATGGACTCATGTTATTGGACTTCCAAGCCCACCCTACTTCTTAGTTGGACTAGTTAGCCCATGTCCTACACTTGTAAGTATCAATTAGATGGAGACTACTTAGTTTAATACTTGAAGGAATCTAGTTACCATAATCCCCATGCACATACCTCTATTAACCACACTTTTTCAAGCTTTACAAACAAGTAACCATTAAACATTTGCCTTCCCCTTTTTTGCTGCAGAAAAACCATAGGCCATATGGCCTTGGAGGGAGGTTTTGATTTCATTTTTTGCTATTACTCTTTCACTTGTATTCATCATTCATTTTCACACACTTTACTTGCAAAATCCTCTCAACTTTTCTCTCATCTCTTTCTCTCTTTTGCTCTCAAATATTGTAAGTTACATGATACTTTTTCTCTTCCTTTCTTCTTGTAAAAACTGAAATCTAACACCATTTAATCATCATCATCTTTTGTTGTTTATTACTTGATCTTGTTGTAGGTTACTTACTTATAGTTATTTGTTACTTACTTAATTAGTTTACAAGAATCAAACTACCTAGTTGATTCTTCATTTTATCTTGTTATAACAAGAACAACAAGAACATAATCTATCTAGTTATGTTCTACCCTACTTGTTTTAAAAGATTATAAAGTTCATGGTTGAAAGACATACTTGAAGTTCATGAAGTAAACTTTAAAGTTTACTTTCTAAAGATCAAACTTTGGTTTGAATCTTTAAAGTATGAACGACCATGAACCTTTTCTTGTTTATTTAACTTTACTTCTTCAATTTATGCACTTTAATTTCATGTAGTTAGTTTATATGGTCAAGTACTACAAGTTAGTCTTGATCTCATATCTCTTGAACAAATTAAGTTAACTTTGAAAGTTCAAGAACACACAAATAAGTTTTCTTTAAATATAACTTTGGATCTAGACTTTTGAGTCTTGGATCTTCAAGATCAAACTAAGAACTATGTTCTACTACTTATGATCTTGATTAGTTAGTTAACTTTCAAGTTTATAGTTCATGTAAGTGTCAAACCTAAGACTTTGATGTAACTTTGGTTCATCAAACTACATGCAACTCTTAAGTGAGTTGTGCTTCATGTCTTAGACTTGCACTAGGGTTATGATGGTCAAGACTTGGTTAAGATGATGTAGATACATCAATGAGTTGTACACTTGAAGCTATATGCATCAAGGATGAGAACCATGATGAACATCAAGCACCAAGACCACCGGAACCCTTTTAAACTCACTGTTCTGTCCAAAAGCTACTGGTCTGGTGATTCTGTAACAGACCAGTAGACCTGGGCTGTTCTAACCTTAATTTTTAGATAGATCTTTTCGATTAGATAACTTTTCATATAGGACTCGTCTTAATCCGAGTTACGGTTTAGGATTTATGGCCCTCCGATCGTTACTATGTCCTTTAACGTTGTGCAGAAATTTCTGACCTACTCGCACTTAGACCGTCACCACGGTCAAACGAAGACGAGTTTGCTTCTGTAAATTTTACCACACTTAAGGGACTCATATACGGAGCCATGGCCACTGGTCGCACCTTAATTCAGTAAGGGTAGAGGCCGTGGTGACTGACTGAAATCAGACTTTGTTTTAAACTACTTTCATAAACGAAACCTACCTTACGCCTTTTGTTTAATGATGAATGATGATGACTCTTAAGACCTTAATTACATACTTTTAAACCTATTAAGACGATTTACTGACTTAGTACTATTTGACTTAGGTTGAGGACTTCGGACCATTTACTTGCACACCTTTCCCGACTACTACTTTACCGCTACATATCATTGTGAGTTATAGCATTCCCTTTTTACTTTAAACTTATTTTGGGAACTGAGAATACATGCGGATTTTATGTTTTACATACTAGGCACGAGTACTTAAACTTATATATGTGTGGGTTATACAACGGCATAAACATTCCCTTTAGCTCGGTAACGTTTAATCATTGGTTTTTGAACCATGAACGCGAATCTTAGATATGGATCCATAGGGTTTGACATCCCCACTCGGGCTAGTAGCGCTAGCATTTAACGAGTATTTAATACTTCGTAAACATACGCACTTGCCAAGTGTACTTTCAGGGGGTATAAATGTTAAGTTAGTTACCAAGTGCCCACGGTTAACATATACTTTATCATACTATTTTGAAACGCTCTTTGTAGCACTGAAATCTCGTGGCCTACCTTACATACTGTTATACTTAAACTATAGCTCATCAACCTTTGTGTTGACATTTTTAAGCATGTATTTCTCAGGTGTTTGAGGTTGCTTCTGCTGTGTACTAGTCGTGCTGTAGAACCCGCTGCTTAGAGTTGTTATCGCATGACTACTTATCTTGCATTCAAACTTATTTTCTTTTGAAACTATGTTATGTAACGACCTTTGGGGTCACGTACACTTATTTATTGCTTCTACTTAGGGAAGCATGCTTTTGGATTGTAAAACATTTGACGTTAGTTATGACGTCACCTTTTATTAATGAATGCAAACTCTGTTTTGAAAACGCATATAGTACTTAACCTTGTAATGATCCTGTTGTTGATGGTCCATACATGATGATTTAGTACGGGGTGTCACAATTATAGATTGGATATATTCTAAAATGGTATGCATGCCTGTCAACTTCCGATGTGATGAAAGTTTGTCTTTTAAAAACGAATGCAATGTTTGTAAAAATGTATCATATAGAGGTCAAGTACCTCGCGATGTAACCAAATGTAATGTATTCGTCCAGATGGATTAGGACGGGTCGCTTCATATTAGAACAATAATAAATCTTTTCGTACTAAGCTATTTCGTGTGGATCTTAACTAGTATGTACTACTTGGTTAATTCATATCACAATATGCTATGATGTACATCCTTTGCTAATGACTTAACAATCGTTAATCACTGCTTCAACACAATAAACTTCATTTCATAATAAACCAAGTGTATTATTCAAATACATGTTTGGTTTTACATTTTCATTTTCGACATACTCGAAGCTTTCTAGAAAACATTATTCATGTCTTGTGAATTTCACAAGGATTTCACGAGCACAAACATCATATACCAAGGTATATCAATAACAATGAACAATGAAGCATTGATTCATAACTTCATTAGCGAAATATTTCGCGACAATTATGAAATCTCTAAGGTTTTGGAGATTATTTATTCTCGTTTTAACCGTAAATTAAATGAGTTTAATATGATATCAACTCATTAAATCCATGATTACATCTGAAGAATATATATATGAATATATATTTTCATAAAGATTGTAATTAAAAACTCTTTTGTACAAACTGTTAATTGTGAAAATATTTTAACGGGTAGGTAATACCCGAGAAATATTTATATTTCACATTAATATGTTACATTATACATTCTTCAATTCTGATTCAATAATCAATAACAATCCTACTTACATTCACAAGATATATGTATCCGTTCACCAAAGAACAATCAATTTCATACAAATTCAATTACATATTCTGATTTAACAGGTGATATCACTCCTAAATCCTTACATCTTTCAAAGCTATACCTTGACTTCAAAACTGTGCTAGAACATCACTTCTATTCATAAAACCCAGAAAAATATTCATGTCGTTCAAAATTCTAGAACATCATATGTATGTTGACGCTTACATCCTACGTTCAACACTCAAATTCAAAATTCTTGAAAACATCCTTTGTATCTTGACGATCATAATCAGCGTTTAATCATCTAAAAACGAAATTTCTTGAAACTATCTTGGATTTATAACCGATGATTCAAATATGACTGCATTAAATGCAGAGGAAACAGCAAAACTGTAGATGGCCTAAATGGCCAAGAGTTTGATGACAAAGAATGGGGTATTGGAAACGCTCAATGGAAAAATTTGGAACTGAAAAACGGATTGAGCTAACCATGAAGGAGACCAAGGACAAATACAAGGACCACACCCTATATTCAAAGAATATAGGAAATTCTGGATCCGGTGAAATCTTTAGAGAATATCTTGCTCCGAAGTCATGTTGAAAGCTTGCGGAAAATTTTTCTTCATCAACTTTCGAACTTAGAAATTCCAAAATATCACCATAAATATCTTCGATATTTCTGAAGATATTTTCATAAATATTCTCGTCCAAAATTATATACCTTTTCGTGCTATCTGTATTACATTATATTGGAAACTTCTGTAAATCCTAAGTATAAATTATGAATGAATTCTGGAGAAGTGTTGGGAATTAAAGCATGAGTTAGTATAATATAATGACGTCAGGCCAACGTGATTATATTACAATAAGTCATGCTAAATTTTTAATGAAAGATGATGATTCATAGACTTTATAATCATCATTTTCCATGTTACACGACTCTTACATTCTACTTAACCTTTGAACATATCAAGAAAATATATTCTTGATAGTTCTATTCTCAGTGATTCTGGTAATTTAACAAATCAAATCATGATATTATGTTCCTTTCTACTCAGAACATTAGGTTCATTTGAAACTTCATACCTACGAATTCTAGACCATTACATGCTTTACAAAAGCATGAAGCTTCGATATATAAGGGAAGATATAAAGCCCGATAACAACACTGAAATTACAAACCGTGTATATCAATGCGTATAGCAATATAAAGACACGGGAGAACTAAAAACACTATAAAACCAAGAGCATAGTAGAAGTAAACAGATTCATCTGGTGGTAAATGAAAAAGAAGAATGACTACATATATGGTCAATATAATAACAAGTATCAATACGGGATTGAGCATATTAACAAATCTTTTGAAAGTATGAATTTAGGAAGAAAGTATAGAAGTGGTGAAGATAATGAAACGGAAGAAGCTAATTTATAGCAAAATTCCAAACACAGCAATCGAGGCAATTAACCGCATTTAATCAAAGAAAATCCTAATTTCCTTAAATACCGATCAAATCTTATAGATTACGAAGATTTCTTTAAATCCCTTAAATTTCGGAAATCAACTTTAACTATATCAAAAGTTAAGGAGAACGTTTAATTTCCTCATTTCACTCTTTTGTGATAGCTTCGTTTATACTCTTTCTATAATCAAAACGTTTTATCCATATTATTCAAAGATGATAAAACTCTATTTATCAACTCATATTCGTCACGAAAACATTTTTATTGTTAGCCATGATGACCACAATCAAATTTCGGGACAAAATTTCTTTTAACGGGTAGGTACTGTAATAACCCAAAAATTTCTGACTAAATTTAAACTTAATCCTTATGTGATTATGACACGATAATCAATGTCAGTTTAACTGAATCTCAAATATTTTTAAACTATTTATATGGATTTAATTACCCTTCGATTGTTTTTGACTATTCACGAACAACTGTTTGTAAATAGATATGTTTAGATGTATAAAATGTAATGTGATAAAAATTATACATATAATTTAACCATATTATTACTTCACAACCAATTTTTGTTTCTAAATTAAATAAAGTATGAATGCTAATAATTAATAACAAAATAGTTGAGTAGATACTAATTAGTGAAGTTTAAGTGTGAATTGATGATAAGGCTTACCAACATTCACATGGAGATTAATGATAGTGCATCTTTTCATCATTTTTTTTAGTTTTATTGTTAGGATTAGTTTATATATACAAAGTTAATCACTTTACAACTAGATTTATAGTTACCATCCTTATCATTTTTATTATATTATTATTTATATTCAATCCACCTGCACGTTTAATAACTTATCATTGTATGATAAATATATATATATATATATATAGATACATGCATTAACACCATCTAAGTTTGTTTCCATATTCAAATTTGGATTTCTAGTACAACACATAAACCAACTTACTATTTCCATTTTCTTGTTTCAATCCAACCCACGTTGGTATGACTCATAATTTGAGTAGTAGACAAATTTAAAGTTGCTTTATGATAATAGTTACCTTACACATGTTTGTACTAGTTGATTTGCAGAGATTCTTAACACTAGTTGTTATTTTTTTTTTTAATTTCCTTTTTGGTAATATATAAGATACATATGTAAACTAACTACTACTCCATGTGTGCATAATATATATTATAACCACCCACTTGTACTACTTGTTCCTTTTCTATGTAAAATGCAAGAGCATCAACCCCACTATATTGTTTCTATTTTTTGGTTTCATACATATCTATAATCTATATATATACACGACACTTATACATATAGATTTACACACAATACTTGATCTTCTTCTTCCTCACCCACAAACCGTCACCACTTCAACCATATTAACCACTACCTTTATTTCCTTGTTTCTTTTTCTTCGATTAACCACCACCTACACGACACAATGAGTACCACCGGACCACCACTCTAAAACCACCATCAACCATCTTCATCCATGTACAACCACCTTGAAATCCACATCACCAAACACCACCTTCACAATCATCAAACCCATTTTCCTGCTTATGTTTATTTTTTTTCTCGTTCAAAACCCAAACCAACCAAACTGCTCGCTTTTAATTTCTGTTTCACTTTCTATTTCTGTTTGATCGAGTGACACCAACCAAACCCATCAAAACTACTGTCCTATCTCCTGTTCTCATTCGATCACCAAACCAACCTATTTAAGCCATCATAAAGTTGCTAAAGCTGCGACTGCATTTTTGCTCGATCGGCCGAAGCCAAAAACCACCTCCAGCCGCCATTAAACCCACCACAGATCACCATTTAAGGCTGCTGCAACTGCTCGATGTTTTCTATTATTCTGCTGCAGCTGCTATTCTCGCTTCCATTTTCTGTTACAACGACGACAGTATGATGACGTGATGATGATGAGCTGTTGTTGTTGCCACTACCGCATTTTCTGTTTTGGTTATACAACGATGATGGTGAATCTGATAAGAATGATGATGATACGAGGTAGTGGTAATTCGAAGAATGATGATAATGAATGAACGATGAAGGATTATGATGAAGACAGTGATGATCGATGTTGATGATAGTGGTTATGTGATTATGATTATGATTATAATTACGATTATGATTATTGTTTTGTTGATTAGGTATCTGATCAAATGAGTTGTAGAAGATGACAAAGAAATAGAAACAGATAAAAACGGGTTAAAAATAATTTGAATAGGATTTAATTCAGAAAAACAAGAATAGCTGGAGGGTTTGAGGGTGTTTTGGGTGAGCGAGAGGTCACGGGTTCGAGCCCCGTTTTGGGCATTTTGTTTAAGAAAGCTTTCTAAGGTAGTTTCTATTTCTATTATTATTATTATTATTATTATTATTATTATTATTATTATTATTATTATTATTATTATTATTATTATTATTATTATTATTATTATTATTATTATTAGTATTATTATTATTATTATTATTATTACTACTAACATCATAATAAGTATTATTATTAGTATCATTAAGCTTATTAGTATTATTATTAAAACTATCATTATTATTATCATTTTAAATATTATTATCATTATTATGATTAGAATTATTATTATTATTATCATTTTGAAAACGATACAAATTATTATTATTATCATTGTTATTAGTATTAGTATCATTTTACATTTATAAGTATTATTATTAATGTTATCATTATTATTATTATTACTAATATGACTATCTTTATTAAGTATTATTATTATTAAAAAGTATTATCATTATTATCATTTTTACAAAAATTATCATTTTTGCTATCATCAAAACTATATTATTATTATTATTATTATTATTATCATTATTATTTTTACTACTACTATTATTATTATTATTATTATTATTATTATTATTATTATTATTATTATTATTATTATTATTATTATTATTACAAAATAATACAACTCATTATTCATTATCATTATTAATATCATTTTATCAAATAAATACTTATATATAGAATATGTATATAAATGTATATATATAGAAATATATAACAACAGAAATATATAACAACAGAAATATATATATATATATATATATATATATATATATATATATATATATATATATATATAAACTTATTCGATTACGAGTATATGTGTTAATATATATACTCGATATAGGTTCGTGAATCCGAGGACAACCCTACACTTGTTCAGTGCCGTCATATGCATATTTACTACAAACTATCGTATCGTATCGTGAGTTTTTATATCTCCCTTTTTATATATATTTTTGGGCTGAGAATACATGTGCAACTTTTATAACTAGACACAAGTACCAACTATTAAACTGTGCTATATATGGCTATGTCCTGCAAGTCCCCACTGTGATATTTTTAATTGCTTTTACAAAACGCATTCTTAATTATTGGGGGTAGGCCTATCGGGAGTAACGTCCTCGATACATTTGACCAAGTCATTGTATTACTTAATAATGATTCAAATCGACAAGGACATTACAACTTGTCATGGGGCAAACTTTGAAACTGTTTAGTCTAAATATCACAAACTTGGCACTACTTTTAGATCCCTGCGAGATCTACTTTTATAAATAAAAATCTTGTGGTCTATATCTATTACTGAAATCATTATTTATGACAAACCTATGAACTCACTCAACCTCGTGTTGACTTTTTAAGCATGTTTATTCTCAGGTACTTAAATATTGCTTCCGCTGTATATCTGCTGCTTTGATGATGATTTCTTGCCATGCTTGGAGTCTTCATGCATACTTACCAATTCATTTAAAAACATTTAATGCTCTAAATACAATGTAATCTATTTATCTTCCGCTGTAAAACTCAATAAAACGTCTCATATAGAGCCGTTCTCGTTTATACAAGCTGTGATTTGATATAATTAGTCACAAATACCCCAGGCCCTATTTGGGGGTGTGACAGATTGGTATCAGAGCAGTGTTGTTGTAGAGAACCATGATTGCATTTTATGTGTGCCTTATACAATTAGGTACCTTAGCAATGTAGGACTACAACTTTCCTTGACCGTAGTGCCTTTAATTATTAAATGCTACACTATACTTTAGAAACTTTACTTATCTTAGGATGCCGAGGCAATCTAAGAACTATACTCACTCTCCTAAGCACTATCCAATTCCGCCATCACATTTAAATGCGACACCATGATTTTTGAAATTCTCGACATTCCTTTGTCATCTATCATGGTTTTGTGTATTACATATATATTACATGAAATATTATCCATGATTTTTGAAACTCCTATAATTGTTACTACTCATACTCAAACGTATATAACCTCCCTGTTATATCATGTACCTATATGCCTTATGCCTTTATGCATCGGTTTGCGAACCGAAAATGTCATTGAGTTATCGAGAATCTCAAAGACATTATAATGTCATCGCTATTCATATTCATTACTTTCAAAATCTTTGCTTTCTCGTTATTTTTGATCATTGAATTTTCTTGACGAGTGGCGTCTACGAAACTCTAGAATGGAAGGGTTTGGATTACCGATTTAAAGGATCCTATAGCTCAAGCCCCTAGACCTGAATAGGCCATTACGAATTGAAAATATTTAATCGAAAGATTATCTGATTACATACTTATCATTTTTAAATCTGGACACGTAATACTGCAATTATTGCATAAATGGAGTATAGACAAATCATATCTTATCATATCTATCCCAATAGACTTTGTCTAACACTTTTCCTAAATTTCCTCCGTAAATTACGGATTTTTTTTTGCAATATATATGAATTCGAGGAGACAAATATATCATTCAGTATTCAACACTCATCTCATAACAAAAACCTTATTCCAAACACATAATATGGATTTCTCACTTAATTCCTAGAACTCCTCGAGCTCCAATGGCAGCGTAACCGGAATGAACCAACCAATTAGTCATCATCTTTACTGGATGAATTGGGGGTGGGTTCGTAGTCTACTAAATCAATGAAGAAGTGAAGAAGGTGATCCTTTTCACCCACCACATTGCCCTATCGGCAAAGAACCTGAAGCACTTACCGACGAACCAATCCGGAACACCATTTTCACCCTCATTTCCAGGATATCCCGCCACGAATATCTAATATCCAGAATTCTAGATCTTATTCATCCACTTGTCCGAACCGCCAATCATCCCGGAATAATAGAAGAAGTCAACGAGCTTCGCGCTCGAGTAGTGGCTTTAGAAAATATGGTGCAAAACCTACGAGCACCAGCAGCAGCACCAGCAACATAACCAGCACCACCAGTACCATCAGCATCACCACCAACAGCACCAGCTTCACCAACGACAACATCCGCATCCCACGCCTCAACATCGCACTCGGTACCTCAGATATCAACATCATACGCCCCATAGATACTAAAGAATATTAGTAATAATGAGTTAAGATGTATTGACTCATTATTCCTGAAGAATTATATATGTATACTTTATATATATGGATTGGAACAATAATAAATCTTTTCGTACTATGCTATTTCGTGTGAATCTTAACTAGTATGTACTACTTGGTTAATTCATATCACAATATGCTATGATGTACATCCTTTGCTAATGACTTAACAATCGTTAATCACTGCTTCAACACAATAAACTCCATTTCATAATAAACCAAGTGTATTATTCAAATACATGTTCGGTTTTACATTTTCATTTTCGACATACTCGAAGCTTTCTAGAAAACATTATTCATGTCTTGTGAATTTCACAAGGATTTCACGAGAACCAACATCATATACCAAGGTATATCAATAACAATGAACAATGAAGCATTGATTCATAACTTTATTAGCGAAATATTTCGCGACAATTATGAAATCTTTAAGGTTTTGAAGATTATTTATTCTCGTTTCAACCGCAAATCAAATGAGTTTAATATGATATTAACTCATTAAATCCATGATTACATCTGAAGAATATATATATATATATAAATATATATCTTCATAAAGATTGTAATTAAAAACTCTTTTGTACAAACTGTTAATTGTGAAAATATTTTAACGGGTAGGTAATACCCGATATAACGACCCTCATTTTTCCATTCTATATTTCTCATTTTTCCATTCTATACTTTTCCCTATTAAATGCCCAACTAAATAATTAAACTTAACAATTAAGACTTTATTTAACGATTGTTGTCACGACCCGGGAAATTTCGACTAATTTTGAACAAAACTCTCGATACGATTTAATATTTTTGACACAATAAGAAAAGTCTGTTAGGATGAGTCTTAAAAACTTTGAACTGTGATCATGTATTCATTGACCTTTGACCAGTTTCGACGATTCACGAACAACTATTTGTAAATAGATACATATATATAAAAATATAAATGTATATATTAATTTAAAATATAATTTGAAATATTATATTCTTTAGTTATTAGAATAAATTTTGTAAAATAAAATAATAGAAGATATAATAAAATTTATCGAATATACATATAATGTTTCGAATTTATTTGGTAAATGATAATAACACACGTCTATTATTTTCGATTGATATTATATAAGTTGCGAGCTTGTGATTGTAATAAAATAGATAATAGACGAGCCTACTCGATCATGTTTCGCACATTTTATGATTAAAATAAATACATGAACTTAATTTAAAATATGGAATTTTTTTCTGAGCACTGTAATTCGCCACTGAGTAACAACGGAGCCCGAATTAATATCTCTATATTGTATGTCGACTAGGAAATAGTATTAATCCCGTGAATTGAGTTTATGTCAAGATCACTGTTTTTATTTTTGTTTCATTCTCCCCCATGAGAAAAGGGTGTTAATTTATTATTATTATTATTGTTAATTAATAAAAGTTTTACAGATGTGTTTGTGTTGTTTCCTGTTTCTCCAAGTTCATATATTTTATAAGTATGCAAATTTGCATACAAGTTATATATATATATATATATATATATATATATATATATATATATATATATATATATATATATATATATATATATATATATATATATATATATAGATATAGATATGTAACCATTGAACCATCATCATTCAACCGCCTTCACTATTTGATCTTTCATTGTTTCTTGTTTCTTTTGTAAACCACCAAGGTTCCATCATCACCAACCGTCGACCATCCGAAAACCGCCTAACATTAAACCAAGACTAGCACCTACAAAACCTCACCACCTTGTTTCCTTTTTCTTTCTTCAATTAAACACAAGAACCAATCAAGATCACCAACACCATCATCTTTGCATCACATGAATTGTGATTAAACAAAACTACTCAAACCAAACCATAAACCATCACGAAATGCTCCTGCCCAAACGTTTCTATTTTCAAGACGACACCATCTTCGACCCATGACAACCGCCACCTTCATTAAACACCACGGCCACCATCTTCCTTCTTCTTCTCTCTCTTTATCCGTCTCTCTCTCTCTAAACATAACAAAACACCGTAACACCTGCTGTAACTCTTCTATCTTTCTGTTCGGGTTAATCCACGCACACAACCACCTGTTTTTCTATTTCGTTATCATGAACCCAATAAACACCCTTAACCGAATCACCCCATCGAAACCCATTTAAACAAACCTCACCACCTTCATCTCTTTTCTTTCTAGCTTCGACAAATTAGTAAGCTACTGCTACTTCTTTTACAGACGGCCAAACAGCTGGAACATGATGCTAGTATCGAACAAATCAGACAGATACTGCAGCTGTGTTTTATTTTTATTTTTTTTCTTTTTCCTTCTATTCCTTTTGTTCTGTTAAACGATGAGAGAGGATAACTTGGGATCTTGGCACGTTTCCCTTTTTCTTTGGTTTGTGGCCGACAACTATGGTGACCAGTTTTGATTATTATTATTATTATTATATATATATATATATATATATATATATATATATATATATATATATATATATATATATATATATATATATATATATATATATATATATATATATATTTTGTTTCCGTTACCGAATGAGCCTCATTCCCAAATCCATCGAACAAATTAATTAACATGTTGTTGGGCTTGCTTTATTCAATGGATTAGGCTGTGAATTTAATTTAAACTTAGGCCGTGATCTTGTTGGTGCTATGGGCCGAGAACAAAACACGATATATATGGGTCGACAACTGCTGCTATGACGTACTTTTAACAATAGTGGTGATACAATTCGTTTATTGTTGTTTAACGAGATGAAAATGATGATAAAGATAATGATGATATACGATGGTATGATAATAATAACTAAGTAATTAATGATGCGGATTAATATAAGGAAAGTAACAACAATTCAATGGTTAGAGGAGATGTCGGGTTAGTGGGAGGTCGCGGGCTCGAGCCGGGGCCGGGGCACTAGAATTTTTAAAGTTCGTTACTAAGGTAGTCTTATTATTATTATTATTATTATTATTATTATTATTATTATTATTATTATTATTATTATTATTATTATTATTATTATTATTATTATTATTATTATTATTATTAATAATATTAAAATTATCATTAATCTCAATATTATTATTATCATTATTTTATTACCAGTATTATCAATATTATTATAAGTATCATTATTTTCAATATATTATTATTATTATTATTATCAGTATTATTATCATTATTACTACAGATAAAATAACTAGTATTACTATCAAAAATTAATATTTCATTATGAAACCTAAACATTATTATTATTAACACTGTTTTAAAATCATTATTTCTATAGTTATTATTATTAGTAGTATCATTATTTTTACTATTATAAAGTATTATTATTTTAATTATTATTATATTATCATAACAAATAAACATTTCTATGAATGTATATATTATAAGATATAAATATAATCATATATGAAAACATTAATACCTCGTAGTATATAAATATATAAAAATAAACATATTCAAATTAATAATTAATATAATTTAAAGATTTAGTTGCTCGCTTTACAAGTATAAGTGTTAATATATATATATATATATATATATATATATATATATATATATATATATATATATATATATATATATATATATATATATATATATATATATATATATACTTGATATAGGTTCATGAATCCGAGGTCAACCCTATACTTGTTAAATGACATCATATGTATTTTTACTACAAAATACAGTATGGTGAGTTTCATTTGCTCCCTTTTTAATTGCTTTTTCAATATATATTTTTGGGCTGAGAATACATGCGCTGCTTTTATAAATGTTTATGAAATAGACACAAGTACTTAAAAATACATTCTACGTTGAGTTGTACCACTGGTATACTTCTCTGTAGCTTGGTAACTACTATTTACATGGGTATTGTAAACGCGAATCCTGTTGATAGATCTATCGGGCCTGACAACCCCAACCGGGCTGAACGACCAGCATTCAACGGTTGCACAGTACTTCATTTCAGTGACTACACTTGGTACAGTGTAGTGAGATTTCATAATAAAGGGAATATGCGACGTTGATTAAATGTTAAGTATGGTTACCAAGTGCTCAACCACTTAGAATTCTTTACATACACTTGCGAGTGTATTATGTTTATAATTATGAAATCTTGTGGCCTATTGAAACTATTGATAACTATTGTTACGATAAACCTATGAACTCACCAACCTTTTGGTTGACACTTTTAAGCATGTTTATTCTCAGGTATGAAAGAAACCTTCCACTGTGCATTTGCTCAATTTAAGGACATTACTCGGAGTCGATCATCGCAATGGGACCAGATGTTGATGACTTCGTCCAGGTGGATAAGGACGGGTCCTCACAGGTGGTATCAGAGCATTTGTCCTAGCGAACCAGGTCTTGCATTAGTGTGTCTAACTGATAGTTGTTAGGATGCATTAGCGAGTCTGGACTTCGACCTTAGCTGCATATTATACGTATTGATTATCATTCCTAGTGGAAAATTACCTGCTTATTATTCCTAATTCTAGACACGACTTCCTGCGCTTATTTGATAGATAGTGTACATATAAATTCATATCTTAGCGTATCTGTTACTGTAGACTTTATCTGACACATTTCCTTAAATCCCTTCGTAATCTACGTGATCTTCTGTACTATGTATAGGTATTCTATGTAATTAGGATATCATCTGACATCCAAAAATCATTTCATATCGAAAAACCCTTTACTCAATCATACGAAATGGAACTCACCACTAGTTCAAATTCCTCGGATTCCGACAGCTATTCCGATATAGAGTTTCACCTAAGGTCCGAAAGCAGCGTCACCAGAACAAATCAACCAATCAGCCATCTCCAATTTATCTGATGGGTTCGTAGTCTACTAAATCATTGGAGACAAGAAGAAGGTGATCCCTTTCATCAACCGAATTCACCTCTTGGTGAAGAACCTGAAGTACTTACCGGCGAACCTGTTCGTAATACCATTTTCTCTCTCATTTCCAGAGTATCTCGTCATGATTATATACTATCTCGAATTCTAAACCTTATTCATTCGCTCATTCCGACCGACAATCATCCCGGAGTAATAAAAGAAGTCAACGAGCTTCGCGCTCGAATAGTGGCTTTGGAGAATATGGTGGCTTTGGAGAATATGGTGCAAAACTTACCAGCACCAGCAGCATCACTGACACCAACAGCACCACCAACATCGACACTAGTACCACCAACAACCCAAGTTTCAACAATCCATGCCTCACCATCTCATTCTGTACCTCGAGTATAATCATCATTCTACGAATCGTTCTACATCAATTATCTTCGTTCTTCATGAAGATTATGTAATCTCTAATGTTTTAGAGATTATGTATTCTAGTTCTAAAGGTAAATCAAATGAGTTAATATTATATCTACTCATTAAATCCATGATTACATCTGAAGAAAATATATATGTATATATATTTTCATAAAGATTGTAATTGAAATTTTTTTTGTACAACTGTTAATGGTGAAAATATTTTAACGGGTAGGTAATACCCGAGGAATATTTAGATTTCACATTAATAAGTTACACTGTACATTCGACGAAGCTGATTCAACAGTCATTTACTATCCTACTTACAACCACCGATATACGTATCCGTTTACCGCAGAATAATCATTTTCATTCAATTTCATATTAGGATTTTGACCTATCAGAATTCAACAAGTGGCATAATGAAGAAAACATTTGACGAAATAAAAATATGATAGAAACAAACAAATTAACTACGAAAAACTTTGTTAAGAATCCACGCTAACTGTTCCAGCTAACTGTTCCTAGCTAACTGATTACATTTTATTTATCGCAATTTAATTATCGCAATTTACATCCTCGCAATTTACATTCTCGCAATTTTATTTATCGTCATTTAATTTCTGTTTTTTTCTTTACGCACTTTATTTATCGTCATTTAATTTTTGTTATTTATTTTACGCAATTTAAATATCGGGACACGTATACAAGGTTTTGACATATCATATCGACGCATCTAATATATTATTTGGAATAACTATAGACACTCTATATGCAGTAATGCGGGAGTTAGCTATACAGGGTTGAGGTTGATTCTAGAATAATATATATAGTTTGAGTTGTGATCGAGTCTGAGACGTATACGGGTCATGATACATATTAATTAATTCGAATATTATATATTAAACTATATATGAATTATTGAACTGTAACTGTGGACTATCGACTGTGGACTAATAATATTGGACAATTAAAATGAATTAAAATATTGATTATAACAATGAAACTAAACAATTCTTCAAGTTTGCCACTTGATTTCATCTTAAACCTCATTTGTATCTTGACAATTCCAATCTGTGTTCAAATCTTTCATGATTCTTGAAAACACCACAATCGAGAAGATGAACCAACCGCACTTCATCTATGGAAGAAAAGATTTGTGCATATAGTTATGCATCTGAAAAACTCTCGAACTCAGAGTCATAGCTTAACACGTACCGCATCGAATTCTTTATCATTTATTAGCAAAAACAACCTTACGATTCCTTTTCAAAGTAGCAAATTTTGTCACAGCTCCAGCAAGATAACTCCGACTTTTCATCCGAAACAACCTTATTATAACCTTGATATATATATATATATATATATATATATATATATATATATATATATATATATATATATATATATATATATATATATATATATATATATATATATATATGCGTACTCTTTATTGTTACTAGAGAATATTTTATATTCCACGATATTACCATCAGCGTTTAATCATCTAAAAACACAATTCTCCTGAAACCACCTCGGATTGATAACCGATGATTCAGATATCGTAGCATTAAATATAGAGGAAACAGGAAAATGCTAGATGGTCAAAACGGCCAAAAGTTTGATGATATAGAAAGGAGTGTTACGAACACTTGATAGAAATTTTGGTACTGAAAATCGGATTGAGCACACCATGAAGGAGATCACGGATAAATACAAGGACTAAACCCGATATTCAAAGAATCCAGGTAATTCTGGATCCGATGAAATCTTTAGAGAATATCTTGCTCCGTACCCACGTTAAAATCTTGCGAAAATTTTTCCTTATCAACTTTCGAACTTAGAAATTCAAAAATATCATCATAAATATCTTCGATATTTCTGAGGATATTTTCATAAATATTCCTATCCGAAATTATCAACCTCTTCGTGTTTTATGTATTCCATTATCTGGAAAACTTCTGTAAAATCTAAGTATAAATTATGAATGAACTGTGGAGAAGTATTGGGAATTGATGCATGAGTTAGTATAATATAATGCGCTTGGCCAACGTGATTATATTACAGTAAGTCATGCTGAGTTTCTAATGGAACGTGATGATTCACAGATCTTATCCTCATCATTTGTCATGTTACACGACTCTTTCATTCTACTTAAGCTCTAAGCATATCAAGAAAATATTTCCCTTGATATTTCTGTTCTTCCGTAATTCAAAAAGTTTGCTAATAAATAGTGCTATTTCATTTTCTTATGATTAGAAGATTTCCTTAAATTCCTTGAATTCCGAAAATCCACTGTGACAACGTCAAAAAAATTAAATCTCTATCTCAATCTTTTGTTACAGCTTCATTCGTACGCTTCACATAATTGAATCGTTTTATCTATATCACTCAATGATGATAAAACTCTTTTTATCAACTCATATTCGTCAGGAAAATATTTTTATTGTTAGCCATGGCGACCTCGATCAAATTTCGGGACGAAATTTCTTTAATGGGTAGGTACTGTCACGACCCGGGAAATTTCGACTAATTTTGAACAAAACTCTCGATACGATTTAATATTTTTGACACAATAAGAAAAGTCTGTTAGGATGAGTCTCAAAAACTTTGAACTGTGATCATGTATTCATTGACCTTCGACCAGTTTCGACGATTCACGAACAACTATTTGTAAATAGATACATATATATAAAAATATAAATGTATATATTAATTTAAAATATAATTTGAAATATTATATTCTTTAGTTATTAGAATAAATTTTGTAAAATAAAATAATAGAAGATATAATAAAATTTATCGAATATACATATAATGTTTCGAATTTATTTGGTAAATGATAATAACACACGTCTATTATTTTTGATTGATATTATATAAGTTGTGATCTTGTGATTGTAATAAAATAGATAATAGATGAGCCTACTCGATCATGTTTCGCACATTTTATGATTAAAATAAATACATGAACTTAATTTAAAATATGGAATTTTTTTTCTGAGCACTGTAATTCGCCACTGGGTAACAACGGAGCCCGAATTAATATCTCTATATTGTATGTCGACTAGGAAATAGTATTAATCCCGTGAATTGAGTTTATGTCAATATCACTGTTTTTATTTTTGTTTCATTCTCCCCCATGAGAAAAGGGTGTTAATTTATTATTATTATTATTATTGTTAATTAATAAAAGTTTTACAGATGTGTTTGTGTTGTTTCCTGTTTCTCCAAGTTCATATATTTTATAAGTATGCAAATTTGCATACAAGTTATATATATATATATATATATATATATATATATATATATATATATATATATATATATATATATATATATATATATATATATATATAACCATTGAACCATCATCACTCAACCGCCTTCACTATTTGATCTTTCATTGTTTCTTGTTTCTTTTGTAAACCACCAAGGTTCCATCATCACCAACCGTCGACCATCCGAAAACTGCCTAACATTAAACCAAGACTAGCACCTACAAAACCTCACCACTTTGTTTCCTTTTTCTTTCTTCGATCAAACACAAGAACCAATCAAGATCACCAACACCATCATCTTTGCATCACATGAATTGTGATTAAACAAAACTACTCAAACCAAACCATAAACCATCACGAAATGCTCCTGCCCAAACGTTTCTATTTTCAAGACGACACCATCTTCGACCCATGACAACTGCCACCTTCATTAAACACTACGGCCACCATCTTCCTTCCTCTTCTCTCTCTTTATCCGTCTCTCTCTCTCTAAACATAACAAAACACCGCAGCACCTGCTGTAACTCTTCTATCTTTCTGTTCGGGTTAATCCACGCACACAACCACCTGTTTTTCTGTTTCGTTATCATGAACCCAATAAACACCCTTAACCGAATCACCCCATCGAAACCCATTTAAACAAACCTCACCACCTTCATCTCTTTTCTTTCTAGCTTCGACAAATTAGTAAGCTACTGCTACTTCTTTTACAGACGGCCAAACAGCTGGAACATGATGCTAGTATCGAACAAATCAGACAGATACTGCAGCTGTGTTTTATTTTTATTTTTTTTCTTTTTCCTTCTATTCCTTTTGTTCTGTTAAACGATGAGAGAGGATAACTTGGGATCTTGGCACGTTTCCCTTTTTCTTTGGTTTGTGGCCGACAACTATGGTGACCAGTTTTGATTATTATTATATATATATATATATATATATATATATATATATATATATATATATATATATATTTTTTTTGTTTTCGTGACCGAATGAGTCTCATTCCCAAATCCGTCGAACAAATTAATTAACATGTTGTTGGGCTTGCTTTATTCAATGGATTAGGCTGTGAATTTAATTTAAACTTGGGCCGTGATCTTGTTGGTGCTATGGGCCGAGAACAAAACACGATATATATGGGTCGACAACTGCTGCTATGACGTGCTTTTAACAATAGTGGTGATACAATTCGTTTATTGTTGTTTAATGAGATGAAAATGATGATAAAGATAATGATGATATACGATGGTATGATAATAATAACTAAGTAATTAATGATGCGGATTAATATAAGGAAAGTAACAACAATTCAATGGTTAGAGGAGATGTCGGGTTAGTGGGAGGTCGCGGGCTCGAGCCGGGGCCGGGGCACTAGAATTTTTAAAGTTCGTTACTAAGGTAGTCTTATTATTATTATTATTATTATTATTATTATTATTATTATTATTATTATTATTATTATTATTATTATTATTATTATTATTATTATTATTATTATTATTATTATAATTATTATTAAAGTTATCATTAATCTCAATATTATTATTATCATTATTTTATTACCAGTATTATCAATATTATTATAAGTATCATTATTTTCAATATATTATTATTATTATTATCAGTATTATTATCATTATTACTACAGATAAAATAACTAGTATTACTATCAAAAATTAATATTTCATTATGAAACCTAAACATTATTATTATTAACACTGTTTTAAAATCATTATTTTTATAGTTATTATTATTAGTAGTATCATTATTTTTACTATTATAAAGTATTATTATTTTAATTATTATTATATTATCATAATAAATAAACATTTCTATGAATGTATATATTATAAGATATAAATATAATCATATATGAAAACATTAATACCTCGTAGTATATAAATATATAAAAATAAACATATTCAAATTAATAATTAATATAATTTAAAGATTTAGTTGCTCGCTTTACAAGTATAAGTGTTAATATATATATATATACTTGATATAGGTTCGTGAATCCGAGGTCAACCCTATACTTGTTAAATGACGTCATATGTATTTTTACTACAAAATACAGTATGGTGAGTTTCATTTGCTCTCTTTTTAATTGCTTTTGCAATATATATTTTTGGGCTGAGAATACATGCGCTGCTTTTATAAATGTTTATGAAATAGACACAAGTACTTAAAAATACATTCTACATTGAGTTGTACCACTGGCATACTTCCCTGTAGCTTGGTAACTACTATTTACATGGGTATTGTAAACGCGAATCCTGTTGATAGATCTATCGGGCCTGACAACCCCAACCGGGCTGGAAGACCAGCATTCAACGGTTGCACAGTACTTCGTTTCAGTGACTACACTTGGTACAGTGTAGTGAGATTTCATAATAAAGGGAATATGCGACGTTGATTAAATGTTAAGTATGGTTACCAAGTGCTCAACCACTTAGAATTCTTTACATACACTTGTAGTGTATTATGTTTATAATTATGAAATCTTGTGATCTATTGAAACTATTGATAACTATTGTTACGATAAACCTATGAACTCACCAACCTTTTGGTTGACACTTTTAAGCATGTTTATTCTCAGGTATGAAAGAAACCTTCCGCTGTGCATTTGCTCAATTTAAGGACATTACTTGGAGTCGATCATCGCAATGGGACCAGATGTTGATGACTTCGTCCAGGTGGATAAGGACGGGTCCTCACAATTGTTAAGAATAATAATAATTAACTTTGCGAACGACAAGTAAATACAAGATAAAAATAATAAGCTTATTAACTTGTGTGACTAAATAAATAACTTTAAAACTTGTGTAATTAAAATAATTAAACTAGGATAATTAAGGAGTCATTTAAGCAAATTAAAGTACAAGGACTTAAGTGAAAAATGTTAAACCCTAACCCTAATAAACCCTAGCCGATTTTTAGAGGGTAAAATACCCTTTTTGCCCCTCAAATTTTCGGCCCAAATCACCAACCCTAACCCCTTTTCCAAGCCAACTTGTTCCCTAAGTAATTCCTTATTAAACCCTAATTCTAGAATCCTCCTATCCTCCCTTTAAATAGAGACCTAACCCAACCCATTCCATGTACCAAATCATAATTACATCTCTCCCAAATTTCTCTCCCTCCCTCTCTTATTTTTGGCCAAAACCGAAAACCTCCACCATCATCACCATCGAAATCCACTACCACCTTCAAGGGATTTCCAAGTGATCTTCGAGTTGTTCTTCGTGTTCTTCATGTTCTTCGTGTTCTTCAAGGATCTTCAAGAAGTTCTTCAAGATTTTCAAGACTTTGATCTTCAATCTTCAAAGTGTTCATCTTTTCTTTGTTAATCTTCTCGGATCTTCAAAGGTATAATATAAAACCCTAAACTATTTCCATAATTCTTTGATCTTTGTTTTAATCTATATTCATAAACATATAAATATAAGAACAAACCTAGATCTATACATGTAAAAAAAAAGTAAATATATATGTATGTATATGTGAGTCGACTAAAAAAAAAAGGAAGGAAACTTTGATATTTAAAACCCTAGATACAATTAAGAGATTTGTTAGTGTTAATTAAGGAAATAAAATAAACCTATATATATATATATATATATATATATATATATACAAATCGACATATACATATATATATACATTAAAAAATAAATTTTTATATATATATATATATATATATATATATATATATATATATATATATATATATATATATATATATATATATATATACACGACATTATATACATATACATACTAAAACCCTAAACCCTAATTTAAACTATACTACTTTAATCAAAACCCTAGTTTTATTAAAAACCTAATTAATTATTAAACCCTAATTCATTAAACCTAACCCTAATTATTTAGTACCACTTCAATTATTAAAACCCTAACCATTACCTAATCATTACTACATTAAATAAAACCCTAATTTACTAAACCCTAATTTATGAAACCCTAGGACATTAATTACTAAACCCTAGTTATTAATTGTTACTTTAATTAACTAACCCTAATTAATGAAACCCTAATACTACTTATACTATTAATAAACATGTATACATTATTACTATTACTAGCACCTATAACCTACTGCCTATATTATAACACATAAAGATATTTTGGGATATGTATTAGAGATGTATAGATCTTCGTACTTTCTTGACGAATGGTTTCTATGAAACTCTAGGCGGAAGGGTTTGGATTTTCGATTTAAAGGGTCCTATAGCTCAAGCCCCTAGACCTGAAATGGCTATTCAAAGAGAAAGGGGTGATTGGAAGCTTATCTAATACGGCAAGTATCCTAAAATGGAAAACACTCTTAAAGTAGAAACTTTCTAGTTATAGAAACTTACTAAGATAAGAAACCTACTAAAAGTGGAAACTTTCTAAAAATAGAAACTTACTAGGAATGGAAACTTAGTAAAACGAACTATACTTATACCACTGTCATACTTAAACATTTACTTAAACATGGGTAAAAACACTTACTACTCTAAAATGTCATAGGTTGACTTTTTTGCTCGTTCATCCAACTTTCTATTTCCGAGGAATAACCGCATCTCTCTACTTACTAAGGTGAATTCATAGCCCCACTTACTATTGCGCAACCTATTTACTTTTACTTTTCTTGGGGTGAGACACATGCTGTTTTTACATTTTACACTTTAGACACAAGTACCAACTGTTAAAACTATGCTATACCCGGCTATGTCCGACTAAGTCCCTACAGTGATATTTTTAATTGCTGCTTGCATGCTTAATTATTGGGGGTAGGCCTATCGGGAGTAACGTCCCCGATATATTTGACTAAGTCTTTGTATTACTTAATAATGAAATTAAACCGACAAGTATAAACGATAACTTGTCTTGGGGCAAAATTGAACGTTTAGTCTAAATATCACGCATTGGCATAACTTTTTGATCCTGCGGGAGATCAACTTTACAACTAAATCTTGTGGTCTAAAACTACGGTCAAACTTTTATTAAACCTATGAACTTCACTCAACCTTTTTGGTTGACACTTTAGCATGTTTTATCTCAGGTGCTGTTTGATTCAAGCTCTTATACTTACTGCTTATGTGATACTACTTGGACATAGGATCAAGAGATATCGCATTTATTACTTTTGCATTTAAACATTTACTTATTCCTTTGTAACGACATTTCATTTTCTGCTGCGTACTCTTAATAAAGTTTGATTTTATCGTTTAGTATTGTTCTCGTTATTATAATATGTTGGTATATTTTGATATTAAGTCACATTTCGCCCCGGCCCTAACTGGGGGTGTGATAGATTGGTATCAGAGCAAACCAGGCTGTTATAGAGAACCAGGATTGCATTTTTATGTGTGCCTTATTTGCTAGCTAGGGTGTCTTAGGAATCTAGGAAACTATAACATTTCCTGCCTTAGACTTTAAAGCACTTAGGATTGCCCTATAATCTTAACATTTATGTTTTCCTAAACTTGACTAAAAGATTCTAATCAAAGTCTCTTTCCTAATGATAGGATGTCAAGCTCAAGCGTTAACAAGCCCAACAAGGCAACTCACAACCCTACTACCGAAGTAGGTGTTGGACACTCTGAAATATCAAGACCTGTTCGAAGTCCTTCTTACAGTCCTGCTTCACAAAACTATAGTCCAAATACTCTGCGAAATTCACAAAGGTCTCCTCAATATTATCCAACTCCGATAATCGAAGATAAAGGAAAACGTCATGAAGAAGCCGATCCATCAAGGAAGAGAGCCCGGACTCCTTCTTATAATGATGATGCTAAGTATGAGGGTTTGTTTCGCCACATGGTGAGAGTGGAGGTCCGTATGGATGAGAAGGACCGCGAAATTAAGAAGTTGGTGGAGGAAAATGTTGAACTAAGAAAAGAATTAAGGCTCCTAAAGTACGAGGAAGAACGCAACACTCATTGGGGGAAGCAATCACTTGGTCATCTCCAGGAGGATGTTGACTTCCGAATGAAAATGGAGAGAAGCCGAGTTGACAAACAACTTGCCTTAAGGGAATACGAAACCAATGCCGTTAACAGTCGTGTTACCAACCATTACGACAATCTTGAATACCTCTACGAAAAGCAAAAAGGGAAGAACGAGCGATATGATAACTTTATCAAAGAGTCTCTCGATTCTCAAATCGAAAGGCTAGAGAAACTTGTGAAGGATAACATGGAAAAAGTGATGAAGCAGTTTGAGGACGAGAAGAATAAATATGAAGACTACTTCAATCTTAATATTCTTTAGTTATCTTTCCTATTTTTCCATCTATGTAAAGGCTATGCCTTAAAACTATTTCTATTTCCGAATCATGTATTAAAAAGGCTTATTTAATGCCTCGTTCCTTAATAATATAAAGTGTTATATATATATATATATATATATATATATATATATATATATATATATATATATATATATATATATATATATATATATATATATATATATATATATATATATATATATATATATATATATATATATATATATATATATCATGTGATATCAATACTTTATCTTATTCATACTTGTAATTGCTCAACCCTATAATTATTAACTTATCCGACTTAGGTTCACTTATGTAGCGACATCATGGTTCGTCCAGCTGCAGCTACTGTTAACAATATTATTTTGACTACCGAGCAATTCCAACAGTTACTCACTGCCGCACAAGGTAATGCTCAAGCTAATAATGTTAATCCTCAACCAAAACCTTGTTCCTACAAGGATTTTTCAAACTGACACCCTCCTGCGTTCAAAGGAAATGAAGAAGCTGCCGAACTAGTTCGCTGGTTCGAGAAGATGGAATCTATTTTTCGCATTTGCAACTGTGGTGATGACGATCGAGTAAAGTATGCCACTAGCTCATTAGGTGGCAATGCTTTAACTTGGTGGTCTGCTCATGCCAAGTCCGTAGGAATTGACAATGCTAATGCAATTCCATGGGACGAACTCAAAAGCATGATGGTCAACAAATTTTGCCCGAGGAGTCAAGTTCATAAACTTAAAGCTGAGTTCTAGGAACTCAAGATCAAGGGTACTGATATTGAGAACTACACCAATCGTTATCTGGAACTTTCTACTCTATGTCCTGAGATGTTTCCTACCGAAGCTAGAAGAATTGAGCGGTATATTGAAGGTCTTCCTGAGGATGTTCAAGGGAATGTTATAGCTACCGAGAAGGTTACTCTGGATGCTGTGATTCTTATGGCACAAAATCTGATGTTAGCCAAGAGAAGGAGAGCGTTAGCTAATAAGCAGGTTGAAACTAAGGGTAATGATGGTAAGAGGAAGTTTAAGCCATCTCAAAGTTCGACTCAGAATGTTAGTAAGAATCCTGTGGATGGTACAAAGTCAAATTATAAGGGTTCCTATCCTTTCTGTATTCGTTGTGAGAGGCATCACCCGGGGCAGTGTACTGCTGTTTGTTCATTGTGTAAGAAAGTGGGACACGTTGCAAAGACGTGTAAGACTCCTCCAAAGGATAAGGCTATTGTTCCAGCCAAAGCTCCTCCTACTTGCTATACTTGTGGAGAAAAGGGACACATTAGTCCAAATTGTCCTAAAAAGAAGGATAATCCTGCTACAGGAGCTAATGCTACTGCTGTGAAGGGTCGTGCGTTTGTTATTACTGTTGCTGAAGCTTGAGATGAAGATGAGGTCATCACGGGTACGTATTTTGTCAATAATTGTTATGCAACTATTTTATTCGATACTGGTGCCGACCGAAGTTACGTGTCTAGTGATTTTTGTACCCTATTTAGTAAAAAGCCTCAACCCTTAGAAACTAAAAGATTAGTAGAGGTAGCCAATGGAAAAGTCATGCAAGTCGATAAAATCTATAAAAACTGCAACTTAATCTTAGCTTATAAGAAATTTAAGATAGACCTTTTGCCGGTCGAGCTCGGAAGTTTTGACGTCATAGTTGGAATGGATTGGTTACGTCCATTACATGCTGCTATCATGTGTTACGATAAAATTGTTCATGTTCCATTGGGAAATGGAGAGACTCTCATCATCCAAGGTGAAAAGAGTGGTTCCAATCTCAACATCATCTCCTGTATTAACACCCGCAAATACCTTATGAAAGGTTATCCCGCTATTCTAGCCCACGTTAAGATGATTGAATCGAAAGAGAAGCGTATTGAAGATGTACCAGTGGTTAAAGACTTTTTCGATGTGTTTCCCGAAGATCTTCCTGGTCTTCCACCTCCTCGACAAGTTGAATTTCAAATTGATTTAACTCCTGGTGCTTCTCCTATTGCTAAATCTCCGTATCGTTTAGCACCCTCCGAGATGAAGGAATTATCCAACCAGCTCCAAGAACTGTTGGATAAAGGTTTCATTCATCCTAGCTCATCCCCATGGGGAGCTCCTATTCTGTTTGTTAAGAAGAAAGATGGTACGTTAAGGATGTGCATTGATTATCGCGAACTTAACAAGCTTACTATCAAGAACCTTTATCCATTGCCACGTATTGATGATTTATTCGATCAACTTCAAGGGTCAAGCATCTATTCAAAGATTGATTTAAGATCTGGTTATCACCAACTCCAAGTCAAGGAATCCGATATTCCTAAGACTGCTTTTCGTACTCGATATGGACATTATGAATTCTGTGTCATGCCTTTTAGTTTGACCAATGCCCCTACTGTATTCATGGATCTTATGAATCGTGTCTGCAAGCCTTACCTCAATAAATTCGTTATTGTGTTCATTGATGATATCTTGATCTATTCCAAGAGTGAGAAAGAACATGAGCAACATTTGCATATGATTCTTGAACTCTTAAGAAAGGAACAACTCTATGCTAAATTTTCTAAGTGCGAGTTTTGGCTCAAAACCGTACAATTCCTTGGACATGTTGTTGATAGAGACGGAATACATGTCGATCCAGCTAAGATCACTGCTATTCAGAACTGGGAGATACCAAAGACTTCGAAGCATATTCGCCAATTTTTGGGACTTGCCGGTTACTATCGAAGGTTCATAAAATATTTTTCTCTCATTGCTAAACCTCTTACGAAGCTAACTCAAAAAGGAAATAAATTTGAGTGGTCTGAAGAACAGGAATCTGCTTTCAAGATTCTGAAGGAGAAATTGACCACAGCCCCGATTCTATCTTTACCCAAAGGTACTGACGACTTTGTTGTTTACTGTGATGCTTCGAAGCAAGGCTTTGGTTGTGTTTTAATGCAACGTGAAAAGGTTATTGCCTACGCATCTAGGCAGTTAAAGAAACATGAAGAGAACTATACCACACATGATCTTGAGTTAGGTGCCGTGGTATTTCATTAAAGATATGGAGACATTATTTGTATGGTACCCATTTTACGGTGTACACTGATCATAAAAGTCTTCGACACATCTTTGATCAAAAACAACGGAACATGAGGCAAAGCCAATGGCTCGAGCTATTGAACGATTATCACTGTGAGCTGAAATATCATCCTGGCAAGGCGAATGTAGTTTTCGATGCCCTTAGTCGAAAGGACGATGTTAAACGTGTTCGTGCTCTAAATCTAAAAATCAAATCGAATCTTATCTCGCGAATCTGTGAAGCTCAATTGGAAGCTATCAAACCGACACTTATCGAAGGTGAAGGACCCATTGGTTTTGAAAACCAACTTCAAGTGAAAGCTAATGGTACACGGTACTTTGGCAACAGAATTTGGGTTCCTCGTTTCGGTAATCTCCGTGAACTAGTCTTGGATGAAGCACATAAGACTAGATATTCTATTCAATTCGGTTCCGGTAAAATGTATCACGATGTGAAGCAATTCTACTGGTGGCCTAACATGAAAGCCGACATTGCTAATTATGTTAGTAAGTGTCTTACTTGTTTGAAAGTCAAGGCCGAACATCAAAAGCCTTCTAGTCTGTTGACACAACCTGATATTCCGCAGTGGAAGTGGGAATGTATCACTATGGAATTTGTTACTAAGTTACCTAAGACTTCGAATGGTAATGACACTATTTGGGTCGTAGTTGATCATCTTACTAAATCTGCACATTTCATACCGATCAAGGAAACCGATAAGATGGAGAGATTAGCACAGCTTTATATTAAAGAAATCGTCTCACGTCATGGTGTTCCTATCTCGATTATTTTTTATCGCGACAGTCGATTTGTTTCTAGATTCTGGAAAACTTTACAATCTGCTCTGGGAACTCAAATCGACATGAGTACAGCTTATCATCATCAAACGGATGGTCAAAGTGAACGGACTATTCAAACCATGGAGGATATGCTACGTGCTTGTGCAATCGATTTCGGTAAAGGATGGGATACACATCTACCTTTGGTTGAATTTTCTTACAATAACAGTTATCACTCCAGCATTAAAGCTGCACTTTTTGAAGCTTTATATGGACAGAAGTGTAGATCCCCTCTGTGTTGGGATGAACTCGAGGACAGACATTTAACTGGTCCTGAAATCATTCACGAAACTACTGAAAAGATCGCTCAGATTAAACAATGTTTAGAAACTGCCCGTAGCCGATAGAAAAGCTATGCCGATAGGAAACGAAAAGACATCGAATACCAAGTTGGAGATAAAGTCATGTTGAAAGTATCCCCTTGGAAAGGTGTTGTCTGTAGTGACCCGAACTTTTCCATGTTTATATATATTAATTGAGATTGATATTTACATGATTAAATGTTTCAAACATGTTAAGCAATCAAACTTGTTAAGACTTGATTAATTGAAATATGTTTCATATAGACAATTGACCACCCAAGTTGACCGGCGATTCACGAACGTTAAAACTTGTAAAAACGACATGACGATATATATATATGGATATACATATGGTTAACATGAGATTATGATAAGTAAGTATCTCCATAAGTATATTAACAATCAGTTATATACATATAAACAAGACTACTAACTTAAGGATTTCGAAACGAGACATATATTTAACGATTATCGTTGTAACGACATTTAAATATATATATATCATATTAAGAAATATTAATATATCATAATATCATTATAATATAATAATTTAACATCTCATTAGATATAATAAATAATGGGTTAACAACATTAATTGAGATCGTTAACTTAAAGGTTTCAAAACAACACTTACATGTAACGACTAACGATGACTTAACGACTCAGTTAAAATGTATATACATGTAGTGTATTTAGATGTATTAAAATACTTTTGAAAGACTTCAAGACATATATCAAAACACTCATACTTAACGAAAATGGTTACAGTTACTTTCTCATTCTTTTCTTTCATCAAGAATTCTAGTCGTATTCTTACCCGTATTATACACAGCTTCAAAACGTACTTACTATGGGTATATACCAATAGGAACTAGCATGGGATTCCACTCTTGATTATGTCATGTATGACTAATCAATTTTAACTTCTACCATGAGCTAGTCAACTAACTAGAACTCCTTTTAACCCCACTCACCACTCACCAATTACACTCATCATTCACTCCATTTCACTTCCAATTCTCTTTCTAATTCTCTCTCAACACACACACACTATTATGAACGTATTTTTCCAGTAGTTAATCATCATATTCATCAAAAATCACTTCAAGAATCAAGCTATAATCATCATAGGAAGAACACTTCAAGAACACTTCAAAAATCCCTTCAAGTTTACTAATTTACTTCCAAGCTTTCTAATCCATTCCAAGTAATCATCTAAGATCAAGAAACCTTTGTTATATATAGTAGGTTATCTTTCTTATTCAAGGTAATATTCATATTCAAACTTTGATTCAATTTCTATAACTATAAACTATCTTAATTCGAGTAAAAATCTTACTTGAACTTGTTTTTGTGTCATGATCCTACTTCAAGAACTTTCCAGCCATCCAAGATCCTTTGAAGCTAGATCATTTCTTGTCACTTCCAGTAGGTTTACCTACTAAACTTGAGGTAGTAATGATGTTCATAACATCATTCGATTCATATATATAAAACTATCTTATTCGAAGGTTTAAACTCGTAATCACTAGAACATAGTTTAGTTAATTCTAAACTTGTTCGCAAACAAAAGTTAATCCTTCTAACTTGACTTTTAAAATTAACTAAACACATGTTCTATATCTATATTTTATGCTAACTTAATGATTTAAAACCTGGAAACACGAAAAACACCGTAAAACCGGATTTACGCCGTCGTAGTAACACCGCGGGCTGTTTTGGGTTAGTTAATTAAAAACTATGATAAACTTTGATTTAAAAGTTGTTATTCTGAGAAAATGATTTTTATTATGAACATGAAACTATATCCAAAAATTATGGTTAAACTCAAAGTGGAAGTATGTTTTCTAAAATGGTCATCTATACGTCGTTCTTTCGACTGAAATGACTACCTTTACAAAAACGACTTGTAACTTATTTTTCCGACTATAAACCTATCCTTTTTCTGTTTATATTCATAAAATAGAGTTCAATATGAAACCATAGCAATTTTATTCACTCAAAACGGATTTAAAATGAAGAAGTTATGGGTAAAACAAGATTGGATAATTTTTCTCATTTTAGCTACGTGAAGATTGGTAACAAATCTATTTCAACCATAACTTAATCAACTTGTATTGTATATTATGTAATCTTGAGATACCATAGACACGTATACAATGTTTCGACCTATCATGTCGACACATCTATATATATATTTCGGAACAACCATAGACACTCTATATGTGAATGTTGGAGTTAGCTATACAGGGTTGAGGTTGATTCCAAAATATATATAGTTTGAGTTGTGATTAATACTGAGATACGTATACACTGGGTCGTGGATTGATTCAAGATAATATTTATCGATTTATTTCTGTACATCTAACTGTGGACAACTAGTTGTAGGTTACTAACGAGGACAGCTGACTTAATAAACTTAAAACATCAAAATATATTAAAAGTGTTGTAAATATATTTTGAACATACTTTAATATATATGTATATATTGTTATAGGTTCGTGAATCAACAGTGGCCAAGTCTTACTTCTCGACGAAGTAAAAATCTGTGAAAGTGAGTTATAGTCCCACTTTTAAAATCTAATATTTTTGGGATGAGAATACATGCAGGTTTTATAAATGATTTACAAAATAGACACAAGTACGTGAAACTACATTCTATGGTTGAATTATCGAAATCGAATATGCCCCTTTTTATTAAGTCTGGTAATCTAAGAATTAGGGAACAGACACCCTAATTGACGCGAATCCTAAAGATAGATCTATTGGGCCTAACAAACCCCATCCAAAGTATCGGATGCTTTAGAACTTCGAAATTTATATCATATCCGAAGGGTGTCCCGGAATGATGGGGATATTCTTATATATGCATCTTGTTAATGTCGGTTACCAGGTGTTCACCATATGAATGATTTTTATCTCTATGCATGGGATGTATATTGAAATATGAAATCTTGTGGTCTATTGTTACAATTTGATATATATAGGTTAAACCTATAACTCACCAACATTTTTGTTGACATTTAAAGCATGTTTATTCTCAGGTGAATACTAAGAGCTTCCGCTGTTGCATACTAAAATAAGGACAAGATTTGGAGTCCATGTTTGTATGATACTGTGTAAAAACTGCATTCAAGAAACTGATTTCGATGTAACATATTTGTATTGTAAACCATTATGTAATGGTCGTGTGTAAACAGGATATTTTAGATTATCATTATTTGATAATCTACGTAAAGCTTTTTAAACCTTTATTTATGAAATAAAGGTTATGGTTTGTTTTAATAATGAATGCAGTCTTTGAAAAACGTCTCATATAGAGGTCAAAACCTCGCAACGAAATCAATTAATATGGAACGTTTTTAATCAATAAGAACGGGACATTTCAGTTGGTATCTGAGCGTTGGTCATAGAGAACCAGAATTTTGCATTAGTGTGTCTTATCGAGTTTATTAGGATGCATTAGTGAGTCTGGACTTCGACCGTATTTACTTGAAAAATGATTGCTTAACAAATTTTGTTGGAAACTATATATTTTTAACATGTGAATATTATGTGATATATTAATCTCTTAACGCGTTTGATATTATGTGATAGATGTCTACCTCTAGAACAAGTCCCATTGACTCACCTAATAATAATGAAGAGTCAAATGTAAATTGGAATGATTTGTGGACTGATTCACAAGTTCCCGAAGAGGAACCGGAAGAAGAGTCGGAACCAGAAGAAGAATTAGAACCGGAAGAAGAATCGGAACCGGATGAAGAAATAGAACCGGTGGGGGAAATAATAAAACGGTTAAGTAAAAGAAAATCCTCAACCAACCGACCAAGGTTAATTATGGTCAATGGTGTTTCCGCTAAGGAAGCAAAATATTGGGAGGATTACCAATTCTCCGATGAATCGGATTCTGACGAGAATTTCGATGATGTTATAGAAATTACCCCAACTGAATTTAAAAAGGCAAAAAAAAATAATAAGGAAAAGGGCATAAAAATAGAGAAATCTAATTCCAACCCCGATGAACTTTATATGTATCGTCAACCCCCGAAGTCCTTAAGTTGTAACAATGACCCGGGAACCTCTAAACCACCAGGTTTTTCTAAACCAATGTGGAAAACGACGGCTCGTATTAGGGGAACATCATATATCCCTAGAAACTTGGCAAAACGAACCAAAACCGAAGAAGAAGAAGAAACAAGCGAGTCGGAATAAGATAGTTGTATTCGTGTGGTGTAATATATGTAATATAGTGTGCTTATGCTTTATGATATATGTAAAAATTGCTTGTATTAATAAGTATTTTTTTATGAATCTAACTCTTGTCTATTTTACAGTATAAAAACACAAAATGGATAGACAACCCAATATTTTAAGAGACCTACCCGGAGACATGATTGATGAAATCTTGTCTAGAGTCGGTCAGAATTCTTCGGCACAACTATTTAAGGCGGGATCAGTTTGTAAGACATTCGAAGAACGTTCCAAGAATGCCTTGGTTTATAAAAGGCTTTCGTTCGAAAGATGGGGGATATCACATTGGGAAATCCATAAGTTACGATGTGTTTACTTTGACGCATATATTGCGGGGAACCCAAATGCTATTTTACGCAATGGGTTAAGAAATTATTTTGACTCAATATATCCGAATATTGGACTTCGTGATTTAGAAAAAGCGGCTAACATGCAACATAAAGAAGCATGTTATGCTTACGGATTAGTAATGTTCGCTTCTCACCAAAGTGAGAACAAGAACATCGGGCTACAACTGTTAAACAAAACGTTCCCACAAGTGACGGAGTCGGTAATTGGGGTAAGAAATGAGGTTTTTAGATTGTTACGGGACTGTTGGACATTACGTAACCCTCGTCCCTTTGACGACGTTACAACACGCTGTCTTATCAACGGCCATAACGGTTATGTTCCACAAGACCAAGGATGGGAAGTAATCCTAGTAAAACCAGAATGCATGACTTGTTTCTGGACGTATGAATTACGTTTCTTTATTGCCTTTGCTGAACGACTTGTGTACTAGCTAGAATTATCTTCACAACTATCTTGTATCAAAGTTATTGCGTGCTATATTTCATGCTTTATGTAAAATAAGTGGTATTGTAAGTTTGTAAAATATTGTATAAAAGTTTGAACGCGAAATATTATTATAATCAGTTTTTCATATAGAATTGTAGTAGTTGAATTGTATATTAGCTACTAAGTATGAACTTAACGGGTAGGTACTACCCGAATTTAAACTTATAAAACGCTAATATGAAGGAAAAGCTTTTATAAATGAGTTCATATTATGCTACGAAATACTATTAACTACTCTTAATATTCTGTATGATTAACTTGTTCCATTTGACTATTTTGAAGGAAATGGCACCGACTACTCGACACACCGTGAATATGAATGAAGAGGAATTCCGTACTTTTCTAGCTTCAAACATAGCCGCAGTACAGGCTGCGCTACATACCAACAATAACCTTAGATCTAGCAGTACAGGAAATCATGTAGGATGCACCTACAAAGAATTCACTGCCTGCAAACCTTTGGAATTTGATGGAACCGAAGGACCGATCGGATTGAAACGGTGGACCGAGAAGGTCGAATCGGTGTTTGCCATAAGTAAGTGTACTGAAGATGACAAAGTGAAGTACGCTACGCATACCTTCACAGGTTCTGCGTTAACATGGTGGAATACCTATCTAGAGCAAGTGGGACAAGACGATGCGTACGCACTACCGTGGTCAGCATTCAAGCACTTGATGAACGAGAAGTACCGTCCCAGAACCGAGGTCAATAAGCTCAAGACAGAACTTAGAAGGTTACGAACCCAAGGATTTGATATTACCACGTACGAAAGACGATTCACAGAATTGTGCCTATTGTGTCCGGGAGCATTCGAAGATGAGGAAGAGAAGATCGACGCGTTTGTGAAAGGATTACCGGAAAGAATCCAAGAAGATATAAGTTCACACGAGCCCGCCTCCATACAACAGGCATGTAGAATGGCTCACAAACTAGTGAACCAGATTGAAGAAAGAATTAAAGAACAGACTGCTGAAGAGGCCAATGTGAAGCAAGTCAAAAGAAAGTGGGAGGAAAATGGTGATAAGAATCACCAATACAACAACAACAGCAATTACAACAATAATCGCAACAATTATCCCAACAATCGCAACTACAACAAACGGCCCAACAACAACAACAACAACAACAACAACAACAACAACAACAACAACAGCAACTACAACAATCATCCCAACAACAATAATAACCGCAACAACAACAACAATCAGAAGCAGCTATGCCAAAGGTGTGAAAAGTATCACTCGGGGTTCTGCACCAAATTTTGCAACAAGTGTAAAAGAAATGGTCATAGCGCGGCGAAGTGTGAGGTCTACGGACCAGGGGTTAATAGAACGAAAGGAACAAATGGTGTCGGAACGAGTAATGGCAGAGCAAGTAGTGTCAGAGCCAGTTATGCCAATGTAGTTTGTTATAAATGTGGAAAACCGGGCCACATTATTAGAAATTGCCCGAACCAGGAGAACACGAATGGACAAGGCCGCGGAAGAGTTTTCAATATTAATGCGGCAGAGGCACAGGAAGACCCGGAGCTTGCTACGGGTACGTTTCTTATTGACAATAAATCTGCTTACGTTTTATTTGATTCGGGTGCGGATAGAAGCTATATGAGTAGAGATTTTTGTGCTAAATTAAGTTGTCCATTGACGCCTTTGGATAGTAAATTTTTACTCGAATTAGCAAATGGTAAATTAATTTCAGCAGATAATATATGTCGGAATCGAGAAATTAAACTAGTTAGCAAAACATTTAAGATTGATTTGATACCAGTAGAGTTAGGGAGTTTTGATGTGATAATCGGTATGGACTGATTGAAAGAAGTGAAAGCAGAGATCGTTTGTTACAAAAATGCAATTCGCATTATACGAGAAAAAGGAAAACCCTTAATGGTGTACGGAGAAAAGGGCAACACGAAGCTACATCTTATTAGTAATTTGAAGACACAAAAACTAATAAGAAAAGGTTGCTATGCTGTTCTAGCACACGTCAAAAAAGTACAAACTGAAGAAAAGAGCATCAATGATGTTCCCATTGCAAAAGAATTTCCCGATGTATTTCCGAAAGAATTACCGGGATTACCCCCACATCGATCCGTTGAATTTCAAATAGATCTTGTACCAGGAGCTGCACCAATAGCTCGTACTCCTTACAGACTCGCACCCAGCGAGATGAAAGAACTGCAAAGCCAATTACAAGAACTTTTAGAGCGTGGTTTCATTCAACCAAGCACATCACCGTGGGGAGCTCCTGTTTTGTTTGTCAAGAAGAAATATGGTACATTCAGGTTGTGTATCGACTACCGAGAGTTGAACAAACTTACCATCAAGAACCGCTACCCACTACCAAGAATTGACGACTTATTTGATCAACTACAAGGCTCGTCTGTTTATTCAAAGATTGACTTACGTTCCGGGTATCATCAAATGCGGGTGAAAGAAGATGATATTCCAAAGACTGCTTTCAGAACACGTTACGGTCATTACGAGTTTATGGTCATGCCGTTTGGTTTAACTAATGCACCAGCTGTGTTCATGGTCCTCATGAACCGAGTGTGTGGACCATACCTTGACAAGTTTGTCATTGTTTTCATTGATGACATACTTATTTACTCAAAGAATGACCAAGAACACGGTGAACATTTGAGAAAGGTGTTAGAAGTATTGAGGAAGGAAGAATTGTACGCTAAGTTTTCAAAGTGTGCATTTTGGTTGGAAGAAGTTCAATTCCTCGGTCACATAGTGAACAAAGAAGGTATTAAGGTGGATCCGGCAAAGATAGAAACTGTGGAAAAGTGGGAAACCCCAAAAACTCCGAAACACATACGCCAGTTTTTAGGACTAGCTGGTTACTACAGAAGGTTCATCCAAGACTTTTCCAGAATAGCAAAACCCTTGACTGCATTAACGCATAAAGGGAAGAAATTTGAATGGAATGATGAATAAGAGAAAGCGTTTCAGTTATTGAAGAAAAAGCTAACTACGGCACCTATATTGTCATTGCCTGAAGGGAATGATGATTTTGTGATTTATTGTGACGTATCAAAGCAAGGTCTCGGTTGTGTATTAATGCAACGAACGAAAGTGATTGCTTATGCGTCTAGACAATTGAAGATTCACGAACAAAATTATACGACGCATGATTTGGAATTAGGCGCGGTTGTTTTTGCATTAAAGACTTGGAGGCACTACTTATATGGGGTCAAAAGTATTATATATACCGACCACAAAAGTCTTCAACACATATTTAATCAGAAACAACTGAATATGAGGCAGCGTAGGTGGATTGAATTGTTGAATGATTACGACTTTGAAATTCGTTACCACCCGGGGAAGGCAAATGTGGTAGCCGATGCCTTGAGCAGGAAGGACAGAGAACCCATTCGAGTAAAATCTATGAATATAATGATTCATAATAACCTTACTACTCAAATAAAGGAGGCGCAACAAGGAGTTTTAAAAGAGGAAAATTTAAAGGATGAAATACCCAAAGGATCGGAGAAGCATCTTAATATTCGGGAAGACGGAACCCGGTATAGGGCTGAAAGGATTTGGGTACCAAAATTTGGAGATATGAGAGAAATGGTACTTAGAGAAGCTCATAAAACCAGATACTCAAAACATCCTGGAACGGGGAAGATGTACAAGGATCTCAAGAAACATTTTTGGTGGCCGGGTATGAAAGCCGATGTTGCTAAATATGTAGGAGAATGTTTGACGTGTTCTAAGGTCAAAGCTGAGCATCAGAAACCATCAGGTCTACTTCAATAACCCGAAATCCCGGAATGGAAATGGGAAAACATTACCATGAATTTCATCACTAAATTGCCAAGGACTGCAAGTGGTTTTGATACTATTTGGGTAATAGTTGATCGTCTCACCAAATCAGCACACTTCCTGCCAATAAGAGAAGATGACAAGATGGAGAAATTAGCACGACTGTATTTGAAGGAAGTCGTCTCCAGACATGGAATACCAATCTCTATTATCTCTGATAGGGATGGCAGATTTATTTCAAGATTCTGGCAGACATTACAGCAAGCATTAGGAACTCGTCTAGACATGAGTACTGCCTATCATCCACAAACTGATGGGCAGAGCGAAAGGACGATACAAACGCTTGAAGACATGCTACGAGCATGTTTTATTGATTTCGGAAACAGTTGGGATCGACATCTACCATTAGCAGAATTTTCCTACAACAACAGCTACCCTTCAAGCATTGAGATGGTGCCGTTTGAAGCACTTTATGGTAGAAAGTGCAGGTCTCTAATTTGTTGGAGTGAAGTAGGGGATAGACAGATTACGGGTCCGGAGATTATACAAGAAACTACCGAAAAGATCATCCAAATTCAACAACGGTTGAAAACCGCCCAAAGTCGACAAAAGAGCATCGCTGACATTAAAAGAAAAGATATAGAATTTGAAATTGGAGAGATGGTCATGCTTAAAGTTTCACCTTGGAAAGGCGTTGTTCGATTTGGTAAACGAGGGAAATTAAATCCAAGGTATATTGGACCATTCAAGATTATTGATCGTGTCGGACCAGTAGCTTACCGACTTGAGTTACCTCAACAACTCGCGGCTGTACATAACACTTTCCACGTCTCGAATTTGAAGAAATGTTTTGCTAAAGAAGATCTCACTATTCCGTTAGATGAAATCCAAATCAACGAAAAACTCCAATTCATCGAAGAACCCGTCGAAATAATGGATCGTGAGGTTAAAAGACTTAAGCAAAACAAGATACCAATTGTTAAGGTTCGATGGAATGCTCGTAGAGGACTCGAGTTCACCTGGGAGCGTGAAGATCAGATGAAGAAGAAATACCCGCATCTATTTCCAGAAGATTCGTCAACACCTTCAACAGCTTAAAATTTCGGGACGAAATTTATTTAACGGGTAGGTACTGTAGTGACCCGAACTTTTCCATGTTTATATATATTAATTGAGATTGATATTTACATGATTAAATGTTTCAAACATGTTAAGCAATCAAACTTTTTAAGACTTGATTAATTAAAATATGTTTCATATAGACAATTGACCACCCAAGTTGACCGGCGATTCACGAACGTTAAAACTTGTAAAAATGACATGACGATATATATATGGATATACATATGGTTAACATGAGATTATGATAAGTAAGTATCTCCATAATTATATTAACAATGAGTTATATACATATAAACAAGACTACTAACTTAAGGATTTCGAAACGAGACATATATGTAACGATTATCGTTGTAATGACATTTAAATGTATATATATCATATTAAGATATATTAATATATCATAATATCATGATAATATAATAATTTAACATCTCATTAGATATAATAAACAATGGGTTAACAACATTAATTGAGATCGTTAACTTAAAGGTTTCAAAACAACACTTACATGTAACGACTAACGATGACTTAACGACTCAGTTAAAATGTATATACATGTAGTGTATTTAGATGTATTAAAATACTTTTGAAAGACTTCAAGACATATATCAAAACACTCATACTTAATGAAAATGGTTACAGTTACTTTCCCATTCTTTTCTTTCATCAAGAATTCTAGTCGTATTCTTACCCGTATTATACACAGCTTCAAAACGTACTTACTATGGGTATATACCAATAGGAACTAGCATGGGATTCCACTCTTGATTATGTCATGTATGACTAATCAATTTTAACTTCTACCATGAGCTAGTCAACTAACTAGAACTCCTTTTAACCCCACTCACCACTCACCAATTACACTCATCATTCACTCCATTTCACTTCCAATTCTCTTTCTAATTCTCTCTCAATACACACACACTATTATGAACGTATTTTTCCAGTAGTTAATCATCATCTTCATCAAAAATCACTTCAAGAATCAAGCTATAATCATCATAGGAAGAACACTTCAAGAACACTTCAAAAATCCCTTCAAGTTTACTAATTTACTTCCAAGCTTTCTAATCCATTCCAAGTAATCATCTAAGATCAAGAAACCTTTGTTATATATAGTAGGTTATCTTTATTATTCAAGGTAATATTCATATTCAAATTTTGATTCAATTTCTATAACTATAAACTATCTTAATTCGAGTAAAAATCTTACTTGAACTTGTTTTTGTGTCATGATCCTACTTCAAGAACTTTCAAGCCATCCAAGATCCTTTGAAGCTAGATCATTTCTTGTCACTTCCAGTAGGTTTACCTACTAAACTTGAGGTAGTAATGATGTTCATAACATCATTCGATTCATATATATAAAACTATCTTATTCGAAGGTTTAAACTCGTAATCACTAGAACATAGTTTAGTTAATTCTAAACTTGTTCGCAAACAAAAGTTAATCCTTCTAACTTGACTTTTAAAATTAACTAAACACATGTTCTATATCTATATGATATGCTAACTTAATGATTTAAAACCTGGAAACACGAAAAACACCGTAAAACCGAATTTACGCCGTCGTAGTAACACCGAGGGCTGTTTTGGGTTAGTTAATTAAAAACTATGATAAACTTTGATTTAAAAGTTGTTATTCTGAGAAAATGATTTTTATTATGAACATGAAACTATATCCAAAAATTATGGTTAAACTCAAAGTGGAAGTATGTTTTCTAAAATGGTCATCTAGACGTCGTTCTTTCGACTGAAATGACTACCTTTACAAAAACGACTTGTAACTTATTTTTCCGATTATAAACCTATAATTTTTCTGTTTAGATTCATAAAATAGAGTTCAATATGAAACCATAGCAATTCGATTCACTCAAAACGGATTTAAAATGAAGAAGTTATGGGTAAAACAAGATTGGATAATTTTTCTCATTTTAGCTACGTGAAGATTGGTAACAAATCTATTCCAACCATAACTTAATCAACTTGTATTGTATATTATGTAATCTTGAGATACCATAGACACGTATACAATGTTTCGACCTATCATGTCGACACATCTATATATATTTCGGAACAACCATAGACACTCTATATGTGAATGTTGGAGTTAGCTATACAGGGTTGAGGTTGATTCCAAAATATATATAGTTTGAGTTGTGATCAATACTGAGATACGTATACACTGGGTCGTGGATTGATTCAAGATAATATTTATCGATTTATTTCTGTACATCTAACTGTGGACAACTAGTTGTAGGTTACTAACGAGGACAGCTGACTTAATAAACTTAAAACATCAAAATATATTAAAAGTGTTGTAAATATATTTTGAACATACTTTAATATATATGTATATATTGTTATAGGTTCGTGAATCAACAGTGGCCAAGTCTTACTTCTCAACGAAGTAAAAATCTGTGAAAGTGAGTTATAGTCCCACTTTTAAAATCTAATATTTTTGGGATGAGAATACATGCAGGTTTTATAAATGATTTACAAAATAGACACAAGTACGTGAAACTACATTCTATGGTTAAATTATCGAAATCGAATATGCCCCTTTTTATTAAGTCTGGTAATCTAAGAATTAGGGAACAGACACCCTAATTGACGCGAATCCTAAAGATAGATCTATTGGGCCTAACAAACCCCATCCAAAGTATCGGATGCTTTAGTACTTCGAAATTTATATCATATCCGAAGGGTGTCCCGGAATGATGGGGATATTCTTATATATGCATCTTGTTAATGTCGGTTACCAGGTGTTCACCATATGAATGATTTTTATCTCTATGTATGGGATGTATATTGAAATACGAAATCTTGTGGTCTATTGTTACAATTTGATATATATAGGTTAAACCTATAACTCACCAACATTTTTGTTGACGTTTAAAGCATGTTTATTCTCAGGTGAATACTAAGAGCTTCCGCTGTTGCATACTAAAATAAGGACAAGATTTGGAGTCCATGTTTGTATGATACTGTGTAAAAACTGCATTCAAGAAACTGATTTCGATGTAACATATTTGTATTGTAAACCATTATGTAATGGTCGTGTGTAAACAGGATATTTTAGATTATCATTATTTGATAATCTACGTAAAGCTTTTTAAACCTTTATTTATGAAATAAAGGTTATGGTTTGTTTTAAAAATGAATGCAGTCTTTGAAAAACGTCTCATATAGAGGTCAAAACCTCGCAACGAAATCAATTAATATGGAACGTTTTTAATCAATAAGAACGGGACATTTCATTGTCCGCTTCGGTAAATGAAGTAAACTCAGTCCACGATATGTTGGGCCGTTCACAATCACTGAAAAAGTCGGTCCTGTGGCTTATCGATTAGAACTACCAACCGAACTCAGTCAAGTACATGATGTGTTTCATGTCTCAAATCTTAAACGGTGTCTTGCTGATGACACACTCGTTATTCCTCTGGATGATGTCCGAATTGATGAGCAAATGCACTTCGTTGAAGAACCTATAGAAATCATAGAAGGAGAGGTCAAACAAACACGTAAAAGCAACATACCTATCGTTAAAGTCCTTTGGAATTCGCGTAGAGGCCCTGAATATACCTGGGAGCGCAAAGACCATATGAAACGGAAATATCCCCATATCTTCTCAACTGCTGATGCAAACGAGGAATCTACCTAAAAACTTCGGGACAAAGTTTTCAATAACGGGGAGGTACTATAACGACCCTCATTTTTCCATTCTATATTTCTCATTTTTCCATTCTATATTTCTCATTTTTCCATTCTATACTTTTCCCTACTAAATGCCCAACTAAATAATTAAACTTAACAATTAAGACTTTATTTAACGATTGTTAAGAATAATAATAATTAACTTTGTAAACGACATGTAAATACAAGATAAAAATAATAAACTTATTAACTTGTGTGACTAAATAAATAACTTTAAAACTTGTGTAATTAAAATAATTAAACTAGGATAATTAAGGAGTCATTTAAGGAAATTAAAATACAAGGACTTAAGTGAAAAATTTTAAACCCTAACCCTAATAAACCCTAGCCGATTTTTAGAGGGTAAAATACCCTTTTTTCCCCTCAAAATTTTGGCCCAAATCACCAACCCTAACCCCTTTTCCAAGCCAACTTGTTCCCTAAGTAATTCCTTATTAAACCCTAATTCTAGAATCCTCCTATCCTCCCTATAAATAGAGACCTAACCTAACCCATTCCATGTACCAAATCATAATTACATCTCTCCTAAATCTCTCTCCCTCCCTCTCTTATTTTCGGCCAAAACCGAAAACCCCCACCATCGTCACCATCGAAATCCACCACCACCTTCAAGGGATTTCCAAGTGATCTTCGAGTTGTTCTTCGCGTTCTTCGTTCTTCAAGGAACTTCAAGAAGTTCTTCAAGATTTTCAAGACTTTGATCTTCAATCTTCAAAGTGTTCATCTTTTCTTTGTTAATCTTCTTGGATCTTCAAAGGTATAATATAAAACACTAAACTATTTCCATAATTCTTTGATCTTTGTTTTAATCTATATTCATAAACATATAAACATAAGAACAAACCTAGATCTATACATGTAAAAAAAAGTAAATATATTTGTATGTATATGTGTGTCGACTAAAAAAAAGAAGGAAACTTTGATCTTTAAAACCCTAGATACAATTAAGAGATTTGTTAGTGTTAATTAAGGAAACAAAATAAATCTATATACATATATATATACAAATCGACATATATATATATATATATATATATATATATATATATATATATATATATATATATATATATATACACGACATTATATACATATACATACTAAAACCCTAAACCCTAATTTAAACTATACTACTTTAATCAAAACCCTAGTTTTATTAAAAACCTAATTAATTATTAAACCCTAATTCATTAAACCTAACCCTAATTATTTAATACCACTTCAATTATTAAAACCCTAATCATTACCTAATCATTACTACATTAAATAAAACCCTAATTTACTAAACCCTAATTTATGAAACCCTAGGACATTAATTACTAAACCCTAGTTATTAATTGCTACTTTAATTAACTAACCCTAATTAATGAAACCCTAATACTACTTATACTATTAATAAACATGTATACATTATTACTATTACTAGCACCTATAACCTACTACCTATATTATAACACATAAAGACATTTTGGGATATGTATTAGAGATGTATAGATCTTCGAACTTTCTTGACGAATGGTTTCTACGAAACTCTAGGCGGAAGGGTTTGGATTTCCGATTTAAAGGGTCCTATAGCTCAATCCCTTAGACCTGAAATGGCCATTCGAAGAGAAAGGGGTGATTGGAAGCTTATCTAATACGGCAAGTATCCTAAAATGGAAAACACTCTTAAAGTAGAAACTTTCTAGTTATAGAAACTTACTAAGATAAGAAACCTACTAAAAGTGGAAACTTTCTAAAAATAGAAACTTACTAGGAATGGAAACTTAGTAAAACGAACTATACTTAAAACACTGTCATACTTAAACATTTACTTAAACATGGGCAAAAACACTTACTACTCTAAAATGTCATAGGTTGACTTTTCTGCTCGTTCATCCAACTTTCTATTTCTGAGGAATAACCACATCTCTCTACTTACTAAGGTGAATTCATAACCCCACTTACTATTGCGCAACTTATTTACTTTTACTTTTCTTGGGGTGAGACACATGCTGTTTTTACATTTTACACTTTAGACACAAGTACCAACTGCTAAAACTATGCTATACCCGGCTATGTCCGACTAAGTCCCTACAGTAATATTTTTAATTGCTGCTTGCATGCTTAATTATTGGGGGTAGGCCTATCAGGAGTAACGTCCCCGATACATTTGACTAAGTCTTTGTATTACTTAATAATGAAATTAAACCGACAAGTATAAACGATAACTTGTCTTGGGGCAAACTTGAACGTTTAGTCTAAATATCACGCATTGACATAATTTTTTGATCCTGCGGGAAATCAACTTTACATCTAAATCTTGTGATCTAAAACTATGGTCAAACTTTTATTAAACCTATGAACTTCACTCAACCTTTTTGGTTGACACTTTAGCATGTTTTGTCTCAGGTGCTGTTTGATTCAAGCTCTTATACTTACTGCTTATGTGATGCTACTTGGACATAGGATCAAGAGATATCGCAATTATTACTATTGCATTTAAACATTTACTTATTCCTTTGTAACGACATTTCATTTTTCGCTGTGTACTCTCAATAAAGTTTGATTTTATCATTTAGTATTGTTCTCGTTATTATAATATGTTGGTATATTTTGATATTAAGTCACATTTCGCCCAGGCCCTAACTGGGGGTGTGATACCCGAGAAATATTTATATTTCACATTAATATGTTACATTGTACATTCTTCAATTCTGATTCAATAATCAGTAACTATCCTACTTACATTCACAAGATATATGTATCCGTTCACCAAAGAACAATCAATTTCATACAAATTCAATTACATATTCTGATTTAACAGGTGACATCACTCCTAAATACTTACATCTTTCAAAGATATACTTTGACTTCAAAACTGTGCTAGAATATCACTTCTATTCATAAAACCCAGAAAAATATTCACGTCGTTCAAAATTCTAAAACATCATATGTATGTTGACGCTTACATCATGCGTTCAACACTCAAATTCAAAATTCTTGAAAACATCCTTTGTATCTTGACGATCACAATCAGCGTTTAATCATCTAAAAATGAAATTTCTTGAAACCATCTTGGATTTATAACCGATGATTCAAATGTGACTGCATTAAATGCAGAGGAAACAACAAAACTGTAGATGGCCTAAATGGCCAAGAGTTTGATGACAAAGAATGGGGTATTAGAAATGCTCAATGGAAAATTTTGGAACTGAAAAACGGATTGAGCTAACCATGAAGGAGACCAAGGAAAAATACAAGGACCACACCCAATATTCAAAGAATCCAGGAAATTATGGATCCGGTGAAATCTTTAGAGAATATCTTGCTCCGAAGTCATGTTGAAAGCTTGCGGAAAATTTTTCTTCATCAACTTTCGAACTTAGAAATTCCAAAATATCACCATAAATATCTTCGATATTTCTGAAGATATTTTCATAAATATTCTCGTCCGATATTATATACCTTTTCGTGCTATCTGTATTACATTATATTGGAAACTTCTGTAAAACCTAAGTATAAATTATGAATGAATTCTGGAGAAGTGTTGGGAATTAAAGCATGAGTTAGTATAATATAATGACGTCAGGCCAACGTGATTATATTACAATAAGTCATGCTAAATTTTTAATGGAAGATGATGATTCATAGACTTTATAATCATCATTTGCCATGTTACACGACTCTTACATTCTACTTAACCTCTGATATTCTTGATAGTTCTATTCTCAGTGATTCTGGTAATTTAACAAATCAAATCATGATATTACATTCCTTTATACTCAGAACATTAGGTTCATTTGAAACTTCATACCTACGAATTCTTGACCATTACATGCTTTACAAAAGCATGAAGCTTCGATATATAAGGGAAGATATAAAGCCCGATAACGACACCGAAATTACAAACCGTGTATATCAATGCGTATAGCAATATAAAGACACAGGAGAACTAAAAATACTATAAAACCAAGAGCATAGTAGAAGTAAACAGATTCCTCTGATGGTAAATGAAAAAGAAGAATGACTGCATATATGGTCAATATAATAACAAGTATCAATACGGGATTGAGCATATTAACAAATCTTTTGAAAGTATGAATTTATGAAGAAAGTATAAAGGTGATGAAGATAATGAAATGGAAGAAGCTAATTTATAGCAAAATTCCAAACACAGCAATCGAGGCAATTAACCGAATTTAATCAAAGAAAATTCTAATTTTCTTAAATACCGGAGAATCAAATCTTATAGATTACGAAGATTTCTTTAAATCCCTTGAATTCCGGAAATCAACTTTAACTATATCAATAGTTAAGGAGAACATTTAATTTCCTCATTTCACTCTTTTGTGATAGCTTCGTTTATACTCTTCCTATAATCGAAACGTTTTATCCATATTATTCAAAGATGATAAAACTCTATTTATCAACTCATATTCGTCTCGAAAACATTTTTATTGTTAGCCATGATGACCACAATCAATTTTCGGGATGAAATTTCTTTTAACGGGTAGGTACTGTAATAACCCGAAAATTTCCGACTAAATTTAAACTTAATCCTTATGTGATTCTGACACGATAATCAAAGTCAGTTTAACTGAATCTCAAATATTTTTGAACTATTCATATGGATTTAATTACCCTTCGACTGTTTTCGACTATTCACGAACAACTGTTTGTAGAAAGATATGTTTAGATGTATAAAATGTAATGTGATAAAAATTATACATATAATTTAACCATATTATTACTTCACAACTAATTTTTTTTTCTAAATTAAATAAAGTATGAATGCTAATAATTAATAACAAAATAGTTGAGTAGATACTAATTAGTGAAGTTTAAGTGTGAATTGATGATAAGGCTTACCGACATTCACATGGAGATTAATGATAGTGCATCTTTTCATCATTTTTTTTAGTTTTATTGTTAGGATTAGTTTATATATACAAAGTTAATCACTTTACAACTAGATTTATAGTCACCATCCTTATCATTTTTATTATTTGTATATATATATATATATATATATATATATATATATATATATATATATATATATATATATATATATATATATATATATATATATATATATATATATATCAACACCATCTAAGTTTGTTTCCATATACAAATTTGGATTTCTAGTACAGCACATAAACCAACTTACTATTTCCATTTTCTTATTTCAATCCAACCCACGTTGGTATGACTCATAATTTGAGTAGTAGACAAATTTAAAGTTGCTTTATGATGATAGTTACCTTACACATGTTTGTACTAGTTGATTTGCAGAGATTCTTAACACTAGTTATTATTTTTTTTATTTCCTTTTTGGTAATATATAAGATACATATGTAAACTAACTACTACTCCATGTGTGCATAATATATATTATAACCCCCCACTTGTACTACTTGTTCCTTTTCTGTGTAAAATGCAAGAGCATCAACCCCACTATATTGTTTCTATTTTTGGTTTCATACGTATCTATAATCTATATATATACACGACACTTATACACATAAATTTACACACAATACTTGATCTTCTTCTTCCTCACCCACAAACCGTCACCACTTCAACCATATTAACCACTACCTTTATTTCCTTGTTTCTTTTTCTTCGATTAACCACCACCTACACGACACCATGAGTACCACCGGACTACCACTCTATTTCTGTTTCGCTTTCTATTTCTGTTTGATCGAGCGACACCAACCAAACCCATCAAAACTGCTATCCTATCTCCAGTTCTCATTCGATCACCAAACCTACCTATTTAGGCCATCATAAAGTTGCTACAGCTGCTACTGCATTTTTGCTCGATCAGCCAAAGCCAAAAACCACCTCCAGCCGCCTTTAAACCCACCACAGATCACCATTTAAGGCTGCTGCAACTGCTCGATGTTGTTGTTTTTCTACTGCAGCTGCTCTTCTCGCTTCCATTTTCTGTTACAACGACGACAGTACGATGACGTGATGATGATGAGCTGTTGTTGTTGCCACTACCACGTTTTTTGTTTTGGTTATACAACGATGATAGTGAATCTGATAAGAATGATGATGATACGAGGTGGTGGTAATTCGAAGAAAGATGATAATGAATGAACGATGAAGGATTATGATGAAGACAGTGATGATCGATGTTGATGATAGTGGTTATGTGATTATGATTACGATTATAATTATGTTACGATTATGATTATTGTTATGTTGATTAGGTGTCTGATCAAATGAGTTGTAGAAGATGAAAAAGAAATAGAAACAGATAAAAACGAGTTAAAAATAATTTGAATAGGATTTAATTCAGAAAAACAAGAATGGCTGGATGGTTTGAGGGTGTTTCGGGTGAGCGAGAGGTCACGGGTTCGACCCCCATCTTGGGCATTTTTTTTAAGAAAGCTTTCTAAGGTAGTTTCTATTTCTATTATTATTATTATTATTATTATTATTATTATTATTATTATTATTATTATTATTATTATTATTATTATTATTATTATTATTATTATTATTATTATTATTATTATTATTATTAGTATTATTATTATTATTATTATTACTACTAACATCATAATAAGTATTATTATTAGTATCATTAAGTTTATTAGTATTATTATTAAAACTATCATTATTATTATCATTTTAAATATTATTATCATTATTATGATTAGAATTATTATTATTATTATCATTTTGAAAACAATACAAATTATTATTATTATCATTGTTATTAGTATTAGTATCATTTTATATTTATAAGTATTATTATTAATGTTATCATTTTTATTATTACTAATATGACTATCTTTATTAAGTATTTTTATTATTAAAAAGTATTATCATTATTATCATTTTAACAAAAATTATCATTTTTACTATCATCAAAACTATATTATTATTATTATTATTATCATTATTATTTTTACTACTAATATTATTATTATTATTATTATTATTATTATTATTATTATTATTATTATTATTATTATTATTATTATTATTATTATTATCATTATTATTTTTACTACTACTACTATTATTATTATTATTATTATTATTATTATTATTATTATTATTATTATTATTATTATTATTATTATTATTAAAATTATTATTATTATTATTACAAAATAATACAACTCATTATTCATTATCATTATTAATATCATTTTATCAAATAAATACTTATATATAGAATATGTATATAAAATTATATATATAGAAATATATAACAACATAAAAATATATATAAACTTATTCGATTACGAGTATATGTGTTATATATATACTTGATATAGGTTCGTGAATCCGAGGACCACCCTACACTTGTTCAGTGCCGTCATATGCATATTTACTACAAACTATCGTATCGTATCGTGAGTTTTCATAGCTCCCTTTTTATATATTTTTTTGGGCTGAGATTACATGCGCAACTTTTATAACTAGACACAAGTACCAACTATTAAACTGTACTATATCTGGCTATGTCCTGCAAGTCCCCACTGTGATATTTTTAATTGCTTTTACATAACGCATTCTTAATTATTGGGGGTAGGCCTATCGGGAGTAACGTCCCCGATACATTTGACCAAGTCATTGTATTACTTAATAATGATTCAAACTGATAAGGACATTACAACTTGTCACGGGGCAAACTTTGAAACTGTTTAGTCTAAATATCACAAACTTGGCACTACTTTTAGATCCCTGCGAGATCTACTTTTATAAATAAAAATCTTGTGGTCTATATCTATTACTGAAATCATTATTTATGACAAACCTATGAACTCACTCAACCTCGTGTTGACTTTTTAAGCATGTTTATTCTCAGGTACTTAAATATTGCTTCCGCTGTATATCTATTGCTTTGATGATGATTTCTTGCCATGCTTGGAGTCTTCATGCATACTTACCAATTCATTTAAAAACATTTAATGCTCTAAATACAATGTAATCTATTTATCTTTCGCTGCAAAACTCAATAAAACGTTTCATATAGAGTCGTTCTCGTTTATACAAGCTGTGATTTGATATAATTAGTCACAAATACCCCAGATGCTATTTGGGGGTGTGACAATTATAATTCTGAAATGGTATGCATGCCTGTAAACTTTCGATGTGATGAAAGTTTGTCTTTTAAAAACGAATGCAATGTTTGTAAAATGTATCTTATAGAGGTCAGAACCTCGGGATGTAATCAACTATTGTGAATCGTTTATAATCGGTATGAACGGGTCGTTAAAGTTGGTATCAGAGCGGTGGTCGTAACGAACTAGGTCTTGCATTAGTGTGTCTAACTAGTAATTGTTAGGATGCATTAATAAGTCTGGACTTCGGCCTAGTAGTTGTTAGGATACATTAATAAGTCTGGACTTGAACCTGGTCTGCATGTCAAAAAGTTTTGCTTATCATTCCTAGTCGGAAATTATCTGCTTATCATTCTTAAGTCTAGACACATCTTATTGCATTGATTGTATGAATAGTGTATAGACAAAAATTCATATCTTAGCGTATCTGCTAATTCATATTTTAGCGTATCTGTTACTGTGAACTTTGCCTGACGTATTTCGTAAATTCCTCCGTAATCTACGAAATCTTTTGTTCTATATATATAGATATTCTATGTAATTTGAATACCATCCGATAGCCGGAAATCATTTCATATTGAAAAATCCTTTATTCAATCGTACTAAATGGAACTCACCACTAGTTCAAGTCCCTCGGATTCCGATATGGAGTTTCACTCGAGCTTTAAAAATAGTGTAACCGGAATGGATCAACCAATCAACCATCATCTATTCTGGATGAATTGGGGATGGGTTCGTAGTTTACTTAATCATTGGAGACAAAAAGAAGGTAATCCCTTCCATCCACCACATTTTCCTCTTGGCGAAGAACCTGAAGCACTTACCGGCGAACCAGTCCGAAACACCATTTTCACCCTCATTTCCAGAGTATCTCGCCATGACTATATCATAACTTAGATTCTAAACCTTACTCATTTGCTCGTTCCTACCGACAATCATCCCGGAGTAATAACAGAAGTCAACAAGCTTCACGCCCGAGTTGTAGCCTTGGAAAATATGGTGCAAAACGTACCAGCTTCAGCAACATCACCGACACCAACAGTACCACCAACATCAATACCAGTACCACCAACAACAACAACATCCGCATCACACGCCTCAACATCACAATCTATACCTCTAGCATAATCATCGTTCTACATATCGTTCTACATCATTTATCTTCGTTCTACATGGCAATTATGTAACCTTTAATGTTTTATAGATTATGTATTCTAGATCTAACGATAAATCAAATGAGATTAATATCATATTAACTCATTAAATCCATGATTACATCTGAAGAAAATATATATGTATATATGTTTTCATAAAGATTGTAATTAAAAATTCATTTGTACAAACTGTTAATGGTGAAAATATTTTAACGGGTAGGTAATACCCGAGGAATATTTAAATCTCACATTAATAAGTTACACAGTACATTTTTCGAATCTGATTCAATAGTCATTTACTATCCTACTTACATTCACAGATATACGAATCCGTTCACCAGAGAATAACTATTTTCATTCAATTTCATATTTGGATTTTGACTTATCAGAATCCAACAAGTGGCATAATGAAGAAAACATTTGACAAAATAAAATTTGTTAGAAACAAACAAATTAACTATGAGAAATTTTGTTAAGAATCTACGCTAACAAAATCCTAGCTAACTGTTCCTAGCTAACTGTTAATTCCTTATTACATTATTTATAGCAATTTATTTATCACAATTTTAATTCTCGCAATTTTATTATCGTCATTTAATTTCTGTTATTTATTTACGCACTTTAAATATCGTCGGATAAATCGGGACACATATACAATGTTTTGACATATCATATTGACGTCATCTGTATATATTATTTGAAATAACCATAGACACTCTATATGCGGTAATGCTTGAGTTAGCTATACAGGGTCGAGGTTGATTCTAAAATAACATATATACTTTGAGTTGTGATCGAGTCTGAGACATGTATACAATGGGCCACGATATGTATTAATCAATACGAATATTATATATTAAACTACATATGAATTATTGAATTACTAATTGTTGACTACTAACTGTGGACTACTAACATTGGACAATTAAACTGAATTAAAATATTGATTATAACATATGAAACTAAACATTCCTTCAAGTTTGCCACTTTATTTCATCTTAAACCTCATTTGTATCTTGACGATTACAATCTGCGTTCAAACCTTTCATGATTCTTGAAAACACCTCAATTGAGAGGATGATCCAACCACACATTATTTACGAAAGGAAGAACTTATGCATATGGGCCTGCACCTGGGAAAACTCTTGGAACCAAGTAGAAGTTTAAAATGAATTTATAATTCCTTGGCGTTGTTATTACCGAAAATAACTTTACAATCTCTTTCCAAATTAGCCAATTTTGTCACAACTCCAGCAAGTCAACTTCGACTTTTCAGTTGGACTAGCCTTATTATAACCTTAATATATACGTTGTCTTTTCGTCATCGTTACCGGGGAACCGTTTATATCTCACCATATTAGCAGTAAACTTACCAACAACTCCGTTGATCTTTGAATTTCCGAAAAATCATTATATTTATCGAAACCCTATCTGTATCTTATAACGAGAATTACCATATCAATTACCGAGAATCAGCAATCAGTATTTTAAAATCTCGCAGCATATCTACATCAACAGTTATATGTATACATATAACATTGATCTCTTGGAATTATGATCTTCCATTCTGAAATTCTAAAAAGCACCCAGTCTACGAATCAATACTCCAAATTTCAAAAAAGCTGAATGAAGCAGCAGAAACTGTAGACAACCGTAACTGTCAAAAGTTGGATGATAGTATGTTGGCAAAGCTCAAAAAAGTTGGAACTGGAAAACGGATTGAGCAAAACATGGAGGAGGCTGTGGATAAATCACAAACACTAAACCTGCCTTCAAAGAATCCAAATGATTCAGTGTCTGCTGAAGTCATTAACGAATACCTTACTCCTGACTCTGAACCCTTACGGAAAAATCTTCTTCATCATCTTTTGATATTAGAAATTCTAAGATATCATCGTATCTTTCATTATAAATATCCTCAATATTTCTGAAGATATTTTCATAAGTATTTTTATCTGAAATCATTTATCTCCTCGCATTATCTGTATTACATCATAAAGGAAACTGAGTAGTTTCTATTCTGTAAACCTTTGAACTTAAAATACGAATGTTTTGAAGGAGTGTTGGGAACTGAAGCATGAGTTAGTATAATATAATGACACTTGATCAACGTGATTATATTAAAGTAAGTCATGCTGAGTTTCTAATGGAACGTGATGATTTACAGACCCTACCGTCATCATGTGCCATGTTACACGACTCTTACATTCTACCTAATCTTCAAACATATCAAGAACATAATTTCTTGATAGTTCTATCTTTTCCGGATTCTCTGATAATTTAACAAGTCAGATCATGCTATTACCAGTTCTTTCTTAGAACGTTAGCCATGATCATTCGAAATTCAAAGATTTAATCTACGAAACCGAGACATCCTAATCGCTTTACTTTAAGTTGGGAAGAAAATAAAAGCATGAAGCTTCAAAATATAAGGGAAGATATAAATCCCAACAACAACTCAGAAATTACAAACCGTGTATATCGATGCGTATAGCAATATAAAGACACGGGAGAACCAGAAACACTATAAACCCAAGAGCATAGTAGAAGTAAACAGATTCCTCCGGTGATACATGAAAAATAAGAACGATTAATATGAAGGTCAGAAGTATATCAAGAATCAGGACTGGATTAAGCATATTAATTTATGGTTTGAAAATATGAACTGAGGAAGAAAGTATAGGAGTGATGAAAATAATGGAAACGAAAAGGGTGGATTATAGTGAAATATCCGAAGGGATAATCGAGACAGATCGTCGCATTTAATCAAGAAGATCATAATTTCCTTAATTACCGAAGAATCGAATCTCATATAGGGTTCGAAGATTATCTATAAATTCCTTGAAATCCGAAATTCAACCGTGACTACGTCAAAAGTCAAGACGAATCTTATTTTCCTTAATTCACTATTTTGTGATAGCTTCACTCGTACGCTTCGAGTAATTGATTTATTATATCTATATTACTCAATGTTGATAAAATTCTATTTATCAACTAATATTCGTCATAAAAACATTTCTATTATTAGTCATGACGACCTCGATCAAATTTCGGGACGAAATTTCTTTAACGGGTAGGTGCTATGACGACCCGGAAATTTCCTACCAAATTTAAACTTTATTCTGTTATGGTTTCGACATGATAAGCAAAGTCTATTAAATTGAGTCTCGAAAATTTTAAACCGTTTACATAGATTCATTTAAACCCTTGACTGTTTTCAACGATTCACGAACAATCATTTATAAATAGATACATGTATATAAATATATGTGTAGATATATATATATATATATGATAACATGATAACTTGAAATACATTAATAAAATACTATACGATTTAGTTTCTGGAAGTAAAGACGTATGATAATTTATGATATACAATAAAAACTTGATATTTAAAACATAATTAATTATATAGTAGTTTGAATATATATGATTTCAATACATAACTATTACTATATGTATATTGTTAAATGTATAAATATTAAATATACAATGTATATTATATAAATATGAAATATTACAAAACTAATAATATATATGTAATTACAAGTTAAAATATAAAGGATATATCAATATTATTATTATTACTTTCATTATAATTACTAATGTTAATATTGATATTAATATTTGTATTAGTAATATATATATAAATTTGATATGTATAAGTTGTTATATTATTATTAATATTATTATCATCATTAATAATGTCAATGTTATTATAATGAGTACTATTATCATTAATCACATTATTATTATCATTTTTATTTTTATTTTTATTATTAGCATTAATATTAATTATTATTAAACTTATTAAAAATTATCATTTTTGTTATTTTTAATATCATCATATTATTATTATTATTTTAAATTTATTAGTATCTTATCACTAATATTATTATTATTATTAATATAATTATTATTAGTTAGTATTATTATTATTAATATATTTATTATTTATTAATATTAATTATTAATTATATAATTTAGAAAATCAGGAAAAAAAGATCTGATTCAGTTTCATGTATCCATCATCTGTAGTTGATTATGTTTTCTGTCTCTAAACTGGTACCAGTCAATTTTTAAATTGCATAAATAAACAAAATCCGTTGAGAGTCATAATCATCTTTTATTTTTTTATTTATTCCTTTGTACCTGATCGAATATCTTGTGTCGACAAATCCTTGCTACAAAACATTATAAATCGAATCTAGTTACAGTATTAACCTATTACTTACATTCTATATAATAAACGACTGCAATTCAAGGATGACAAGCCCAAAAATATTACAGAAAAGCTCAACACCTCTGTTTTGAACTCAAACTGCAAAAACCTTGAATTTGAACTCAATTTCAAAATGTATAAAAGTAGTTTTGTCAGAAACCCTACACTCAAAACTTTCTGTAAAGTTTCAACTTACAATTTTTCGACTTGAGTTTTAATTTCAGAGTCAAAGCTCAAATTCAAAAAGTCAAACATTCGGTTCATCAGAAAATTCGACTTCCTGTTATTGTTTTAAGTTCAATTGATGAATCAAACAGTTTTTAGGAGTCGTTTACAACTTCTCTCATGTTATAATTATTAGTTAAAACAGCCTAGATTGTCGAAACGTGATTTGAGCTCAAGTATTTTTCAAAAACGCTGTTACAGCACATTTTTTTTTTATTTTTTTTTCTGTTTAATCAATTCAATAGCAATTGATCTTTGCTGCTATAATTCAAGTCACAAATAAAACTAGGTAAATATCTGTTATAAAATTGAAGGGTGGTTTAATCTCCTGGTCGCTTGAATATGGGAGGAAGAAGATATAGAAAACAGGAATAATGGTTAAATAAATATTGGGTGAGTATAAATTCTGAAAAAAAACATAACGAGATCAATGGTTAGAGTGCGTGTTGGGTTAGCGGGAGGTCTCGGGTTCGAGCCCAGTTCGGGGCAATTCTTTTTAGAACGACTTTTAAAGGGTATACATTTCTATTTTATTTTCTAATTATTATTATTATTATTATTATTATTATTATTATTATTATTATTATTATTTATTGTTAATATTAATTATTATTATTATTATTATTTTGATTATTAGTAATGTTGCTATTATTATTAGTATTATAATTATTAATATTGTTATTATTATTACAAATACAAGTATTAATTATCATTACTAACATTATTATGATTATAGTTACAAAATTGAATATTATTATTATTATTGTTAAGTTAGTTATTATGATTACTAACATACTACAATTTATTATTATTATCATTAAATATTAGTAATATCATTATAATTACAATTGTTAGTATCATTATTATCATTATTATTATTATTATTATTATTATTATTATTATTATAAGTATTATTATATTACCATTATTATTATTAAAAGGATTATTATAATTAGTATCATTATTATTATCACTAGTATTATTATCCCTAATATTGTATTAGTATCAAGTTATAATTATTATTATTATTATTATTATTATTATTATTATTATTATTATTATTATTATTATTATTATTATTATTATTATTATTATTATTATTATCATCATCATCATCATCATTATAAGTATGATTATTTATATTATAATGAGTATTAATAATATGTAATTACTAAAATCATTATTATAAGTATCATTAACTGAAAAATTGATATTTTACAGTTATTATTATAAATAACATTATTTATTATCATTAATATAATTATTAACAATAATACCTTATTTAGTAATATTAAGTATTATAATTATTATCATTTTTATCAATATTAACAAAATTTTAGTATTACTAAAATTACTATTTTTAATAAACAAATGATAAATAACATATATAAAAATATATTTAATACATATAACACAACAAAATTACTAGTTTTATATACAAAATGAATATATGAGACGTATATATATTATTAATATAAAAATGATATAATTAGTAAATCATGGATATATAAACTTATTCGATTACGATTATGGGTATTAATATATAGACAAATTATATAGGTTCGTGAATCCAAGGACAACCCTACACTTATTCAATATCGTCATATGTATTTTTACTATAAAATACAATATTGTGAGTTCATTTGCTCCCTTTTACTCTTTACATTTTTGGGACTGAGAATACATGCGCTGTTTTTACAACTGCTTTATTAAATGCCTTTGAAATCTATATTTTTGGACTGAGATGCTTTTATAAATGTTTGACGAGATAGACACAAGCAAAACATTCCTCGAATGAATTATTATGCAGACAGAAGTTCTGTGGATTATTATTGAATTAGTTGGACGTTATAATTACCACTAATTGTTGTGAATATTTCCCCTGATTATTATTGCTTGGTAACCTAAGAATTAGAAAACGGGTATGGCCCTAATTCACGCGAATCCTAAAGGTAGCTACCGGGTTTAACACCCCCACCCAGAATGTTCACTAGACGGAAGAGCTAGTGGGCGTGGTGTTTAGTACTTCGAAGTTTATATATTATACAGACGAGATGTTCTGTTTTTGGGGATATTATTGATGCGCATTATATGTTAAGGTCGGTTACCAAGCCCAGCGATGAAAGTAAAGTGAATGTTATGTATCGAGAGAATGATTTTTATACACAGGTTATGTGTATTATTTTTGTGCACGAGATATGTGTACGGTTATTTAAAAATTGCGAGGCAACCTACGGGGGAGAAAAGGATACGAACCTACTCTGCTAAACATTATGAAAAATGGTTTTGTACACGAGATAGGTGTACTTTATTTAAATCTTGTGGTCTATCAAAATGATGAATTTTATTGCTTATGATAAACCTATGAACTCACCAACCTTTTGGTTGACACTTGAAAGCATGTTTATTCTCAGGTATGAAAGAAATTTTTCGTTGTGCGTTTGCTCATTTTAGAGATATTACTTGGAGTCATTCATGACATATTTCAAAAGACGTTGCATTCGAGTCGTTGAGTTCAACAAGATTATTAATTAAATCAATTATAGATTGGATATATTCTGAAATGGTATGCATGCCTGTCAACTTTCGATGTGATGAAAGTTTGTCTTTTAAAAACGAATGCAATGTTTGTAAAATGTATCATATAGAGGTCAGAACCTCGCGATGTAATCAACTATTGTGAATCATTTATAATCTGTATAAACGGGTCGTTAAACCGTATACTGGATTACCTGGCCCGTATACCTGATTTTTCGACCCATATACCCGATTACTCAGCCCGTATACCCAAAAAAAGACTTGAATACCCTTGGAATAACCCATTTATCCAACAGTTCATAAGTAAATGGAGACCATGATACCCGTGGAAAAATCCATTTACCCGCTAGTTAGTAACTAAATGGAGACTCGACGGATTTGGGGACGGGTTTGAGACGGGTTTTTCTAATCGGGTTTGGGTCTGGGATTACCTAAACCCAGCCCAAACCTGACCAGATGCCATCTCTACTCATCTCGAGTCTATGCTTTGACATAGTGATACACAGAAGGGAAAGTAAAAAAAAATTGGAAGGGGATGAAGTAATGTAATATCAATAACATTATTACACATCATACAACGTTAACTGATATTCTTTTAGGAATAAAGCACGTGAGCCCTAACAAGACTAGATAACCCTAGGTTATCAAGCCCACTTACTATAAACGAAAATAATTAATGTTTATGAAGAAACTAGCAAAAACGATAAAGATAAGAGAATTTAATGAGGTTATATGTAATCACGAATGATTACTTTAATCCTCGGCCATCAAAGAGAGTTCTTTTATTGATAAAATTCGTGGATACATATATGGGTTACAATAAGATGCTTAAATAGGCAAAACTAAACAAATAAATAGCTTTGGGAACAAGAAAACTCGATTTTGGAAACTTCCTCACAGACGAAGCCGCGTCGCGCCAGGGATAGCCACGCCGTGCCTCCAAGGCAAAAACCAAAACAGAAGTTTTCCTTCAGCTCGACCCCTGTTCACACTCTAGGCCGCGTCGCGCCTAGGATAGGCCGCGGCACGCCTTGTCTGTTGAACCGAATTCTTGTTTAACTCGCTTCGCACACCAACAATCTCCCACTCGAAGAGACGTTAAACATCATCCATCTTAACCTGACATCATCAACATCATCATCCCACAATAACAACTTGACCCGCTAATTATACCTCCTTTTGATACCGCCGAATTTGCACCCAGATCACGCCGCACTTCATTCGATAACCTTCAAACAAGTGAAGTCTTTCGACACCAAAAAATACCGCTGAGCTATAATTCGATCCATTTGTTCCTAGCTTGGGAAACAAGACCCTCTCTTTTGCTATGGCACATACCTCCTTAGCTTTGGAGATAATGGGTCGTTTGATTCCGACTCGACCCAATTAACCCCATTGCCCAAGCGATCCACCCGTACATAATATCATCCACCCGATTCAACTTTCCAACAAAGAATAAACCCGCCGGTAGATCAAACATGTGGATAACACCATCAAGGCAGCCGTGTGAGAACGCAATCACACCCTTGATCTTCCACATAACCGCCTTTGCTTTCACCATTGGAACATCGACCACATACGTGTGCACGTGTTTTGACAAACTCGATTTTCCATCCTGAGCCAAATCCCATTGTACGGACGTATCATTAACCATTACTCTTAAGAAAATCTCTTACTCATCTTCCTCGGTCAACCACAACAAGGTTGTCATTGGAGAAGATCTTCCCGAAGTACCGAAAGCTCCAGTGTACCCAATTCGACCCGAATTTTCACTAGCTTCAACTTCCTTTGAGCTCCCACTCAAACAAGATCCCTCAACAATTCCGAAAAGCATTAGCATGCTAGGACTTTTGACATCCACAAAATCACCTAGCCATTCCTCTTTAGGAACTTCAACCATATACATGGTTCCCCTTTTAAATCCGCGAGCAACCACATAATCTCACTTAAACACTACCCACTTTTGATCTCCAAATAGGACATGACAATTATCGTCATCCAATTGCCCAACCAAAATCAACCGACTCTTGAGCTTTGGAACGAACCGCACATTCCTCAAGATCTAAGCATAATTTAAGTGTCTAACTACGAGATCACCAATACCCGCAATTTCAAGTATACTCCAATTCACAACTCGAACCTTACCGGAGTATTCCTTGAAGTTCACCATCTCATTCATGAATGGGGTAACATGATACGAGGCACCCGAATCTAAAACCCAAGATTCGTCAAGAACCTCTTTTTGACACATCAACGCATCTTCGATCACCACAATCGATATGCTCCCACCCAACTTAAAACTCGGGCACTTTGACTTATAGTGACCAACTTGTTGACAATTCCAGCATACCACGTTCTTGCTCCTTGACGGACTTCTTGACCTAGATCTTCCCCGACTAATACTTAGAACCGAACCCGAACTTTCATTCGAATCTTTCCTACGAATACCTTCGCTATGAATCAAATCCTGGATTCCTTCAAAAGTTAACTTAGTAGTTTCGGTTGAACTACTAACCGCCGTAACTGTACCGGCCCAACTATCGGGCAATGAAGATAGCAAAAACAACGCCTCAAGCTCATCATCGAATTTAATATTCACCGATTTCAACCGTATTAAAATCGAATTAAATTCGTTAACATGAATCGCCGCCGAGGAACCATCCATCATCCTAGCGTTCACCAATAGCCGAATCAAGAAAACTTTATTCAAAGCGGATGGCTTTTCATACATGTTAGATAAAGTCGCAAGCAATCTCGCCGTTGTGGTTTCACCCACGATGTTGTAAGCAACGTTATTGGACAGAGAAAGTCGTATAACTCCTAGGGCTTGCCTATCCAACAACTCTCACTCGCCTTGAGTCATCTCTTCCGGTTTAACACCCTTCAATAGTTGGTAAAGCTTCTTTTGATAGAGCACATCTTCAATTTGCATCTTCCAAAAGCTAAAATCATTCCCATCAAACTTATCAATCTTCACATCACTCTTTTTCACCATTGTTCCTGTGAAACCGAACCAAAGCTCTGATACCACTTGTTATGAATAAAGCACGTGAGCCCTAACAAGACTAGATAACCCTAGGTTATCAAACCCACTTACAATAAACGAAAATAATTGATGTTTATGAAGAAACTAGCAAAAACGATAAAGACATTAGAATTTAACGAGGTTATATGTAATCACGAATGATTACTTTAATCCTCGGCCATCAAAGAGAGTTCTTTTATTGATAAAATTCGTGGATACATGTATGGGTTACAATAAGATACTTAAATAGGAAAAACTAAACAAAGAAATAGCTTTGGGAACAAGAAAACTCGATTTTGGAAACTTCCTCGCAGACGAAGCCGCGCCGCGCCAAGGATAGCCGCGCCGCACCTCCAAGGCAAAAACCAAAACAGAAGTTTTCCTTCAGCTTGACCCCTGTTCACACTCTAGGTCGCGTCGCGCCTAGGATAGGCCGCGGCGCGCCTTGTCTGTTGAACTGAATTCTTGATTAACTCGCTTTGCACACCAACATATTCATCACGTTGCTTCCTCGTCCTTTTTTTGTTTTGTTTTGTTTTCCCTAGATCGTGTATAGAGCGTGATTCAGGAAGAAGAAAAAAATAGAAAGATAGCACTACAAGAAAATCGATATATGCGAACGACACTTTCTCAGACGACAAGGTGTCGTCCAGAAAAGTCCAGTAAACTGACAAAAGAATATGCTTTTTGGTCAGCTTTTCTGAAATCATTGGCCAGTTATTTTCCAAACGATAGGATGTCGTCCCAAAAGGTATTTACATTTTTTTATATCCCGGTAAAAAATTTGGTTCCCAAAAGTAAAGGTTATCGCGCTTTTTTTCTGGACGACATGTCCGAAATTATTGTCCGTAAAACAATCACTGTCCTTTTTCCTTTTTATTTTCTATCGTGAAAATTATTTTTGACTCAAAAAAAAAAATCGCGTGCTATTTTCGCAGAAGACACATCCTCCGAAAAGGTCATCTAGGACGATATTTTTAGCTAGATATTTCTACCTATTTAAACACCATCTTTAACATGTTTCTAACCTCAAATTCACCATTATTGTAGTGACCCGAACTTTTCCATGTTTATATATATTAAATGAAATTGATATTTACATGATTAAGTGTTTCCAACATGTTAAGCAATCAAACTTGTTAAGACTTGATTAATTGAAATAGGTTTCATATAGACAATTGACCACCCAAGTTGACCGGTGATTCACGAACGTTAAAACTTGTAAAAAAACTATATGATGACATATATATGATTATATATATAGTTAACATGATATTATGATAAGTAAGTATCTCATTAGGTATTTTAACAATGAGTTATATACATAAAATTGAGTTTATTGAATTAAGAAACTCGAAACGATATATATAACGATTATCGTTATAACAACGTCTTACTAAATACATATGAATCATATTAAGATATTGATACACTATGTTTAATCATGATAAATGATAGGTAAACATGTCATTAAGTGTATTAACAATGAACTACATATGTAAAAACAAGACTACTAACTTAATGATTTCGAAACGAGACATATATGTAACGATTATCATTGTAACAACATTTAACTGTATATATATCATACTAAGATATATTAATATATCATAATATCATGATAATGTAATAATTTAACATCTCTTTAGATATAATAAACAATGGGTTAACAACATTTAACAAGATCGTTAACCTAAAGGTTTCAAAACAACATTTACATGTAACGACTAACGATGATTTAACGACTCAGTTAAAATGTATATACATGTAGTGTTTTAATATGTATTCATACACTTTTGAAAGACTTCAAGACACTTATCAAAATACTTCTATTTAACAAAAATGCTTACAATTACATCCTCGTTCAGTTTCATCAACAATTCTACTCGTATGCACCCGTATTCGTACTCGTACAATACACAGATTTTAGATGTATGTACTATTAGTATATACACTCCAATGATCATCTCTTAGCAGCCCATGTAAGTCCCCTAACACATGTGGGAACCATCATTTGGCAACTAGCATGAAATATCTCATAAAATTACAAAAATATTAGTAATCATTCATGACTTATTTACAAGTAAACAAAATTACACATCCTTTATATCTAATCCATATACCAACGACCAAAAACACCTAAAAACACTTTCATTTTTCAATTTTCTTCATCTAATTGATCTCTCTCAAGTTTTATCTTCAAGTTCTAAGTGTTCTTCATAAATTCTATAAGTTCTAGTTTCATAAAATCAAGAATACTTCCAAGTTTGCTAGCTTACTTCCAATCTTGTAAAGTGATCATCCAACCTCAAGAAATCTTTTATATTTACAGTAAGATATATTTCTAATACAAGGTAATACTCATATTCAAACTTTGATTCAATTTCTATAACTATAACAATCTTATTTCGAGTGAAAATCTTACTTGAACTTGTTTTCGTGTCATGATTCTGCTTCAAGAACTTTCAAGCCATCCAAGGATCCTTTGAAGCTAGAACTATTTTTTTTCATTTCCAGTAGGTTTACCTACTAAAATTAAGGTAGTAATGATGTTCATAACATCATTCGATTCATACATATAAAACTATCTTATTCGAAGATTTAAACTTGTAATCACTAGAACATAGTTTAGTTAATTCTAAACTTGTTCGCAAATAAAGTTAATCCTTCTAACTTGACTTTTAAAATCAACTAAACACATGTTATATATCTATATAATATGCTAACTTAATGATTTAAAACCTGAAAACATGAAAAACACCGTAAAACCGGACATACGCCGTCGTAGTAACACCGCGGGCTGTTTTGGGTTTGATAATTGAAAACTATGATAAACTTTGATTTAAAAGTTGTTCTTATGGGAAAATGATTTTTCTTATGAACATGAAACTATATCCAAAAATCATGGTTAAACTCAAAGTGAAAGTATGTTTTTCAAAATGGTCATCAAGACGTCGTTCTTTCGACTGAAATGACTACCTCTTACAAAAATGACGTGTAACTTATATTTCTGACTATAAACCTATACTTGTTCTATTTAGATTCATAAAATAGAGCTCAATATGAAACCATAGCAATTTGATTCACTCAAAGCGGATTTAAAACGAAGAAGTTATGGGTAAAACAAGATTGGATTTTTTTTATTGTTGTAGCTACAGGAAATATTGTAACAATTCTATACAAATCATATCCTAGCTAAATTATATTGTATTATACATGTATTCTAATATATTATGTAATCTTGGGATACCATAGACACGTATGCAAATGTTTTGACATATCATATCGACCCATGTATATATATTATTTGGAACAACCATAGACACTCTATATGCAGTAATGTTTGAGTTAGCTATACAGGGTTGAGGTTGATTCCAAAAATATATATACTTTGAGTTGTGATCTAGCCTGAGACGTGTATACACTGGGTCGTGGATTGATTCAAGATAATATATATCGATTTATTCCTGTACATCTAATTGTGGACAACTAGTTGTAGGTTACTAACGAGGACAGCTGACTTAATAAACTTAAAACATTAAAACGTATTAAAAATGTTGTAAATATATTTTGAACATACTTTGATAAATATGTACATATTTGTTATAGGTTCGTGAATCGACCAGTGGCCAAGTCTTACTTCCCGACGAAGTAAAAATCTGTGAAAGTGAGTTATAGTCCCACTTTTAAAATCTAATATTTTGGGATGAGAATACATGCAGCTTTTTAAATGTTTTACAAAATAGACATAAGTAAATGAAACTACTTTCTATGGTTGAATGATCGAAGCCGAATATGCCCCTTTTTACTTGGTAACCTAAGAATTAGTAAACCAGTCTACTAATTGACGCGAATCCTAAAGATAGATCTATTGGGCCCAACAAACCCCATCCATTGTAGCGGATGCTTTAGTACTTCGAGTTTTTATATCATGTCCGATGGATGTCCCGGAATGATGGGGATATTCTTATAAGCATCTTGTTAATGTCGGTTGCCAGGTGTTCACCATATGAATGAATTTTATCTCTATGTATGGGATGTATATTGAAATATGAAATCTTGTGGTCTATTATTATGATTTGATAATATATAGGTTAAACCTATAACTCACCAACATTTTTGTTGACGTTTTAAGCATGTTTATTCTCAGGTGATTATTAAGAGCTTCCGCTGTTGCATACTAAAATAAGGACAAGATTTAGAGTCCATGCTTGTATGATATTATGTAAAAACTGCATTCAAGAAACTTATTTTTGATGTAATATATTCTTATTGTAAACCATTATGTAATGGTCATGTGTAAACGGTATATTTTAGATTATCATTATTTGATAATCTACGTAATGCTTTATAAACTTTTATCGATAAAATAAAGGTTATGGTTGTTTTAAAAATGAATGCAGTCTTTGAAAAAAGTTTCCTATAGAGGTCAAAACCTCGTGACGAAATCAATTAATATGGAACGTTTATAATCAATATGAACGGGACATTTCAATTATCATCTTTACATTGTATGGAGGTATACTGTGAGTGTGGTGAAGTTGCCGTTCTCCAAATGTCCTGCTCATATCGAAATCAAGGACGTCGGTTCTATGGTTGTCCTAATTATCCGGTATGATAAAATTATTTGTTTAATATTTGTTCTCCGTAACGAAATATTATATCACAAACTGATTTCATTTTTTGTTCATAGTTCTCAAGTTACGGTTGGATAGTCTGGCATGATCCACCTATGTGTGCTTGGGCCGTGCAGATTATACCCAGAATGTTAAAGAAAAAAAGCTTGAAGATGAACTCAAAATTAAAAAAACATCGAACTAGAAACGTGAAATTGATGTTAAATAGTAGCTAGGTCATTTTTTGTGATGTTTTTCTTTTTAGTGTTAAGTTATTTAATTTGATTAAGTTATTTTCTGTTTTTACTTATGTAAGAATAATGTTGTCTTTTCAATTAGTGTGACACTGTACATTTTTTTTCAAAACACACAACGAAAGTAATTAAGCATAGTTAATAAACAAATAGATCCATTTAAGTTATTGCATTAATAATGAAATCCAAGTGTCATTTAAACACGATTTACAATTACAAGGTTATACAAAATCTACATCAGAGTTGACTTCATGAAAAACATAGAAACCAGCACAACCGTCAACTCCCCAAAACATGCAACCAAATAATCTAACAACTTGCAGGGAGGATATGGAGGGGTTAGCACGAAGCTAAGTGAATGGCACTAACAATTAATAATAGTATAGAACACAGTGATTCCCTTCCACATAATGAATAGTATAATTCTTCCACACGCAACGAATACGCCATTCAAACTTATACAAATTCTTCCGCCATAAGAAACCAACCCGCTGAACCTAATTGATCTCTACCTACCGCTAACTTGATAAGGACGCACTAGGGTTACATCACAAAAAGCAAACACATATAAATACATACGCTAGCATTTCAGTATCAAACAGCAAGAGTAGCATGGCAATCCTATCTAGCATGGCACAAGGATAACTAGCTACTCTATACTATTCATTAATGGCTAGTCCCACTCATCGAATATCAGCAACAGAAGGTACTCAGAGTTCTAATTTTACTGAGCCTTCTCTTTATTTTTACCACCTGAACAAAGTACAACACAAGTCAGTAATCTGCAAATCAAACATAGCACAACAAAAAAACACAAAATCAAGAATCAATCCGTACGAAGAGCCCTTCTTCATACGAAGTACGAGGTCTTTGTACGAACAACACTGTCTCAGTTTGGTTCACCAAAACCTCTTCGCACAGAGAGGTTTGGTTCACCAAAACCTCTTCGCATGAGGTACATCATCTTCGCATGAGGTACATCACTAATGCATCTTCGCATGAGGTAATTCATTTTAATTTAATTAAACTTATGTTATGATATAATTATACATATATGACTTTAAATAACATTATAACTTATATTATTAATATAACTTATACTTTAAAATTTTATGTTGACTATGTTTGACCAAGGTTGACTTTCGGTTGACTTTGACTTTCAGTTGACTTTTGTTGACTTTCTAATTAAGGAAACTTTCCTAACTTATAAACTTTCCAAAAATAGCAAATTTCTAAATATGGAAACTTTCTAAATTTTGAAACTTTTCAAAAATACAAACTTTCCTAAAATAGAAACTTTCCTAAAATAGAAACTTTTCTAATATAGAAACTTTCCTAAAATAGAAACTTTCTAAAAATAGAAAGTGTGTGTCAGTACGCTGTTCCGATCAAACTGATGCATGTTGAGTGTTGTTCTATGTCTACTTGCAACATGTACAATAGCTATCATACTAAGACTTGACCTAAGTTAGTTATTTATATCGACCTGCTTTATTTATAGGTCGGCGTTGTGATCATTCCTGATCACTTTACTTCGTTTGATGTTCGTATATTTGTGTGGTTACTTCATTTGCTATTAAGGTGAGTTATAGTCCAATTTTTCTATTTTAAAACTTTTGGGATGAGAATACATGCATTTTATTTTTACGTATTGGACACAAGTGGAGTTGGTTTCAAATTATTCATTGTGAGTCGAACAAAAATATTCCCTAATCTGGTAATTGTAATCACTGGTTTCTACTAGTGAACGCGAATCCTATGGATAGATCTATCGGGTTTGACAACCCCATTTCGAGCTAGTCGCGCTAGTAATTTATAATCAGAATGTTTAGTACTTCATATTTAGTTGAAGATACACTTGTTCGGTGTATATTATTTATTGTGTTTGGCAAGGGTAAATAAATGGTTAAGTGGTTACCAGGTGGCTCACGAAAAATGGAATAATGTTATTATATGTTTTCTAGCATATAATTTTGTGGTCCAAAAAGGAGTTTTTATGTTTTCAAACATAAATTTTTATGGTTTAAATTAAATATTGTTTGCAATATTAAACCTATAATTCACTCAACATTTTTGTTGACAGTTACTCGCATGTTTTATTCTCAGGTTCAGGATTGATTGCTTCCGCTGTGCTTAGAGAGTCGGCATATTTATGATGGCAGCTTTTGTTAAACATTAACTTGCATTCTATTTTGATACATTTAATAGTGGATGTTGTTGACTTATTTTGGTCAACTTTTGGTTAAGTAATAATGTATGGTTTTTCTAAACTTACACATTTTAGTAGGTTTCCTTTATAGGAAATCATTTTTAAATAAAGAATGCAAAGTTATTTATCAGATTCATATAGAGTTATGATCAAGCTGAGGGGCCAAGATAACGATGGTCGTTAAGTGTACTTTGACGGGTCATTTCAGTTGGTATCAGAGCGTTGGTTGTAGAAAATTAGGCTGCATTGATGTCGTTACCCGAGTCAATAGGTTGCATTAGTGAGTCTAGTCTACAGCCCGACCTATTATATATTATTATATGTGATCATTTGTATCGTATTGGTATGTATATTGTTATCATACATACATCTCTTTTATGTTCTGAATTCGGGAGGAACTCCCATTCCGATTTAAATGTATTCTCCGACTCATGCGAACTTATCCTTATAAGAACACCTCGGGTAGTGAAACTGAGGGATGTCATTCTTGACTTCTAAATGCTCGGCATTTCAATGTCAGCTATTTCAATGTCAGAGATTTTTGGTACTTCGAAGACATTTCTATGTCATCGTTACTCCTATTCGTTACTTATGATGTTTTGTCTCTTATGCTATCCTTAGCACATTGTTTAAGAAATTGTTTTAGAGAAATTGTGTGGAAATCCGAGGTTGATCGCGTGTCCTGACCTCATGTAGTGCT